>NC_041809.1:13383136-13712062 GCF_900964775.1 Scleropages formosus
TCAAAGGGCACTTGGTATACCTGCTTCATCCAGGTGACATTTCTTCTTACAACACGATAAATTGTGGCAAGACTGCATTGCTGAATATTCTGGAATACTTGGTTGTCCTGTATTATTCTTTGCTGGATTTCTTTGAGGTGGATGGTGTTGTTCTGGACCACCATGTCAACAACGATATGCTCTTGTTCAACTGAAAAAGAGTTCTGTGTTACTGGGTAAGGGTCCGGCTCACCACAACCCCTGCTCAGAACAAGTGGTTGTTAGCAATGGTTGGATAATACATACACACACACACACACACACATTATCAGAACCGCTTGTCCCATACAGGGTCGCGGGGAGCTGGAGCCTAACTCAGCAACACAGGGCATAAGGCTGGAGGGGGAGGGGACACACCCAGGACAGGACGCCAGTCTGTCGCAAGGCACCCCAAGCAGGACTTGAACCCCAGACCCACCAGAGAGCAGGACCCGGCCCAACCCACTGTGCCACCGCGCCGCCCCCGGATGGATAATACCACTACTTATAATAATAATGGTAATTTCCCTGATTAATTTTTATTTCATGGTCAACTACTTAGGCATATTGTCAGTATGAAAGCCTTGTATTAATATTTAACCTTGATTGTTGTCATAGGGGGTGGCGCAGTGGCGCAGTGGGTTGGACCACAGTCCTGCTCTCCGGTGGGTCTGGGGGTCGAGTCCCGCTTGGGGTGCCTTGCGACGGACTGGCGTCCCGTCCTGGGTGCGTCCCCTCCCCCTCCGGCCTTACGCCCTGAGTTGCCGGGTAGGCTCCGGTTCCCCGTGACCCCGTATGGGACAAGCGGTTCTGAAAATGTGTGTGTGTGTGTGTTGTCATAGGACTGCTGCCATGTACATTGGCGTGCAATTCTGTATTTTACAAACATAACATTTTAAGTGAATTTGGTCAAAGGAGTAATCTAAATTAGAAACAATACTAATGGATTGTAAGCCTGGCCAGGAGTTTTTATTGGATAACCTTTCAGCAAAGCTTAAAGAGGCCTGGTGGAGGTGGAGAGGTTCTTGCTGACTAAATGTCTGATTTAAACTCTTTCAGTATTGCAGGGCCAACTTGGATGTCAAGCTGCTCATGCAGTTTATGTATTTATGACGATCTGAAAAGAAACTAAATATTTAAAGCCATTTCAGCTTTTCTTAGGTGCCATAGTGCCCTGGCCTGGGAAAACATCAAATGAAAGAAAACAAAGGTGTGAGAAGACTGGGGTGAGAGCGTCCATCAAATTTCATTCCAGTTTTGTCTCAGTTGTAGAAGATGTCTTATGTCTTATGTCTTATGTTTTTCCTGCAAATTTGCCTTTACATGATGACCTGTATATGCAAGAGAGAATTTGTTCTGACAGAAGGAGGCAAGCCCTGCCTCTGTGAGACTACGCTATGTCATCATTTTGAAGTGGAACAGGAGTTCAATACCACCCCATCTCATCATAACCTCTCAACAAAGATGAAGCATGTTTTCTACACTTAAGGAATTGTTAAATATTTAACAAATATAAATAGATGCTTTTCTATATGTGGGCTTTTGCCATTTTTGGTTTGACTTTATTAAGGTGTTTTAAATATTAAACATTTAGTTGAAATGTTTTATTATGCTGATATTTACTATCAAACACCTCTTCTTAGCAGTTTTTCCACTTGATGGCGCTAAAACAGTTTATCACACTAATTAGTGTAAGACTGTAAGAAAGCAAAAATGAAGTATAATAGTCTTGGCACAGTTGGAGAATATTAAACTCAGTGCCCAGTGAACTGAGATAGTGAAATACTATCAATACACAGACACACACATTTGCTGAAACCACTTGTCCAAAGCGGGGTCACGGCAAGCTGGAGCCTAACCTGGCAGCACAGGGCATAAGGCTGGAGGCGGAGGGGACACACCCAGGATGGGGTGCCAGTCCGTCACAAGGCACCCAAATCGGGACTCAATAAATGTGATCCAGAGAGAAGAGCTCTGAAAAAGACAACTTCTCTTCATAAATAATATGTTTATTATATTACTTTTTTTTAAGAATGACATTACATTAATGCATCTTGCATTAATCTGACAGGTTGCATATCATATTATTCTGATTAAATTAGATGGGTCACCATTGTGGAGACAGTCTGATTTACAGTGTGCATGGTTTTCAAGAGGTATATCACTGATACAATGATTTCATTTCTTCTTCAAGCTCTATCAATTCTCTTGAAAATGTGGTTACCTGCTCTAAATAATTCCTAGTGAAGGAAAAATATGTAATTCAAATCCCATGAGTACCGTTGTACAATACCCCTGAGTGACACACTTTACCCAAACTGTTTAAGTGAAACAAACACACACACATACACGTCCCAAGTGGGGTCATGGCAAACCGGAGGCTAACCCACCAACACAGGGCATAAGGCTGGAGGGGGAGGGGACACACCCAGCACAGGATGCCAGTCCATCACAAGGCACCCCAAGGGGGACCTGAACCCCAAACCCACCACAGTGCAGGCCCTGGTCAAACCCACTATGCCACTGCCCCCTTTCAAGTGAAACATACGGTATAACTATATTATATTACTATATTAGTGACATGAAAGGACTTCAACAGTTTCAATCTAATTCTAATTTGTTAATTTATTTACTTCTTTCTTTATTTATTTATCTTAAGCGCTCTTTCTGCTGCTGTTGTTCTAAAGGCTGCCACACAAAATGTCATTGTATACAATGACAATAAAGTATTTCATTATATATTAATGGGTTAAAATTTGAATTTCTTCAGACAGGCGACAGCATAATATGCTGCATGTTCTTGTCTCTTCCGAGTAAGAATAGAGCACCTGGAAAAAAGTGGCTGCATTCACAGTTTTGCAATGTAATGCAGTGGTAGCCTTACTTGAAATGCTGGGCATAGCCAACAAGCTAGATCCTCATTTGAGTGCACCTCCTCACCATGGTAACCTGCTGTTAAACTGTAATATAACGCTTTCCTCTTTAACACCAAACCTAAGAACGGCAAAATGCATCAAGGGTGAATGAAATGTGACAGCCTTTATTGGTTTTTATACTTCATTATCAGGAAACATGCTTCCCTCCCTACAACATCACATTTTATTTCAGGTTTGTATGTTCTGCTAAAAAAAAGCCTCACATAAAGAATGCTGATCCCTGAGAATTTATTACTTGCATTCCCCCAACTTTTCAGCCTTCATTCTAAAGCTAGAGAATTGTGGGTCCTTGGAGATTTGGACCGAGGCCTGGGGTTAACAACTTTTGAATTCTGTTAATTACCCACAGCGATTTTATTCTAGCTGTATTTATAACCTCTTTTCATCCAGGTACTGCATGAGTACCTATGCTCAAGTGCAGCAGCTCATTTCAAACCAGACATCCTTGTGAAAGGCCTACTGCATAAGCATATAACAGTTATCAAATTGTACATAAAGAATTTATTATCTGTCATAAAGATCTGGAGGTAGCAGGTTTCATAGTGGTCTGTGCCACTTCCTTTGGTCTCAAACATTTCAGGATAAAATCCCACCTCTTACTCTAGCACTCCTGAGCAAGGTACCCTAAATTGCTCCAGTAAAAGTTACCTAGCCATGTGAATGAGTAATCACTGTAAAGTGCTTTGGAGAAAAGTGTTTTAAATGAGTAAGTGTCAATAATGCTTGTCATACACGTTTAAAATGTTCTGACGATTTGCTTTTGTTTGCAGCATTTGCAATTGTTACGTGATGTTAGACGTTTCGTTGTTCTAGGAAATCAAAAAGAAAAATAAAGTTTAGAAGAAAAATGTTGCTTCATCCAGTTGGAACAAACTGTCAGGGCTTTGAAGGACATCACCGCTTCTACGTTTTCATCTAAATCAAGCTGCAACAATAAAGATATTAGCTAGTGTGACTGTATAAATAGAGCTACTGCATTGTGCATTATGAGACTGACACTCATGCATTGTTATTGATTTATATTCTTCTAAAGCTTGCCTCTTGTTGGGATAATCTTTTAAAAATTGTCTAGTTGTACTCAGATAAATGACTCTGACTTATTCTGTAAAACCAGCTGAAAGACGTTTCTACATGTATCCACAAGAAGTCGTGCTTTGTATTAACTGCACAGATTGAATCTGCTGAGCAATAAGGGGAGCATATCTTTTGAACTAATCTTTACTTAACTCATCATTTTGAATTGTTATGCTAATTATGTTAGATGAAAAGTTGAAAGAGAGGTTATTTCATTCCAACGTTGCTTTTCATTATGCAGTAAAATATCCCACAATGCAGTTCATACTGTATATATAAAAGGACAAATGACAGAATACAGATGTCAACAAAGTGAATGGGGAGGCAGATGTTCACACTGACAAGTAACATTCAGGATGAGTCTTTCTCTTTTGCTCAGACACACACATACACATACATACAGAAAGAAAGCACAAAGGTATAGTATTAGAAAACAGTACTTACTCCCTCTCACCCTCACATGGAGTGGTATGTGTTTTTCCTTAAGCTCAGGTTTTTGCAAAACTTTGTTTTTGCTTTGTTTTTCAGAGAGAAAGTCAATGCAATCACGGACAAGTTCTTAGCATGACCCGGCCCAGTTCACGCTGGACCTCCCTCTAAAGTCATTCAAACCGTTCTCTGAATCTGAAATCTCCGACCTCCTGATTTTACACAGAGCCACCACTTGCTTGCTTGATCGGATCCCATCGTTAGTCCTACAGAACATCTCCCCCCAACTCTCCACTTTCATCTCTAAGATCATCAACTCCTCACTCGCCTCTGACTGTTTCCCAGCTGCCTTCAAAACTGCTCTCATTTCACCTCTGTTAAAGAAACCCTTCCTGGATCCCAACTCGGTTCAAAACTACACACCAGTCTCCTTCCTTTCCTTCCCGTCTAAAACTCTAGAGTGGGTGGCCTGTGATCCATTATTTGAATTCCTTACCCGGGAGCAGTACTAAGGTGGTTTGAGTCCTACCTATCTGACAGATCCTATCAAGTGGTCTGGCAGAGCTCCTGTTCTTCTCCTCTGCCTCTCTCAACCGGTGTCCCGCAGGGCTGGGTACTGGGTCCTCTCCTCTTCTCAATCTACACCTCCTCTCTCGGCCCAGTCATAGCCTCCCATGGATTCAAGTACCACTGATACCCAGCTCTTTCTCTCCTTTCCACTGGTGTATCAGACATTTCTCCACGCATTGCTGCCTGCCTGTCAGACATCTCTGCTTGGATGTCTGATCATCACCTCCAACTGAACCTCTCCAAAACAGAGAGATTCTTCACCTCCCAGCTGGCCTGTCCTCCTTTCATGATCTATTGATCAAACTGGGTCTGAGTCTGGGAGTCATCACAAGTAATTTATTCCTTCATATCTGTTTGTAACTTGAATTTTCCTAAAAGGAACTCCACAGTTTATTTGAATTAAAAAAAAAAAAAAGAATCTCAAAATGTTAACTGAATGTTCCTGGCTCTCAAAAGGTTAACCTGTAAGATAAAAACTTCAAGTGGAGTGCACAGCAGCTATGATGTGTGATGTGTAGTTGATCAAAGGAAGCAGGGTGTGGGTGAAAAAAAAAAAAGTTAATGTTTGCATATTTTTCCATTTCATTTTCCAGTCATTTATCCAAACAATCAAGGAGTCAAAGTAAAATAAAATTGGAAGAAATTGAACTTTGCCCAAGATGTTGCAAATATCCATTTAAGCAAAATCAAATAAACATACTTTTTTTTAGATTTTTGAATGCAACCAAAAGCTGAAAAAGATCAGTAGATTGCTTTCATGTTTTAAGTCTGTAAAATTGATTATACAGTACAATAAGATACATTTACACAATTTTTAAATGCTAACTCTTAATAAACATTAATTGCCTTTTGCATGAAAGAATTTGTCAGGTCCTTCATGTTCATTCACATTGATGATGCAGATTCAGGTTCCCGTGGTTCTTTTCCTTTTTCACCCATGTCCTCCACTTCAGCACAATGAGGCGCACCTGCAGTACATCAGAGGATGAACATATAAAAGGAAAGCGCGGAGCAAATACAATTGTGGAACCTTGTTCAGTCTTGCCTCTCACTTGTGTGTCTTGTTACTGATCTCCTGCTCCTTGTCCACAACTTCCTGGATAACCACAACCTTTTGCCTGTGTTTTGGATTACTATTCTCGGATTGTCCCTTCGGATTTTGTTCGCACATCGGTAACCATTTGCCTGTTGACTGGATAGTCTTCTGGATTACCCTTCATGATACCTTCCTGTGCTCTGCACTTGGGTCCGCTGCCCCCGCTCCTGGAGGATGCTGTGACAAGTGAGGCCTGAAAATATTGAAAATTCTGTTGTTATATTCCTGAAAATGGCAGTTCATGAGTTCCATATATTTAGCTGTACTAGCAATGAAGTATGCAAGGATCAACACTGCCTCATATTTTAAACAACCTTACAAGTTACCCCAATGTCACAAATGTAATAATCATTATCATCTTCATCACACACTGTCTGAAGCTGCTTGTCCCGAGCAGAGTTGTGACGAACCGAAGCCTAACCCAGGGTGCCAAAAAAAAAAAAAATGCTGCTGCTGTTCACACACACACCCATTTTCAGAACCGCTTGTCCCATAGGGGGTCGCGGGAAACAAGAACCAACCCGGTAACACAGGGCGTAAGGCCGGACGGGAAGAGGACACACCCAGGACGGGACGCCAGTCCGCCAACAAGGCACCCCAAGCAGGACTCGAACCCCAGACCCACCGGAGAGCAGGACTGCGCCACCGCACCTCCTTCTGTTGTTGTTCATTTTGTTGTTATTAGATATTGTAATGACCCGCGTTACTGGTTCAATATAAATTGTTGCATTATGGGAAATAATGTTAAATGTGTGTGTAACCACTGGGGGCATTTACAGAGAAAATAATGGGGTGGCTGTGTCTGCCAGTGTGATAGGAGAGAGGCTGGGGGTACTTAGGTGGGTAGGTGGGAAGGTTGGCTGGGGAAGGTTGGCTGGGGAAGGTTGGCTGTAGATGGTTGGCTGTAGATGCAGCTTCTGGAGAAAAGGGGGTTCTTGGACCAAGAGCATTATTTCTCTTGCGCTGGTGTTCAAATAAATCATTTATTATGAATGCTGTGTCTGCATCCTTTTTTGCCCCATGGAAATTTATGGTGCTGTATGCCTTGTTGGTGTCGGAAAGGGGATGGGGCAGAAGGATGAGAGGCTTGATCTGGGAGCAGCTGACCACCGAGCATGAAGAAAGGGAAAACAATGCCATACGGAAAGCCAGCGGGGCGGAAGAAGTGCCTACGACAGTGAAGGTCGAGGCAGACAATCTGTGGCAGAGCACGGGTGTCCAGGGGGAGGCCAGCGGAGAAGAGCTGTGAGGTGCCGCTGGAGAGGGGCGAGCAGGTTGAGGGGGGTTTCCCTACGCCCAGAAAAGGAGCGGCAGGAAGAGGCAGTGAACTGCCGTCAAGTGCGGAGGAAAGTCGCCCCGCGGGGAGCACCGCTTTCCCAAGCAGGACGGACGCCGTGCTGGACGACATGAAGCAGTGTGCCTCGTCTGTGGACAGGCAGAGCTCCGTGTCGGAGGTGAGCGAAACCGCCGACGCTAATTCTCCCGCGGAACAAGAGTCCGTTGCTTTCGGAGAGAAAGTGCCCAGCCTGCCTGAAGCCCTGGTGAGCGTTGCGAAAGAATGGCGTGGCAGAACGAGCACCGCAAAAAGAGAAGGGCTGCGCAGCAAGAAGCGACCGATTTTACGAGCGTCGTGGCAGGCTCAGCGTGCGGCGAATCGGCAGAGGTGAGAGCGGCAATCAGGGGGGCTTTTCCAGGTCTTCCGCCAAAAGGTGACCGAGCGGCGAGGCGCGCGGCGAGACGACGGGAGGCGCGAAAGAGGGGCTTGTCTCCAACAACGGAGCGGGAACAATGGGGAGTGGCTGTGGAGAGCCGGCGCTAATGTCCCAGAGGAGCCGGTCAGCCACGGGGAGCGCAAGGCGGTTGGCAAAAGCCGCGTGGGCGCCGCTATGTCTGGTACGTGCCACATGGGAGAGAAGGAGCTGTACTGGTACTGAGGCCGGGCGGTCACGGGATGAGGATGGCCGCCTCGACCCCCGAGCGTGCCGCCGTGGGGGGCTCCTGCAAGTTTCCCCAGCACAACCACCAGCAGTGAGCGTCTGGGACCTGCACTCTCGACTGGATGCATTTGAGGACAGCACTGGACGTTGGGACACTTGTGGGGCAGGCAGCAGCGGAGACGCTGCTATTCTTTTTGACGGGAGGCTATGTAACGACCTGCGTTACTGGGTCAATGTAAGTAGTTGCATTATGGGAAATAATGTTAAATGTGTGTGTAACCACTGGGGGCACTTACGGAGAAAATAATGGGGTGGCTGTGTCTGTCAGTGTGACAGGAGAGAGCTTGGGGGTGTTAAGCAGCCTGGGAAGGCTGGCTGTAAGTGCAGGTCCTGGAGGAAATGAGGTCCTCGGTCCAGGAGCATCATTTCTCTTATGCTGGTGTTTGAATAAATTGTTTGTCATAAATGCTGTCTCTGCGTCCTTCTTTGCCCTAGCTAAATCCATGGTGTTGCGTACCACAATTTTCTTTAAAAAAAAAAAAAACTTTTAGCTGAAGCAGCATATAATTTACACAAATAAGTACAGGAGAAAAAACTTCTTTTTAAGATAACCTTGTTTAATATGGTACTAAACCTTATAAGACTGACAACTTTTTCTTCTTGAAAATCCATGGTTATCATCTTTGGCTCAAGAGAAAATTTCCTTTTTGTGATTCTTTCTCAATTCAGTATGCCTTCTTGTCTGAAGGTTCACATATCACTTCTCTGGGTAGTCGACTAGTTGAGTGGCGGCAAAGAAATTTACTGGTAAAAAAGATCAGTGTTACTTTTCAGTTTCCAAGAAGGTTTTATCTCTGTCTAGTCAACTTTAACCCCTTCTGTATGAGACATAGTGGAGCAAATCCGAACAGCTTCTAAAACTTAATAAAAAGGTATAGTTTCTGCTGGCACAAATTTTGTGGTTGATGATGTATACTAGAAGTCTTGGAGCTTCATTAATTGAATGGAATTTGATGTCTGAGGAATTAGTATCATAAAAGATCATACAGAATCTGTGAAATGTGCAATAAAACTGACTTGTTTGCAAAACTGAAATCTGCTGGTTGCTTTAGAAATGTTTACCTGGAGAATATTTGATCCATTCAAATTAGTTTTTTTTTCAAAGAAGTATTCTGAATTAGCTGTTCTCATGTCAATTTGATTGTGTATAATACATAGTTTTATTTTCTTTACTTACCCTTACTGTCATAAATATGCATCCTGTGCTGTAAAATGGTTTTCAGTCCTAGTCCTGTTATGTGCAATGATATGATACAAATCATGCTGAAACTGAAGTGGTGACTTCTAATAATTTGTATTAATTGCTGATTACGGTTAATGTTAGTTAAATAAGATGAGTAAATGCATTCACTGCAGAGTTCAATCATTTGATTATTAGCAATAGCAGTTACAATGACTATATGATCTGTATTAGTTTTTAATCAGCATATAATTTAGGTTCCAATGACCGAAATCCTTAGAAATAGTAAGTTCAGTTATAAAAAGGGCAATTTAGAGTTTTAATGGAAAACAGACAAAAAAAATCTCAATTCACACAGTAATGCTAGGATTAGGGCATAGAACTGTTTCTGTAAAATAATCTTCCTTGAGCTTTCTCAATTAAGGGTATGACTAGCAGCATATTTGCAGCATTTGTGCATATTCAAAATGAAACAGTCAAAAAGTAAGGTGTTTGTCACACATAGACGGGCTGGAGACAGAAGGTCAGGTAATGGACTCAAGTGCGGGTTGGCTTTATTACTGGAAGGGTTCACTGGGACAGATGCAAACAGTAGTCATGGACAGGTGATGGTTATTCTAGGTGCAGATGTTGGTAAACGGGCAAAACAAGACTCAGTAATCAGACAAACATGCAAGCCTGTAAATCACGGTAAACCTAAACCGGGTAAAGAACAAGGCCCAGCGTGCCTGACAGGGGTTCAGCCGCCGTGCCTATTGCAAGTACTTGAGATTCTGGTGGTCCGTCAGAATGAGAAAAGGGTGTGCAGTGCCCTCTAGCCAATGTCACCATTCCTCCAGCGCCAATTTAATTGCGAATAGTTCCCGGTCCCCAGTGTCATAATGGTGCTTGGCTGGAGTCAGCTTCCTTGAATAGAATGCACAGGGGTGGAGTTTTTGGGGATTACCCTATCTCTGCTAGAGGATAGCACCAACCCCTACCGACCCTGAGACGTCCACCTCCACCATGAATGGGAGCGAAGGATCCGGGTATCGCAGGATCAGTGCCTTGAGAGTCTGGAATTCTGTCTGGGCCTCCTTGTTCCACGCCAGCTTCGTTCCTTTTCCCCCACAACAGTGCCATCAGCGGGGCTGCCACCAAGCTAAAGCCCTGATGAACCTACGGTAAAAGTTAACGAAGCCCAAAAAGCGCTGCAAAGCTTTGACAGTCGTGGGCCGGGGCCAGTCCAGTACATTTTTTTCATCATACAAGTTGTCACTATAAGGTTTAAGGTCTGGCTCCAAGTACACAATTATTTATGAAGACACATGACTGCAAAAAAAAAAAAAAAAAAAAAAAAAGGCAAATGGGAAACATAATCCCATTTTCTGGAAGCTGAGTTTCTGAAGGTTCCTTTGCATTATCTATCAGTGTGTTGTACAGAGAGCTTTACATAAGCATGAGCTGTCAGACTTTTACGAGAAGGTTTAACTCTTTCAGTGTATGCTCAAGAAGTTCTTTGTAAACAGCTATGAAATTTGCAAGTCATCTCCTGGTTACGTAATACACAGCCATCTGACACCACCTTCCAGCTGAATATAATGCTGTCACTGTCATGATTCCGTCCGGGAAGTGGGTCATCAGACCCAAGTGCAGCGCAGAGGCGCACAGGCTAAGGGGAGGATCTGAGAGTCGTGGTCAGGAAACTAGCGAAGGTCATCGAAGAGCAGACGTCATTACGAGGAGGATCCGAAAACCGTGAGTCGAAGAGCAGGCAATGGGCCGAGGGAGGTGAAGGGGATGAGGAGATTCAGGAGAAGGAGGGTTGAGGAAACAGGAACAAGTACAAGGAGGTCAGGGAACAGGTAAGCAAAGCAATCCAAGAAGCATGAGCAAAGAGTAAGGCTGAACAAGATTTCACATCTTCCTGTGCTCCGGGCTGTTCTTTTATGCCCCAGACCCTGATCAGCTGCAGGTGTTCCTGGTTGCCAAGGCAGAGGGTGTGGTAGTCACACAGTTCATTAGAAATGGCCTCCAAAGCAAGCATGTGTTTTACAGCTCCTGCTTCATTTGCAATATCCTCTATGATTTTACACTCCAGCAATAGTAAAAGAGTAAAGTCTCAGCTGCAGCACTTTAAACAGGTAATGTCAATGTTAGGCAAAAAAGTACATACTAAAAATGGGCCAAACTTATGACTATTTACATTGCTTTAGATAGATTTACTTGAGCCATCAAGAACATCTTTTAATTCTTCAGTTTTATGTGTAGTGATACAATTTAAAATGAAATTGTCCAGCAGAAGACTAATGTTGCTAGAAAATGGGAGGAGTCTCCCTTGGAATTATGTAATAGAATGTTATTTAAGGACATATATAAACATTCACTTGAAGAGCTCTGGGAAGGAGTGGACTTGAGGAGGGGGGTCTCTCACTTTCAGCACTGCCCGTTTTGGAATATTTAAATATTTGAGCCTAACAAAAAAGAACTAGGAACCTGTCAAGGCCTTTCCTTTCTCTTGGAGTGTGAAGGAATGCTCTCCTGACAGTTTTTTTTCAGAGATGAGGGCAAATTAGTAATTCCAGTAGGAGATCTGATGACATGGCTATGGCTTCAGGTCACCCCTAACAAACAACCTTTCCTCTCTTCTACCATAAATCACTTTGGGAACAAGGCCATATCTTAGTCAGGGGCACCTCCTGATCTTACCCAAACAGATGTAACTGCTGTCTCATTATGGTCTTTCAAGTACACATAGTCATCATGCAAGGAAAGCAGATGCTTTATTGACATAACATCCTTTGTGTTGTTTTTTTTAAAGAGAATTCAGGGATGACTAGAAGGAATTAAGCAAAATATAATGAATGGAAACTGACTTTAGTTTTCTATACTAAGGGCAACAGAAGTACAGTAAATGATTTAATGCAATCATTTAAGTAGCCATACTATAGATCCCCTGAGAAAGACATCTTCTCAAGTTCTTCAGTAAAATATCTGACTGCTGTAAATGAGTAAAGAAGTTTCTTTCTGATGGAACTGTCAGCTGCGGAAAAAAATAATACTTAAACTATTTATTTTACCATATTTAAGAACAAACACAAGTAAACAGAATATTCTAAACACACACACACACATTGGCTGAAGCTGCTTATCTCGCACGGGGGGGGTCGTGGAGAGCTGGAGCCTAACCTGGTAACACAGGGCGCAACGCTAGAGGGGGAGGGGACACACGCAAGCTGGGACACCAGTCCATCGCAAGGCACCCCAAGTGGGACTCGAACCCCAGACGCGGATGGGGTGTAGTGGTTGATCAGGTCTTGTAAATAGCTGGGAGCAGTTCTATTGATGCATTTGTAGGCAATAACCAAGGTCTTGAATTTGATCCGGGCAGCTATAGGAAGCCATTGCAGAGAAATGAGTAGAGGAGATACATGGGAACGCATTGGCAAGTCAAACACACCTTGTGCAGCAGCATTCTGTATCAACTGCACAAGTTTGATGGCAGCAGTGGGAAGGCCACACAAGAGAGAGTTGCAGTAGTACAGATCGAATGCCAACGGCATTGCCGACGACAAGCGGGTGTCGGTGCTGTTAAGTGCGATGGGTGGAAAAGCATATGCGTTGCTGAGAACCCTCACTGCCCCCACAAAGCCGGCAGACCTCAGCTTTAATAATATTGTGCAAACACTGCGGAATCATTTAGCGCCAAAACCGCTGCTTATAGCGGAACGTTTTAGGTTCCATAAACGTAACCAAAACGAAGGGGAGTCTATCGCAGCTTATGTGGCTGAATTAAAGAAGCTGTCAGAACACTGTCAGTTTGGAGATGGACTGAGTGATGCGCTGAGAGACCGTCTAGTCTGTGGTATTTCACAAGAGAGTATCCAGAAAAGATTGCTTACGGAGTCGGATCTCACATTCAAACGTGCAGTTGAAGTTGCTGTCGCCATGGAAACAGCAGCCAGAGACGCTGTAGAGTTGCGATCGGGAGTAAAAATGTCGGTGAACAAAGTGACCACTGTGTGTAAATTAAAAGGGACAGTGCAAAATGCAGAATTGTGCTACCGTTGTGGGAAGGGCGGACACAAAGCAAACCAGTGCAGATTTAAAACTGAAACGTGCAGAAAATGCAACAAAGTTGGACACATACAAAGAGCTTGTCGCTCGGATCTTTCACACCAGGAGAAGAACAAACAGTACAAGGCTCAGAGAAAGAAAAGTAGAGATGTGCATGCTGTTGCTCAAAGATCTGATGAAGAAAGTGACACAGGGTTGGCAACTCTGGAAATCTACAGTCTGAGAGATGACTTGAAACAAGCGATCTGGCTAACACCACGAGTGAATGGAAAGACAATCCGAATGGAGCTGGACACAGGCTCTGCCGTATCTGTCATGTCACAGACTGAGTTTGAAAGACATTTCACAAAAGCAGAACTTAAGCCATCCCCTGTTAAATTGAAAACATATACTGGTGAGCCCATAGTTCCTCTGGGTGTGATGCCAGTGACTGTAAGGTACAATGATCAACAGCGCGAACTAGATCTGTATATAGTTCCAACGGCAGGACCAGCACTTTGGGGACGTGACTGGTTGTGAAGTTACAGTTGGACTGGAAATCTATAAAAAGTCTACAAATCTCAGTTCCTGTTTTGTCAGGCACTCAAGAGAAACTGAAAAAGGTGTTGGATAGTGCTGCAGTGGTATTCCAACCAGGAATAGGAACGTTGAAGCATATTAAAGGGAGAATAACCCTGAATGAGGGTGCAGTACCCAAATTTCACAAAGCGTGGCCAGTCCCCTATGCTATTCGTCAGAAAGTGGAAATGGAGCTGGATCGGTTAGAAGCTGAAGGAATACTGTCCAAAGTTGACTGGAGCCCCTGGGCAACACCAATTGTTCCTGTTGCCAAGAAGGATGGAACTGTAAGACTGTGCGGGGATTTTAAAGTCTCCAACAACTCTGAACTGCAATCAGAACAATATCCACTACCAAGAATAGAGGATATTTTTGCTTCCTTATCAGGAGGACAGTTTTTCAGTAAAATAGATCCGGCAGAAGTATATTCGCAGATGGAAATGGAGGAAGACTCAAAGGTGTTCCTGACCATTAACACTCACAAAGGCTTGTATCGATACAATAGACTGAGTTTTGGTGTTGCCTCAGCGCCAGCATTATGGCAACGAGCGATGGACCAGGTACTTCAAGGATGTCGGGGTACCCAGTGCTACCTTGATGATATTATAGTCACTGGAGAGGATGACGACAGTCATTTGGAGAACTTGGCACATGTTCTACAGAGACTAAGAAGTTATGGACTGCGTGCGAGGCGTGATAAGTGTGAGTTTTTCAGGAGTACTATTACATATTGTGGACACGAAATTGATGCAAATGGCTTGCACAAGTGTCATGACAAGATAAGGGCTGTCGCAGAGGCCCCACGACCAAAAGATGTCTCACAATTGAGGTCGTTCCTTGGATTTGTTAATTATTATAACCGGTTTTTGGCAAACCTTGCCACTGTTCTCCACCCCTTGAATGCGTTATTGCGAGCAGGACAGAAATGGATGTGGACAAAACAGTGTGAACGAACGTTTCAGGAAGCGAAGAAACTGGTGGTATCAGAAACAGTGTTGACCCATTTTGATCCACGCAAACCCATCAAGCTAGCCTGTGATGCTTCGCCGTACGGTATTGGAGCGGTGTTATCACATGTCATGGGTGATGAAACTGAACGCCCCATAGCTTTTGCATCACGCTCTCTCAATGCTGCAGAAAGAAATTATGCACAAATTGATAAAGAGGCTTTGAGTCTAGTATGGGGTGTGAAACGATTCAATCTGTATTTGTATGGAAACAAATTTACTGTGGTTACTGACCACCAACCCTTGGTTTCCATTTTTAATCCACGGAAAGGCGTTCCACTGACAGCAGCAGCGCGAATGCAGCGGTGGGCGTTGTTTTTGGGAGGACATACATACCAGATTGAGTTCAAAAGAACTCACAGTCATGCAAATGCTGATGGACTCTCACGGCTACCGTTAGGCGGTGATGATGATGCAAATCCGGCAAAAGGAAGCGTTCCCTTGGATGTTTTTACTCTTGCTCAGCTTGAGAGTTCCCCTGTTACAGCTGAAATGCTTCAGAGGGAAACCAGGAGAGATCCAATATTGTCCCGAGTTTACACAGCTACTCAGACTGGCTGGAATGAAGAACAGAAGATACAGTTTCCGCAGTTCTATTGACGCTGAGATGAACTGACGCTGGATGGAGGTTGCCTCATGTGGGGATTGAGAATCATTATACCTCCAAAGTTGCAAGCTTGAGTCTTGGAAGAGCTTCATGCTGGTCACCTAGGAGTGGTGAAGATGAAATCACTCGCTAGAAGTTTTGTGTGGTGGCCAGGAATCGATCAGCAGATCGAGCAGCTCGCCATGCATTGCCCAGGATGCCAGCAGGTTCAAAATATGCCAAAACCTGCACTGTTGCACCCTTGGGAATGGCCTGCTGTGCCGTGGCAAAGGATTCATGTTGACTTTGCAGGACCTTTCATGGGCACTACATTTCTGGTGGTTGTCGATGCATGTTCAAAGTGGCCAGAAGTGTTTAGCATGTCGTCCACAACCGCTACCCAAACTGTAACAGTGCTGAGAGAACTTTTTGCGAGGACTGGTGTCCCAGAACAACTGGTGAGTGACAATGGACCCCAGTTTGTATCTGAGGAGTTCCAGATCTTTCTAAAGAACAATGGGATCAGGCACGTGACCTCTGCCCCATACCATCCCGCTACAAACGGATTAGTGGAGCGATTTGTACAAAGTTTGAAGAATGCTCTGCGTGCCATGGTGGGTGACAAGATTACGTTAACCTATAAATTACAAAGGTTTTTGTTTGCGTATCATAACGCAACACATGCTACCACGAATCGAACGCCAGCTATGTTGTTCTTGGGAAGACCTTTACGTTCGAGGCTGGACCTGTTGCGACCGAATGTGAAGAGGGTTGTGCAGGACAACCAGTTGAGACAGATGCAAAGAGACGTACCGGTACGAGAGTTGGAAATTGGTGAGAGTGTGCTCGCTAGGGACTACCGCGGGGATCACAAGTGGATGCCTGCGAAGGTAAAAGAAAGAACAGGACCACTTTCTTACACAAAAGAGATTGGACCAGACATCACCTGGAGACGACATATTGATCAGTTGAGAAAGGCAGATATTTCTTTGGAAGGTGTTCCAGGAAATGTGCCATCCACGTCTACTGTTGCCCCTTCCGATGGCAGTGACACAACTACACCACAGGATGCCGCGATGTCTTCACAGGAAGTGCCACAAACGCCTATCCCAACTTGTGAGGAGAAACGTTACCCTACCCGTACACGGAAACCCCCAGACCGTCTTACTTTATAGGGTTTGGAATCCTACGGAGGCGAAGACGTCATGCAAAGGGACTTGCGGTTGTGTTATTGTTATGGGTTGCTTTATCTAGAGGGGAGGAGTTGTTGTGTATTGATTATAGTGAAAACTCCAGGCTAAGTGTAATAGGCCACTCTTAATAGCACCATGGGTTAGAGTTTGGTTGGCCGGCAATATGTACAGAAAAGGGTAGAAGAGTTGTTGCTGCACGTGGTTCAGTAAAGGAAAAAGAAAACATTATCCATCGCGTCTTATCTTTATTTGTGTTCGAGTGTAGTTATTGCACCCGTAAACACAACAAGATGCAACCCCAAAAGGAACAGGAAAGCTCCCCAATACTTATCTGACTACGTAACTGATATTGAAGATGATGATCAGATACTTACTACTATTAACTACTGTTACAGAATGTGTAATGTACCACAAACCTTCAAGGAAGCCATGAGTTCAACCTAATCACAGGTCTGGATTAAAGCCATGGAAGAAGAGATGGATTCTCTAAAAGAAAATGGAACTTTTACATTGATAGCTCTACCTGAAGGCAAACATGCAGTGAGGGGTAGATGGGTCTATGCAATCAAGAACAATGCAGATAACAGTGAAACGTATAAGGCTAGATATGTTGCTAAGGGTTATGGTCAAGTAATGGGAAGAGACTATAAGGAAACGTTTTCTCCGGCAGCAAATATCACATCAGTTCGTGTCTTGATGCAAATGGCAGCACAGTATGACCTTGTTCTACATCAGATGGATGTGAAGACGGATTACTTACATGCTCCAATTGATTGTGAGATCTATGTGGAACAGCCAGAAGGTTCTGAGGTAAAATCGGATACTGGTGAAAAACTTGTCTGTAAACTGAATAAGTCATTGTATGGTCTGAAACAGTCAGGTAGAAACTGGAATAAGGTACTGCATGATTACCTGAGTGAAAATAACTTTATGCAAAATCCTGCAGACTCTTGTGTCTACAGCAGACAAACTGAAAAAGAGAGAGTGATGCTGATAATCTGGGTTGATGATCTGATTATTGCTTCTAGTACCAACGAGTTACTAAATGATGTGAAAAGGATGCTGACAGCTAAATTCAAGATGAAAGGCCTTGGTAAATTGAAACATTTCCTAGGCATTGATTTTGAGCAAATGGATGGAGTTGTGAAAATGAATCAAAAAGGGTACATCTTAAAAATACTGGAAAGGTTCAACGTCAAATTGTAAGTCCAGGTCGACCCCATGTGAACAAAAGCTAGAGTATAACGGTGATGGAAACTCTGTAAACCACACAAAGTATCGTGAAGCAGTAGGTAGTTTGATTTATCTAATGACATGTACCTAGACCAGATCTTACACTAGACCAGATCTTAGTTGGGTTGTGAGTAAACTTTCTCAATCTATGTCAAAACCAAATGAGCAACACTGGTGTACAGTGAAGCATGTGATGAGGTATTTGAAAGGTACAGTAAACCAAGAACTGACGTACAAGAAGAGTAACGAGAAGCTGAAACTTACAGCATACAGCAATGCTGACTGGGCATCAGATCCAAGTGACAGACGAAGTACGACTGGATACTGTTTTAGTCTAACCAAAAATGGTCCCCTCATTTCCTGGAAGTCAAAGAAGCAGCCTACAGTTGCTTTGTCAACATGCGAAGCGGAATATATGGCACTGGCTGCGACCACACAAGAAAGTCTGTACCTTGTACAATTGATGAATGGACTGGACAATGGATGTCAGTATGCACCGGTAAAAATCTTTGAGGATAACCAAAGTGCAATTGCTATTTCCAAAACCCTGTTTGTCGACAAAGATGTAAACACGTTGACGTTAGGTACCACTTTATTCGATCAGCAATCAGTGATGGTAAAATAACAATTGAGTACTGTCCAACAACAGAAATGGTTGCTGATGTGATGACTAAACCAATGACGAAGTATAAGAAAGAAACGTTTGAAAGCTTTATGTTTGGGGCATAAATGTTGCTGATACAGGGATGTAACTGTGTGTTGTATTGTAAATGGGCTTGTAGAGAATGAGAGCAAGTGGGGGTGTTGGAGGTTCTATTCAGTGTGCTCTCATGTTGGTGAAGTATTGATCACATGACCTTTGTACGTGATGTGTTCTGATAAAACACGTATGTAAATAAATGTTCTTCTCTTCCGGTTTAAGATAACCGATGGTGTAAGCGTGTACTTTGTTACCTCCGTTACGTATAATCTATTTACCACTTCTCTAACGCAGAGATGGCTGCGCCAACTATATCACTTGGGTTTAAGAGTCCTTCAAAGTGCTCCTTCCACCTCCCGACAATATCCTCGTCAGAGTTTCTCCACTCCTGTTGAACACAGCCTGAGCGAAACTTCTCCGACCCCTTCTGAGCTGCAAGATGGTTCTCCAGAACCTCTTTGAAGCCGACCCGTAGTTCTTTTCCATGGCATCGTCAAACTTCTCCCATGCCCGGGATTTTGCTCCTGCAACCGCAGCCACTGCTGCCTTTTTTGTCTGCCGGTACCTGTCTGCTGAATTAGGAGTCCCCAGAGCCAACCAGGCCCTAAAGGCCTCCTTCTTACGTTTGACGGCTTCCCTCACCACCAGTGTCCACCAGCGGGTTCTCAGGTTGTCGCCCTGACTGGCATCAACAAGCTTTTGGCCACAGCTGTGCCTGGCTGCTTCCACAATGGAGGTTTTGGACAGGGTCCAAACCTCGGATTGAAGAGAAGCAATGCGAATTCTGCCCTGGCCATGGAACAGTGGACCAGCTTTTTACTCTCTCACAGATAATTGAAGGGGCATGGGAGTTCGCTAATCCAGTCTACATGTCTTTTGTGGACTTGGAGAAGGCCTATGACCGTGTTCCCCGGGAAATTCTGTGGGAGGTGCTTAGGGAGTATGGGGTACTATTGTGGGCCATTTCGTCTCTGTACATGCGGAGCGAAAGCTGTATCTGCATACTCGGCATGAAGTCAAACCTGTTCAGTGTGGTTGTTGGACTCTGCCAAGGTTGTGCCTTGTCTCCATTCCTGTTTGCGGTTTTCATGGACAGGATATCAAGGCCAGGAGGGTATTCAGTGTGGGAATCAGAAGGTGACATCTCTGCTTTTTGCAGATGATGTTGTCCTTTTGGCACAGTCACAGGGTTGCCTCCAAGATGCACTGGAATGGTTTGCAGCTGAGTATAAAGCGGTTGGGATGAGGATCAGCACATCAAAGTCCGAGTCCATGGTTCTCTCACGGAAAAGGATGGTATGCCCCCTCCAGGTAAGGGGAGAGTTTTTGCCCCAGGTGGAGGAGTTCAAGTATCTTGGGGTCTTGTTTACGAGTGAGGGAAGAAGGGAGCATGAGATTGGCCACAGACTGGGAGCAGCGGCAGCAATAATGCAGTCGCTGTACCGGACTGTAGTGGTGAAGGGGGAGCTGAGCCATAAGGTGAAGCTCTCCATTTACCGGTCGATCTATGTCCCTACCCTCACCTATGGTCATGAACTTCGGGTAATGACCGAAAGAATAATATCACAGATACAAGCGGCTAAAATGAGTTTTCTTCGCAGGGTGTTGGGACTCACTCTCTGTGACAGGGCGAGGAGTTTGGACATCCGGGAGGAACTCAGAGTAGAGCCGTTACTCCTCCACATTGAGAGGAGCCAGTTGAGGTGGTTCGGGCATCTGAGAAGAATGCCCCCGGGGCGCCTCCCTTTGGAGGTATACCGGGCACGGCCAACTGGTTCGAGGCCCCGAGGTCGGCCCAGGACCCGCTGGAGGGATTATATCTCATAGTTGGCCTGGGAGCGCCTGGGGATCCCCCAAGTTGAGCTGGAAGAAGTTGCGGGGGACAGTGGCGGCTGGGCCTCTCTGATCTCCGTGCTGCCACAGCGACCCTATTAGGAGAAGCGGGATGGATGGATTTATGGATGGATTTATTGGTAGTCGTTTCTCATGTGATGGGGTTTCTTGTGCCGTGTCCAGTGTGGCCTCAAATTTTTAAATAAAAGCGTTAAGTGCAACCAAAACATACAAACTATTATAAGGCCACAACGTTTAACTAGACTTAGCAATGGGAGCGCTTGCACCAGAGACCTAAATTACATTAAAACAAACATTCTGAACTTACCACCAAGGCCAAACTGTAATATAAAATGCTATCTGTTAAATATTTGTTCACTAACAAGTACAGCTGTTCTAGAAAATGACTCAATATTAAGTTACAAGTCTATTCTTTCTTAACGAAACCTGGCTCAGTGAGTCCAATACGATTTCACTAATAGAAGCTGCTCCTGACGGATGTAATTATTTCCATAGATCTCGTCCTGTAGGGCGTGGAGGTGAAGTCGGCATTCTTTTCAATAATAGATTATAACACTGAGAAATCGTGATAATTTTACCTCATTTGAAGTTTTAGAGCTAGATTTCAAGTCAAAACCCAATATAATTATATTCCTTATTGTACACCTGGACTGTACTCCTCTTTTCTCGAGGAATTTAGTAACTTTATAACCGATTTAGTCATTACTCATGACAAAATTATCTTGATGGGTGATTTCAATGTGTCATCAGATACTCTCGCTAATAATTCTATGTCTTTCTTAAACTCCGTCGGTTTTACTCAGATTGTTAACGGTCCTATTCATTCTCGTAACCAGACTCTCGATCTCATCATAACATACGGCGCAGATGTTCATCATGTAAATATTATTTGTTTAAATGAAACTATTTCTGATCACTACCTATTAACTTTTGATCTACATCTGCCTGTGCCGTCCGACCACAGTAAGACCAAAATCGTGCAACATATTGATGACCCGCTGCACCATTGCACCCCCTGAGTGCAAACTCTAATGCACAAATTATACACAATTGTTAATAAAACACGTCTGCAGCTGTGTCTCTTTCTCTTGGTGTGGTGCATGAGTTGTACTTTTACTGAGTTGTACGTCGCTTTGGACAAAAGCGTCTGCCAAATGAATAAATGTAAATGTAAATGTAAAGCATGAAAAAAAGAGGATAATACACACACACATTTTCAGAACCGCTCGTCCCTTACAGGGTCACGGGGAACTGGAGCCTACCCGGCAACACAGGGCGTAAGGCTGGAGGAGGAAGGGGACACACCCAGGACGGGACGCCAGTCCGCCGCAAGGCACCCCAAGCGGGACTTGAACCCCAGACCCACCGGAGAGCAGGACTGCGGTCCAACCCACTGCGCCACCGCACCTCCAGAGGATAATATATATTTTTATTATTTTCATTCCTAAGGGAACTTGGTGGTGCGGCAGGTTTACCTGGGTCCTGCTCTCTGGCAGGTCTGGGGTTTGAGTCCTGCTGGGGGTGCCTTACGACGGACTGGGGTACCATCCTGGGTGTGTTCCCTCCCCCTTCAGCCGTACATCCTGTGTTGCCAGGTTAGGCTCAGGCTCGTCGGGACAAGTGTTTTTGGCCAGTGTGTGTGTTTACTCCTAATCTATTAGAATTAAAAAGTGTTTAATAAAGGAAAAACCCAGGAGAAGACCTGAAATTTCAGGATAATCTAATGTTGTGGTTAGACCCATTGCTTTACAGTTAAGCAACCGGGGTTCAAATTATGCTGCAGTATCGTTGAGCAATGTACTTTACATGCTCTGAATTGATAATGTAAAAATTACCCACCTGAAAAAAGGGTAAATAACTACCAGTGTACAAACCCAACAATGTAAATCGTTTTACAGAAAGGCATCGGTTTGACAGTAATAGCCATTCCTGGGAACAGGCTAGTGTTTGAATATTATGTTATAGTATGTTATATTATGTTAGGTTATGTTTATTGTAAAGTTTATAAGACATGGGTGACAGGAGAAGGATGTTCCCTGAAACACTTGAATGAACAGCCCTCATGAAATTGGCAAAAACGGACAGGCTTATTGCTTTTAGTCATTTGAAGAAGAAAGTATTTTCAGATGCCTTCCAAAAGGTACACATCAGACTCACTTTTAACCTTTTTTCAAAATGAAATTATTCCTCATGATTCCAATTTCCTTTGAGTCACAGAGTCAAAATTAGACAGCTGCCTAAATTTCATTTTAAGAATAATCTCTTGAACTACAGACAGTCTCGCTTCAGAATTAATTACTAGAGACTTAACTTTCAGTCTTTGACATTCTTCAGCATCTCTTAGTGCTAATCTGACTCATTGCTGGATTTCACAAGTTTTATTACCAGGTTCTCGTAACTGTCATATTTCAAGCAAGCACTGCTGGTATTTTTCTAGATTGCCTTGCTTTCTCTTTATGTTTACTGCAGCTAGGTTGGTATGAGAACACATTTTAACCCCCTGGAGCCTCTCCTGCCTACTTTGGCTAAAATCTCTTCTCTTTATTCAACACCAAGCACCATGCAATAATACACAGGGAAAGATGTTCAACCCCTTGTACCAAAATCAACTCATGACCTTTCCTGTAGATATCATGCTTGCAGTACCAAGGTTATTTTGTAATTTCCTCTTCACCAGTTTTCATTTCAATGACAAAAAAGTAAAATGTCTTATTCTCATGAACTCTAACACAATCTGTGTAAGAATGATCAAATTTATTCATTGAATATTATTGACATTCAGTGTAGGGTTATGAGAGGGGGGTGCGGTGGCGCAGTGGGTTGAACCACTGTCCTACTCTCCGGTGGGTCTGGGGTTCGAGTCCCGCTTGGGGTGCCTTGCGACGGACTGGCGTCCCGTCCTGGGTGTGTCCCCTCCCCCTTTGGCCTTACGCCTTGTGTTGCCGGGTAGGCTCCGGTTCCCCGTGACCCCGTATGGGACAAGCGGTTCTGAAAGTGTGTGTGTGTGTGTGTGTGTGTGTGTGTGTGTGTGTGTGTGTAGGGTTATGGTCTCGACAGAAAACAAAGACACACACAAACACAAGTGTTTTGTCAGTAAGTGAAATGAGTTTACGTGCACAAATAGACAGAGGCAAAGTGTTGATGTAGCTGAAAAATGGGATCGGGACAGAGTCATAAAGAACAGGTGCTGATGGAAAAAGAGCACAGGACAGACACAGAAACACACTGGAACAGAGCTCAGTAACCAGGTCAGTGAACACATGTTGCTAGGGAATTCATAGTAAAGCACTGATCAATAATCTAGAAATCAGGGATGTGACTTCAGCCTTTTTATAGGAGCGGGAGCTGGTCAGTTGGGGCCGGGAGTGTTGATGCAATTAGACTGATGTAATGCGATGCATCTTGTAATGTCCCTGTACAGATTTTCAGTGTGTTTTGTTATTCCATTCTGTGTTGTGTATTTTGGCTCCCTGTACAGGTTCATTGTCTTTCATTGGCTGTCAACCCTGTCCATCATCATTCCTGTTCTTAGTTCTACACTTGACCAATCACCTTCAGACTCCACCATCTGAAAAACCCCAGCATTTCCCAGGAGCTTCAAACTATTGTCTCATGGTGTTTCTTTAGCTTGTTGATGCTCTTCCTTTATGTGTTTAATTAGTTCTATCTTTGGTCTGTTGTCCATTTACTTTGTGTTCTTGTCTTGGGGAAAAAGAAGACAGGTAAGCATGTCACGTGACCTACATATCCAGCATGCAGGTTTCAGCTGCCTGTCTAGACACATTAGAGAAGAGGCGGGTGCCACCCCCTGTACTTTGTGCTTTGGTAGATAGAGTAGGTTAGTTAGGGCTGAAGACCCGTTTGTTTTGTTTGTTTCATAGCTAGGGTAGTCTACCAACTTATATTAGTTTAGTCTGGTTTTCTGAGTTCTTTGCTTTGGCACCAACTTTGTTCCTTTTTCCCCTGAACAGTGTCTTTGTATTCTGTAAATATTGTAAGCAGTTGCCTAGATTTCTGCACCTATCTGCGCAGTTAAAAAAATAAAAAAATAAAAAAATAAAAAATTGCACTTAAGCACTTCCTTGTTGCGCGTGTGTTTTTGTTGGCTCCTTGTTACCACTTGTTACCACTCGCTTGATGTTATGCCCTAGTCACCCCTAGATGCCTGAGGTTGTAACAACCCCAAGGACATTTGGGATTCTGAATGCCCTTGGGGTTGTGACACTTGGAAATAGAAGGCACTAACAAACAGAAACAGGTGATAGTAATAGTAAAAAAGTAACAGAATGTTACTAACAAAAAAACATCCTACATTACATTAAGCAGCATTTGTCCCTGTCAGTCTTCATTCAGTCATCTCTCAGTCTCAGACAAGCTACCCTATGTAATGTTTGCATTATCCCATTATGGGAAGATGGTTTAGATTGTGGGAAATGGCCTGAGGGCAACACCGAAGAGCTGTCAATAACATATAACCCTGCCCAATACTATCATTATACCTCCCAAAAGCTCACACAGCATGTGTTGCCATTTAGGGAGTGAGTTTGGTCAAAAACAGCATTTGAAATTTAATTATATTTTTCTTATAAAATTGTGTATAAAATTACCTTGAAAACCAGGGCCAGTGATTGATAAATATCAGCTCTGGTTTACTCAGTTCTTCTTTTGGTGTTTTAAGATCTAGTTCCTAATAAACTACCCAGCATAGTTGAAGCCATCTCAACCAAGATGGCGCTGATGCTGGTATGCTTTGCCATCTTTGCACTCTGATAGTGGATCAGAGTTCTAATACAAGAATTCAGATTTCAGAATTCAATTTAAATAGAGGACATTTTAGTGTATTTTTCAAGGACATCCTCCTTAACCTTGGAGTGTTGGATAAACTGACACAGAAAACTTTTTGAAGCTCTGAAGATCCATGATGAAGTAATTTTATGGAGTCTTGTCATCATTCTAAAAGAACTGGGTAACATCTGGTGGTGGGAGGGTTGAGCCCCTCATTGTCTGCTCCTAACAACTCTTAATTTAAACTAATAGAAGAGACTCCTTAGGTTCAGTACATTGTCAAGAGTCATACAAGATTTCATCCAGAGTTTGAAGACATCCACTTGATGTTCCTCTGAGTACAGCAAAGCATGAATGTATAATTTTATTAAGCTTGAGCACATGATCAATGTATCCAACAAGACCTAGAATGAAAAGCTTAATATCAGTCATTTTAATAGCCATTACTGGCTTTCGGATTAATGTGCAATTTAAACTGCAGTATTTCCTTTCCTCATTGTGGATTTTAATCTTGCAGGGTTATTTCTCTCATTTAAAGTGAGATTTCAAGAGAAATGTTACAATGATAAGGCCAGTGTTGTTTGGGGCAAGTCATTTATCACATACTGAATAGAAAGTTTCTTGTGCATAGCTATCCCCCCAATGGATCCATCACAACAGCTGACAGAAACCTTTCTTGGCATGGTATTTGTTTCTGGCTCTCCGAAGCACCAGGCATAATACTGCGGGCATCACATTCATTCTGTCTGTCATCAGTCCCCTGAACTGTTGCAAAGTGCTCTTCTGTATTGTTTTATCTGTCACAGATATTTACCCAGACACATTTACCTTGAATACTGTACATCATTTGATTCTTTTTTTTTAATCATTCCCTTTGCCTTCAAGGGCCGTATGTCCATGTTTAACATTTACTGCATTACATAAATATTCTCCTGTGGTTGACATTCGCACATTAATGTGTGTGATGAAAGCTCAAAACCAGTCATGTGTCAGTTTATGAGAAAGTAACTGATGTAGTTTACTTGAGGATCCTGTAAGAAGGACCTTTCCAGAGTTTCTACTGGCGACCTTTGGGTTATAAGAGCCACCGCCACAAAACTGCAGCCACGATATTATAAGACTGAGTTTCACAGGGGTTTAGTAAATCCTGTTTTGTTTTACTGCTGACTTTAATTTTGGTTACTGATACTATTTTTAGCATCTCAGTTTTTTTATGTATTAAATTAATTAATTGCTGTATTTTCCTGTTGAAATGTAAATATTTAGTATCTCATCTTAAATTCGAGGTCAGTACACTAAAGACTGAAAATGTTTTATAAATTCTTTACAGAAACCTCATTGGATAAGTCTCCAATACATCAGTGATTTTAAACTACCTACATCTCACACTTCTAAGAACTTCTCATTCTGCAATCATTCATTAATCATTTCCTCAGCACTTTGAGAGCAACTGATTTTCTCCTAATGTCTTTTTTTGTGTCTGATTATTAACCTAGTGTGTAAACAGGGGTCAGGCTGCCAAAGAGGGAGGTTTACTGATTAAACATATATTTCCTGTAGACCCAGAGCTTCAAAGTGTGATCTGAAAGTGTATTATATGAATCACTATATCATTAACATAACAGTTGTAGCGTCCGGACGGGAGTCCGACACGGACGCGCGTTGCTATTACGTCCGAACACGGACGAAATGTAACATGACCTCACGTGCAGGGTGATGTTAAAAGTGCAGTGTGCGTACTGTAAGACACTCTGTGGAAGTGAAACAGGAAACACGAGACCAGGAAACACACATGCTGTTTGAACTACGGTGAACAGTGAAACGCTACTCTGTGTGGCGCCGCCTCTGACCATGAGGGGCAGTGACCCCGTGGGACGTGACAACAGTTATCTACTTTTCTTCTAAGATGTTATGTCTTTAAGGCCAACACATGCTATTTGATTCCCTGTATGAGGTCTAAGTTTCATGTGCTTTTAACTAGATCATCATTATTAAGAAATTCATTCATTATGTGAGATAGAATTGGTCTTATTACATAGCTGCATGTATTACAAAATTAATACACAAAGTGAAACATTTTTCTCAGAAAAAGAGAGAAATCCGGACTTGTTTTGCTTAAGACTGGGATCACTACAGAAATGTTAAATAAGGAACAAATGACACAAACATGCCAAGTTTCCCAGTCTATTTCAGTAGAAGAAAACTGAGATCTAGTCTATAATTTCAACAGTCCTGCTGGGACAGTCTGTTGATTCTTCATGCTGAAGTGCAAGCATAATCAAAGCGCTTGTGTTTGCTTACAATGAAATAATTTTTCCTAGTGGTCTAAATTGAAAATCTATCACCGATGCAGCAGCCTGATCCTGCTTTCTAATCTTGAAAAAAAATCCTTTTGTTGCTGTAGCTCTTGTTCATGGAAAGGAAGCATGAACTCCTTTCACTGTGCTTTGTGACCGTTAATGTGCACTACGCTTACCAAGACAAATGCAACAGTACACCAACCCACACCAAATAAGAAAATTAAAGGCTGAGAACAGACCACTCAGCCAGATACAACACAGGAGCATCCTTCTCCTTAATCAAACTTCTGCAGTGCACAGTGGAGTCTATACTGACCGGTTGCATTACTCCCTGGCATGACACCTGCTCAGCCCAGGACAGCAAAGCACTATACGGAGTGATGAGGTTGGCCCAGAAAATCACTCAGCTGCCTGCTGTACCAGATATCTACAACACACACAGTGCCTTCGAAATGATAACAGCATTATTACAGTTTTCTCGATCGATTTGACACATTACTCCAAACTCCGGTCACTGCTCTCAAAACAATTAACACAGCCATCTGAACACTTCATTCATTGTCCTAAATAGATTGTAAGTTCTTGTCTAATCTCATACTACTTTCAGATGACATGCATACTTTTCCCAAAACACTTTGCACAAAATTCTGCAATGTTTACACAACAGTTCATACAGCCAACCAGAACTGAAATATATCAGGTAAAAAGCAATTGCATGTCTTTCACTGGTTCATAGTGTTGTGTCAAAGGGGGAACCCAGACTGTTCTGCAACAGTTACAGTATAAACTTTGCAATCAATGGCATTACTTTAAAAAACATTTATTTATTGTACCTTGTGCTCTTACGCTAGAGGATTTTAGATGGCAGTGCTACTCATTTTGAGCACCAATATATTGATGAGTCTGGCTTCAATCTTCCAAAATGGAGAAGAGGGAGGAATGTGATTGGCCATCGTGCCACAGTCAATGTCCTTGGACAGTGGGGAGGCAACATCACCATGTTTGCCGCAATTTCAGCTGCCGGTGTTGTGGCACGCAATGTTATCTTGGGGCCATACAACACTGAAAGTATACAAATTTTTTTGAACTCCCTCAATGAAATCCTCTTCCCACAGGTTGACCAGAAGCAAATGGGTTAAGATTTTATAATTGTTTGGTACAATGTGCCTTTCCACCATTCGGCGCTGGTGCAGGAGTGATTTGAGCATCACCCACGTTTCAAGATGGTGTTCCCTCCACCATATTCTCCTTTCCTGAATTCAGTTGAGGAGTTCTTCTCCTCCCCCTCCGGCCTTACGCTCTGCGTTGCCGGGTAGGCTCCAGTTCCCCGCGACCCTGTATGGGACAAGCGGTTCTGAAAATGTGTGTGAGTTCTTCTGCTGTTGGAGATGGCATTTGTATATTCACAATCCTTACAGTCTTCTTCAAGCAATGCAAGAGCCTGTGGAGATGGCAGTAGCTTTTATTATACAACAGAACTCCTCAGTAGAGAACTTCACGATAAACGTGTATTTGCATTCATGTATTTGTGTGTGTGCATCAGACTATGTCATACAATCAATAGACCACACAATTGTACATTTGATGTTAGTGTTTAGTTGGCTGTGTTAATTGTTTTGAGAGCAATTACATTCATTTGGAGAAATGTGTCTGTAAGCTGTTTGGTATTCTCTACCCTTAATGCTCACAGCGAAAACTACAGAGCTGCAGGTTATTTTTAACTGGCTTTAAATTCATACATTTATAACTAAGTTGTTCATTAGAATAATGTAGCCCACCCACTCAATTCTGATGTTTTTTTAACATTACTAGCATGGGAGGTGAATTGGTGGTGTCTACAACACAACTCTGGGATGCGTGTACTGTTGCTTCCCCCATTGCGGGGTATGACTCTTTCTAGGGTGAGGAGAGGCCCAGTTAGCGTCGTGCAGCTATACTGTTTATACTGTGAGTACAAACCTCCCATGCATCACACTTAGCTACCTCAGCCCCTTTTCCTTTCCCCAAAAAAAAAAAGAAGCATTCACACCCACACAGGGACTGTCACAACACTCAGGTGAAATAAACCCAACAAATATTTAACATAAAACTACTAGTTCACACAAATAAACATTACAGTATTCACACCAACAAAGAAAACAAACACTTTTTTTGTGCCCGGGTTTTTTTCTTTTTTATATGACTCTGGTACCGTCTCGTTGGCGAGCTTTATTCTGGAGCTCCTTGTCCACCACCGAGGGAAGTTCCCCACCGTTACTCATGGTTTTCGTGTGATGCAGGAAACTGACAGCGACCTGTCCTCACATCCACCCTCTCCATATTTATAGAACTATTTTCCACCCCAAATATCCAACTACACATGGGAACAAATTGCGTAGGGGCTACAATAACTTCCAAGATTTTGCATGAAGAGTAAATTTAACTTACAAAGTGGATTCTCCTTCCATATTGTAGGCTTATGGAGCTTTACTGTGATTGCTTAAATCTTGAAGAACTCTAGGGTAAACTCTCTCAGGATCTTTTCATTTATTGGTCCTAACTTCTTGCAGTTGTCTGAATACTTCTACAGATACCTGTTAGTAGCAATGCCTGGGTACCTGACAATGCAGGAATGTTCTCTTTGAAACATCCCACAAAATTATAACTGCAAAAATAATGTTTTTAATCATCATAAAGGTCATCTGTTAATCGGTCTGACCTTCACTTCAATGATACTTTTCACATATATTTAAAAGGCATTTATTTATTCAGCCTTTTATTATCCCAGGATACGTGCATTTATGGATTTATGAAATCTGCTTTCTTGTTCTGTGTGTTCTAGTTTGTATAGTGTGCTCTGATTTATTTATTTTTTTTTTAATTGTGGCATAAAATAGAAAAACTTATGGCAAAACAAACAATATACAGTGCATTTATACCCCTTCACTTTTTTCATATTTTTTATGTTGCAGCCTTATGCTAAAATTGTTTAAATTTATTTTCCCGCCAGTCTGTACTTAATATCCCATAATGACAATTTGAAAACAGGATTTTAGAAATTTTTGCAAATTATTAAAAATAAAAACTGAAATATTACATTGACATACCCTGGTTACTTTCGCATGACCCTGTCTTCTCCTGGAGTATAGATGAATTGCTCTCCTGGGGGAAGCGGTGTTCTCATAGTTGTCTACTTTTCTGCCGTGCTGCCACATCTGACTCTCTCTGCATTCCCCCCAAATACAGCAACCTAAGAAGTTTTTTTTTTTTTTTTTTTTTAAAAAAATCACCGCTTAACAATGGAAAATTCATGTCATCCTATTGGATCATACTGTAGCTTTTGCTAAGTATGGACTATCATTAGGTTTACATTCAAATTACAGCTGAAGTTTTATAAAATTTTTAAAAGAATATTTCATAGTGTCAGACTATAACTGAAAATAATAATGTTAGAGCTCTCACTGTAAAGAATCATTACACATCATTATATAACCTTGGGAAAACCTTTGAGTTTCTTTTTCGTATATGTTTCTGTTGATTTTTTTCTTTTTTTAAAAAACAAGCATCTATAATTACTTTTGACACAATGTGCCTGTCATTATTTTTGCCATGCAGTCCAAGTGTTCTGACAATTTAAAATACTGACATCATTGAGCATTCCTATTGAACTTTTTTTTAACCATTTTCTGTGGGGAAGGTGATGCTCTGCCTGTTCACTAATCAGGCCTCAGGTGCAGGTATACCTTGAGAAATCAAAAGGAAATGAGATGTTTTCATGGGGAGATTCGATAGTCACATATCTTTGCCTAGAGATGTAACAGGTTGCCCTCAGGTTCTGCTTGATGCAGAGTAAATCTACTGCAGTACCTCTTTAAAACTTGAAGTTCTTACATATAAACAAAAAGTTTGGATTAGTCATTATAAATCAATGGTTAACGCTAAGAGCATTCAACTACAGTGTCAGTTCTGAAGCCAAGGTGCTAACAGTAACCTAGAGCTTAAGCTTTTATTCACTTTTACCAAAGTTCTGCAATTGTCCCCATTCTTCAACAAACACACAAACAAAAAAAACTGACAGAAAAACAGACAAACAAAACCTTTAATATATTTATTCTACAGTCTGGTGAATTTGTAAATCTTAGATTTTCAAAATAGTAATTTTTACATTAACATTTTACTTAAATAGGTAGTGTGACATTAATTCACAATGTCATCAGATTAGCATTCTATATCACGCCATAATTACTTGGCATTTTCTGTCATTTTCAGATGTATGGGATCTGGTGAATAATATTACTTTTGTCCTGATATAGCGTTTAGAATCCCAAATAGTAAGACGGTGTTTTAATTAAAATATATCTTACCTTCAGTGAAAATTTCCAGTCTCAGTAAATTTATGTCACTCTCTGGAAATAATGTAACTCTAGCAAGTACATACAGTCCAGCTGCAGGGTCAGAGAAGGGGCAGTGAGGATCAGCTAAAAATGATCATATACAAACAGGTAAAATTGTAAGACACAAATTTTAAGATACAACGCAGAACACATAAAAATACTAGCTAAAGGGTGTAGCAGATCATCTGATTATGCCGACAAAAAATTTGTACACTGGACAGGAGGCCACAGTGGGGCAGGGCTGTGGGGGCATACCTTGGACAGGACACCAGTCCATTGCAGGGTAGCCACACAGAAACGGATTGGGCAACTTTACATAAATGTCTTTGGACTGTGGGTAGAAACCACAACACTTGTAAAGACAGATGCAGACATGGGGAGAACATGCAAACTCCTCATGTTTATGGATGCACATGATGTCCTTCCAAAATGCTTCACAAAGCCACATTCCAGCAAGTGCCCAACTATGTTCAGCAGGCATCCTGTTAACAGACGCATGCATACATAGCTCATTAACTGCTGGAAAACTGTACAGAGACTAAGCCATCAAAACTGTCAGAATTAGAACAGGTGTTCAGTAGCCTCTTGAGTGAGATTTGCTGTCATGGCAACTCCTCCAGTATCTCGCACAAACCTAAAGTAAATGGCAAGGGCAGAGTACAGTGCATTGGGGTGGCAGCAGAAATAAAAGCTATATCTTCACAGAGGAATAGCATAGAAAACTGCACATAACAAATAAAATACAAAACTCGAAATGTTTCCTACTTGATTTAAATTAATTTTAGCACAATTAGTGACTTTTCCTAACTAGAATTTTTGTAGTAAACAGCAAGATATGTTTGCTGATGTATATGTTGTGTGTGTGTGTGTGTGTGTGTGTGTGTGTGTGTATATAATGTCATAATTAAGTCTAACAACTTGTTCAGCTGTCTATGTTTTAATACTGACTTCCCAAACAATCGTTCTCTCCTAAGATTCCCCATTTCATCACCTTGTTATGAAAGTGATTACTGCTTTGCTTGTGGCAGCAACATAATTCTACTTACAGTTTTTCTCGATTGATTTGACACATTACTCCATACTCCGGTCACTGCTCTCAAAACAATTAACACAGCCATCTGAACACTTCATTCATTGTCCTAAATAGATTGTAAGTTCTTGTCTATCTCATACTACTTTCAAATGACATGCATACTTTTCCCAAAACACTGTGCACAAAATTCTGCAATGTTTACACAACAGTTCATACAATCCACCAGAACTGTAATATATCAGGTAAAAAGCAACTGCATGTCTTTCATTGGTTTAACACAAATCACAAACATTTATGCACCATTCTGCTAAACACAACAAGCAAAACTCTGTAATTTGTCCAATGCTCAGTTACACATGGTATGTTCTCAATAAGCCCCAAATTGATATCTGCTGATTTAGTAATACACACAACACAGGAAATGTAAATTTCCTAATTGATTACACAATTATCACAATCCCTACAACTATAAAAGGGGAAAAGAACAAGAATGAAAAGAGAAAAGGAAGAGGTGTAAGAGTGAGAGATGGTGGAGAGGGTAGAGGAAGATGGAGAGTGGAAGAGATAGAAAGAGACACGAGGTGAGGATGTAGGAAAAGGAGAAGGGAGAGGAGTAGAGGGAGAAGAGATGGGTAGAGTGGAAAGAGCAAGAGAAGAAAATGTAACAAGACAAGAGCAGAGAGGAAGGGGACAGCAGGGTGGATGAGGAGGGAGGAGATGCATAAAGATAGGGTACAGATGGGTTTCAAATGAAATGAGGGCCACCCTAATTGACCATGTCATAAATCATGGTCTCTCCTTCACAGAAGCTGGGCAGAGTTCAGCCCAACATAAACAGATCCACAGTGACTTCAATTATCTGCACATTTTAGAGTGAAAACATGTAAGTAACCATATCATTGTACTGCTATGGTTAGACTCTAGTACTCTAGTTCTCAACTATAAATGTTCGTACTCATCCAAATATTTGTCAGAATGGAGGTTCGACAACATTCACATGGACGAACAAGACTCTTTTCAGTTGAACAAGAGCATGCCATTGTTGAAATGGTGGTCCAGAACAACACCATCCGCCTCAAAGAAATCCAGCAAAGAATAATACAGGACAACCAAATATTCCAGAATATTCAGCAATGCAGTCTTGCCACAAGTGACTGTGTTGAAAGGAGAAATGCCATCCGGATGAAGCAGGTATACAAAGTGCCCTTTGAGAGAAACTCTATCAGCGTGAAGGAGCTGCAATTCCAGTTTGTTCAAGTACGTGTAAGCCACACATTTTCTGCGCTTTTACCGTAAATACAAAGATTGTCTATATACTATTCCGCTGTAAGTGGGAAAAATTCAGGCGTCTCTGGGCATAGCGCTGTGTCAAAGGGGGAACCCAAACTGTTCTGCAACAGTTACAGTATAAACTTTGCAATCAATGGCATTTTAAAAAACACTAACTTATTGTACCTTGGGGGAGGGGTGCGATGGCGCAGTGGGTTGGACCACAGTCCTGCTTTCCGGTGGGTCTGGGGTTCGAGTCCTCCTTGGGGTGCCTTGAGAGGGACTGGCGTCCCGTCCTGGGTGTGTCCCCTCCCCCTCCGGCCTTACGCCCTGTGTTACCGGGTAGGCTCCAGTTCCCCGCGACCCCGTATGGGACAAGCGGTTCTGAAATGTGTGTGTGTGCGGGCACTAGTAGAAGAAAAGGGAGTACTTGTATATGCAGTGGAATTGAACTGTTTGGTCAAGGTAAGAGTGTGTTTAGTTGGCTGTATTAATTGTTTTGAGAGCAATTACATTCATTTGGAGAAATGTGTCAAAACGATTGAGAAAAACTATAAAAATCTGTGTCTGAGCAAACCAAATTCAGAAAAATAACACATAGCATCTAGAAACCTAATTATACAGATTCATATTTTGTAATCTTTTCCTTTTTTCTGAACACATTTGCTAATTACGTATCTGCTGTCAGAAATGCCATATCAGTTGTACTTCCCTTTGTTCATGTCACTGAGCAGTACACCTAATATAATCAGTTTCTGAATGATAAGAAGCAGTCTATTAATCAAGAAGTCTAATTAAATATCCTTCTGCACTAACAAAGCTTTCTGAACAGCTGTTATGTGACCCATTTTCCAATGAGCAAAAGCTAAACTCTTAAACTTGAATTTCTGTACACTGGTAAAATAGTAATGTAAAGGGCAACATTTCTTGGATAACTCAAGACAAGGTTAGATGTTTGTTGTTTTGTAGGTGATGTGGTTCACCTTGATAGAAGTAATGTCCACTGAAATTAAACAAATATCTGACTGCACTTATTTATCATACACATTGATTGAAACTGCTTGTCCCAAGTGGGGTCACGGCAGACTGGAGCCTTGCCCGGCAACACTGGGTGCAGGGCAGGAGGGGGAGGGGACACTCAGGGTGGGACGCCAATCCGTCGCAAGGCATGTCAAGCGGGACTCGAACCCCAGACCCGCCAGAGAGCAGGACCCAGTCAAACCTGCTGCGCCACCACACCCCCCACTTATTTATCAGATATATCAAATTCATCCGGTATATCAAATTCATCCGGTATAAAGTGTAATAATAAAATACAACCCATTGGTGCAGTTCAATGCATTGGAGATACCACATCAGTCCTCACAGAATCCCATGTATCTCCGTATCTCTTCACAGCACTGACCCTTCAGAGCTGATCTGAGTGAGCAATCCATAATAACTCCTAAGTTCTTCAATAAGGTACAGATCATTGAATCATTGTTCACTAATCTGCAAACAGCTTGTAAGATGCTTAATATTCTTGAATTAGAATTTTAAAATTTCAAGTAGCTAACTTCCAGCTGATTACCAGTTCTTGTTTTCTTAAAATTAAAAGTAAAAATTAATTTACTGCTAAAACACATTTTTATTTTTGCCTTGACAATTTATTGCAGTCCACATAATGCTTGCCTACAGGATACTGTAACAATTAAAAAAAACCTGACAAAATCTGAAAGTTATGATGTAATCAAAATGTCTGTTACATTCTGAGAATTTAGACAAACTGAACAAGCAAAAAGTTTAAAGAGAAAAGATGTACGAGTCCTTGAATGTTTAAAATGATGACAAGGAGGATTTGTAGCATAATTGAATATATTAATGAAAGGGAAAAATACACACACACACTTTCAGAACCGCTTGTCCCATACAGGGGTCGCGGGGAACCAGAGCCTACCCGGCAACACAGGGCATAAGGCCGGAGGGGGAGGGGACACACCCAGGATGGGACGCCAGCCTGTCGCATGGCACCCCAAGCGGGACTCGAACCCCAGACCCACCAGAGAGCAGGACCGTGGTCCAACCCACTGTGCCACCGCACCCCCTGGAAAAATACAGAATGAATAAAATATAGAACCCCATCCAGTGCATAAGAAAGAAGAATGATGTGTTAGCAAATACACATTAGATGAAAAATAAAGCAAGGACTGGAGCTTAAGAAAGATCAGAGGGTAAAGGCTGAATGACAGTACAGTGTGTTAAATTTTAGTATTTTACACAAGCAATAGAAAGCTTTGAAACCAGAATATATGCTATATATGGCTTTTCCAGGAGAAGCTTTTTACACTTTGACAAAATTTATTTTATCTCGCTGTGAGGTCAAATTTAATACACAGTTTAAAAGAAAGCAAATTGATATGCTAAAACTATAGGCAACGGGCAGGCTTCATTTGCCCTAGCTGGTGTCTGAAAAGGTCAAACAGAAAGTTACATGCTGTGTGTTTCCAGTAAATTTTGTAAAGCAAAAAAAAAAAAAAAAAAAAAAAAAAATTAAATTAGAATTGTTAACCAATTTACCAAACGGACAATTAACAGACTACACAATCTGTTTAATTGCATTAACAGTGCCATGTGCTCCTCTCCACAGGCTGTCTCAGAAGCAGCTAGCCTTTGAATGTCTCCACCTCAACTCCCTCTGTCTCAGTAATCGGTAGATCTTTTTCTAGGGCAATAAATGCAAACACACGGGACAAAACAATGGAACCAAACCAGAAAGGAAAGAAAATAAAAAGATTGCTCTCTCTCTCTATATATATATAGCAATCTTTTTATTTTATATACACACACAAATATATATATATATATATATATATATATGTGTGTGTGTGCGTGTGTGTATAGCCTTTGATAGTTTTTGTACATTTTGGTATACTGTACAATGTGAGTGGAACACTATTATACACCATATCAGAAAATCCCTTTAAAAGTTTTTCCTGACTTTGTTAGTCTTCTATCTATTCAAGGGTGTAATCACTCAGTGTCTCAGTTCTGCTGTCATCTTATGCTGATGTGTATAATAAGAGAAATCATTAACTTTAAAAGAATCTCTGCTACAGGAGAGGTTGAAGCTTAATGTTGTGTTTCCACTAGATGGAGACAAGTGCTGAATAAAGCAAGTCATTAATCACTTGAGTAGTGTGCAGAATCACAATTAATCACTCATTGATCAATAAGTGCTTTAAAAGTGCAAGTTAAATTTAAGTGTTTTTGAGATAAGCACTTCTAAACTACAGTATTAAGAGGCTAAACATTGTCTGCTTGTAATTTGAGTACACTATTTCATGGGAAACTAAGTATATAGGCTGGTAAAATGTATGGATGATCACATCAAGACAGAAAATGCCTGCATTATAAAATCATTGTTACTTCTTGATGAATGCATTAACAATGCATACACATTACCATGAAAAGTGTCACTTGATCATCTCAGGCCATGAAGGGTCTGGCAAAAATACTACATAAAACAACATGAAATACATTTGAAAAGAAATGTAAATATATAGCAACACAATATTACATGTTTAGCTTAGCTCATCGCTCTCCAGACAACTGAATTCAAATAACATCTAAATGTTGTCGTGTAATCCTGTAACTGTTTCTTTTGGAGGCAGTCTTTCTTCTCTAAGACTGTAGTAGAGTCTTTCAGTTGCTTTATGAGTAAATTAAAGAGTGCAGCACTGATTCAGTAATGTAATATTTTATATTACTAAAAATATTTAGTATCTCAGTTATACTTTTTTTCCCTTGCCATGAACATAGTAGTAAAATCAGCAGAGCTGGAATGTAGATGCCCCTTGACAAAGACTGGAGTGTGCCAGAACCCCATAAGAACAGTCACTACAACATCTCCCCCTTGCAGCAAGTGGATCTTTCAAGGCCTAGAGAAATTCATTACATGGGCAAGGATGACCTTTGAAGCAACAAAATATAGGTCTCTTATGTTGAAGAAGGGAAAGCGGTGGATAAGTTCTGTTTTTCTTTGTCTGGAGCAACTATCCCATCCACCCGTGAACATCCAGTTAAGAGTTTTAGAAAGTTTTTTTGACTTTAGCCTCAGAGCCACAGCTGCCATCCAGAAAAACATTGGATACCTAGAGGACTGGCTTACCAAGGTATACAAGTCAGGTTTGCCTGGTAAGTTCAAAGCCTGGATTTATCAACATGCCATCTTGCCTAGACTTCTGAGGCATCTGTTACAGTTTTTCTGTCATTTTGACACATTTCTCCAAATGAATATAATTGCTCTCAAAACAATTAACACAGGCGACTAAACACACTCTTACCTTGACCAAACAGTTAATTTCCACTGCATAATGAATTACTGGCTTATATTCTACTCATACATTTACTAAAAATAAATACTGACATCAAAAGCACACGTGTGTGCTCCATTGATTGTATAATGTAGTCTAATGTACACACAAATACAGGAATGCAAATACACATTGATCGTAAAGTTCTCTACTAAGGAGTTTGTTATATAACAATGAGTTGTCTGGGGGGGGAAGGAGGAAAAAAAAAAAAAAAAAAAAAAACCCACACACGCACGCACTGCCATCACTTAACTTTATTGATCATACCTCATTTACATCTGGACAGAGAATTTATCTGCATCGCAGCATATATTCTCGCGAGCCATGCATCGTGGGGGGAAAAAAAAAAAAAAAAAAAAAAAAAAAAAGCCGTGAATGTTGAATCCATCCTTGACAAGCTACTGCCTCAACATCTCCACAGGCCTCTTCCATTACGTGAAGACGACCTCCATCTCCAGCTAGAGAAGAACTCCTCAGCTGGATTCAGGAAAGGAGAATATAGTGGAAGGAACACCATCCTGAAATGTGGGTGATGCTCAAACTACTCCCCCACCAACACCGAATGGTGGAATAGCACATCGTCCCAGACAACTACAAAATCTCGCTCCATTTGCTTCTGGTCAACCTGCGGGAAGAGGATTCCACTGAGGGAGTCCAAAAAAGATTGCATCCTTTCAGTGTTGTATGGCCCCAAGACAGTATTGTGTGCCACAACCCCCGTAGCTGAAATTGTGGCAGACATGGTGATTTGACCTCCCCACTATCCAGGGACATTGGCTATCCTGTCACAGTCAGTCACCTTCCTCTCTTCTTTTTTGTTAAGATTCAAGCTAACTTCATCAATATACAGGTACCCAAAATGAGTAGCACTGCTATCCAACTCCAAAATTCTCTAGAGTGAAAAGAACACAAGGTACAATAGTGTTTTTTTAAAGTAACAGAATTGATTGCAAAGTTTATACTGGAAGTGTTGTGGAGCAGTCCGTGTTCCCAGTTTCACAGAGCGCTATGCCTAAAGATGCCCGAATTTGCCACTTAGAGTGGAATAGTGCATAGACATCATCTAGGGAAACAATATCTTTGTATTTACGGTACAAGTGCTGTAATTGTGTGGCTTACGTGTACTTGAACAAACTAGAATCGCAACTCTTTCACACACATTTATTCTCAAAAGGACACTTTATATACCTGCTTCATCCGGATGGCATTTCTCCTTACAACACGATCAGTTGTGGCAAGACTGCATTGCTGAATATTCTGGAATACTTGGTTGCCCTATATTAGTCTTTGCTTTGAGCCGGAGAGTGTTGTTCTGGACCACCACATCAACAATGGCATACTCTTGTTCAATTGAAAAGGGTCTCGTTTGTTCCCCTGAATGCTATCAAACTTCCATTCTGAAGAATGTTTGGATGAGTACAAACATTTATAGTAGAAAACTAAAGTACTAGAGTCTACCCAGAGCAGTACAGTGGTATGGTTACTTACATGTTTTCACTCTGAAGTGTGCAGATAATTGAAGTCACTGTGGATCTGTTTATGTTGGGCAGAACTCTGCCCAGCTTCTGTGAAGGAGAGAGCATGATTCATCACATCGTCACTTAGGGTAGCCCTCTATTGGATTAAGATCTGGTGACTGTGGAGGCCATTTGAGTATAGTGAACTCATTGTCATGTTCAAGAAACCAGTTTGGGATGATTTTAGCTTTGTGACATGGCACATTATCCTGCTGGAAGTAGCCATCAGAAGATAAGTACACTGGTCATAAAGGGATAGACATGGTCAGCAACAATACTTAGGGAGGCTGTGGCATTTAAACAATGCTCATTGGTATTAAGGGGCCCACAGTGTGTCAAGAAAATATCCCCCACACTATTAGACGACCACCACCACCACCAGCCTGAACTGTTCACAAGGTACAAGGCAGGATGGATCCCTGCTTTCACATTGTTTATGCCAAATTCTGACCCTACCATCTAAATGTTGCAGCAGAAATCGAGACTCAGACCAGGCAACGTTTTTCCAATCTTCTATTGTCCAATTTTGTTGAGCCTGTGCGAATTATAGCCTCAGTTTCCTGTTCTTAGCTGATAGGAGTGGCACCCGGTCTGGTCTTCTGCTGCTGTAGCCCATCTGCTTCAAGGTTCAACATATTGTGTGTACAGAGATGCTCTGCATACCTAGGTTGTAATGAGTTACTGTTGCCTTTTTATCAGCTCGAACCACTCTGGCCATTCTCCTCTGAAATGAACAAGGCATTTTCACCCACAGAGCTGCCGCTCACTGGATATTTTCTCTTTTTCCAACCATGCTCTGTAAACCTTAGAAGTGGTTGTGCATGAAAATCCCAATAGATCAGTTTCTGAAATACCAGCGCATCTGGCACCAACAACCATACCACATTCAAAGTCAGTCACTTATCTAAAAAACTAAAACAAAGGCAACTAGATTTGCATGAGTTTTCTTTAAAACATTTCACCACTCATCCAAGTGACTTCAGTTCTATTTGATTCCCACCACCCTCTGGGAAACAAGCTGGGTGTCATCAGAACCCTACACCACAGAGCAGACTGTACCCACAAGGACAGAAGGCAAGGAGAAGGAACAAAAACACTCAGAACACATGGATAACCAAACTGGGCCTTCATCAAAAGTACTTGAAGGAAACCCAGAACAGACAGAGTGGAGGAGAACAACAAACAAAAGATCATCATCCCTTATGTGGCTGGAATAACAGAAAAACTCAGGAGGATTTTCAACAAACACCATATCCCTGTGCACTTCAAGCCCAGCAACACTCTGAGGCAGAAACTTGTTCACCCCAAAGACAAAACACAGAGGCAAAAGCAGCGCAATGTAGTTTATGCAGTTCAGTGCACTGAGGAATGCACAGATTTGTATATTGGCAAAACAACCCCTTCATAAACGTATGGCTCAACACAGGAGAGCCAGTTCTTCAGGTCAGGACTCAGCAGTCCACCTACACCTGAAGGGCAAGCGACATTCTTTTGAGGATAACAACGTACATATTTTAGCCAGAGAAAACAGATGGTTTGAAAAAGGAGTGAAGGAAGCCACCTATGTAAAATTGGAAAACCCCTCTCTGAACAGGGGAGGTGGACTGAGACACAATGCATCAACCACATATAATACAGTTTTAGTATCTATCCCCAAAAAGTTTCCTACCCATTTACACCTTGGGTCTGGTGCTTCTGGCCATTAAGGGGTCATTAAGTACTGCTAATTGTAGAAAATAGGACACCACCCAGGTTAATTTCAATAACATCCTCCAATTGGCAGATGATTATTGGGTCATTAACAGACCCCAGTCATGCGAGTCTCAAATGGGCTCCACCCATAGATGTTCCAAGTTTAAAACCAGAACTCCCCACCAGTCTTTTAGAACTGAAGAAGCCACTTGGATGAGTGGTGAAACATTTTCAAGAAAACTCATGCAAAGCCAATTGCCTTTTTTTTTTTTTTTTTTTTTTTTTAAAAAAAAAAAAAAAAAAAAATGCCATGACTTGGATGATTGAGAATCTTCATAGACATTTCAAAGTCACTTAAATCACCTTTCTTCCCCATTCTGATGCTCAGTTTGAACTTCAACAGATTGTCTTGACCATGTCTACATGCCTAAATACATTGAGATGCTGCCATGTGATTGGCTGATTAGATATTTGAGTTAACGAGCAGTTGAACAGGTGCACCTAATAAAGTGGCCGGTGAGTGTATATGCACATATTTTGACTCTAAGATCAGTTCAGAATGACAAATTAATCTAAAGAGCCTGCCATTGGAGTGTGGGAAGAAACCAGAGCTTTCAAGTTCTCCTACAGAAACACAGGAAGGACATGGAAACTCCAAAGAGAATCAGCCAGATTCAAACTTCTGTATGAACATGTCACCCCATAAAGAAGAAAGTGATATCCAACCACAAATATTGCCTCCAGAAAAGATTAATCTGATTGAAGTGATAAACATCGCATTAGCAGCAGCACTGGATGCTACTCCAAGAATGCAATCTTGAAGTGTCAGAGAACCTTTAACATTTGGTAGAGTCTGTCTGTCTCCCCAGGGGAGCATGGTGGTGCAGTGGGTTGGATGGGGTCCTGCTCTCCTGTGGATCTGGGGTTCAAGTTCCACTTGGGGTGCCTTGTGATGGGTTGGCATCCTGTCCTGGGTGTGTTCCCTCCCCCTTCAGCCTTACACCCTGCATTGCTGGGTTAAGCTCCTGTGATCCCATATGGGACAAGTGGTTTGGACAGTGTGTGTATCCCCTGTGGTAGAAGAAAAGACTCAGTTCAGCAGGACAGTCAGATTGCAGAAAAGTTCATTTATTCAAGTGCACATGGGTGAGCCTCCTAGAGAGAGTCACACCCTTAGCAAGTAAGCGAGCAGATATTTATATATAGCCTTGGGCGATTCTTCGCAAGCATGATGAGATACATGGTTTGTTTCATCATCCCAGACAGGGCACGCCATCGCCGGTGTTATCGTTCTCGTACGCACAGTCTCATGGGAACAATGTGTTCCTCCCAGTATGTTATGGGAACAGGCTGACACAGACTGGCACCAGACTGCTGCCTGGAATGTGGCGCTTTCTTGCATAGGCCGTTTCACTAGTTAGACATGGTAATACATAAGCATATAGGCATAGCAAAGCTTTAAAATCAAACTTTCATACCACACCCCCTAATAACCTGTCGACCTCCCGCTCTCACTTAGAACTGCTGAAACTCTGTCTAGGTTCAAGAAGGGTCTGAAAACTCACCTTTTCTGGGTTCACGTCACTCATGATCTCTCAAACTCATGTGTAGTATGGTGTAAATGTTCATGCACCGTAACTTCATTACCATGCCCAGATAAGCCTTTACACAGCTGCTACTCCTGTATTGCAGGTAAATGTTTGTGTACCTTTAAAAAAAAAAAAAACAAAATTATAGGAAGGTGATTAGGATTCGTCTATCCTGAGTTTGATGCACCTAGTCGTGAGATGAACATTGGTGCATAAAGTGGAAAGAAACAAACTAGGTTTACGTAAGAATCACATGTCTGCAACTGGGTCTCTCTTTCTCCTCATGTAATGCACAAATTGTCTTTTCTCTGACATGTACGTCGCTTTGGAGAAAAGCATCTGCTAAATTAATAAATGTAAATGTAAAAATACCACCACAAAAGAGTTTCCTTTCACTGTCCAAATACATGCCTTCAGGTAAGTTGGTGACTTTAAATTTGTTCATCCACATCTCTCCTTCTGTTGACATAGTGCACTTTTTGTATTGATCCCTGAGATGTATTTAGCTTTGGAGAACACTGTCAACTAAATAGATAAATATAAATATAAATGTGTGTTAGAGGATAGTGTGTTTCATTGGTGTACATATGTGTGAATAATTATAATTTATCCAGCAGTGTAAGTCACCTTAGGTGAATAAGGTGTGGGTGGATATCACCACATAGTGTTCATTGGAACTCACTTTGGAGAAGTGTTCTTTTCAAAAATAGATTGCAGATAACACCAAGAAATGTGATTATTTTACCTCATTTGAAGTTCTAGAGCTAGATTTCAAGTTGAGACCCAATATAATTACGTTATATTTTCCTGATCTACCATCCACCTGGACCGTATTTGTCTTTTCTCAAGGAATTTGATCATTTTACAACCACACACACACACACACACACACACACACACACACACACACTTTCAGAACCGCTTGTCCCATACAGGGGTCGCGGGGAACCGGAGCCTACCTGGTAACACAAGGCGTAAGGCCAGAGGGGGAGGGGACACACCCAGGATGGGACGCCAGTCCGTCGCAAGGCACCCCAAGCAGGACTCGAACCCCAGACCCACCAGAGAGCAGGACCGTGGTCCAACCCACTGCACCACCACATCCCCCGTCCATTTTACAACCAATTTAGTAATTTCTCATGACAAAATTATTTTTATGGGTGATTTTAATATTCATATAGATGTGTCGTTGGATAATCTCGCTAGAAGTTTGATGTCTTCTTAAACTCCATCCGTTTTACTCAAGTTGTCAACGGTCCAACTAATTCCTGTAACCATATGCTCGATTTTATCATAATGGATGGCGTAGATGTTCATCATGTAACTGTTATTCTTTTAAGCAAGACTATTTCTGATCAAGGGGGCGCAGTGGTGCAATGGGTTGGACTGGGTCCTGCTCTCCAGTGGGTCTGGGGTTCAAATCCCGCTTGGGGTGCCTTGCAATGGACTGGCGTCCCGTCCTGGGTGTCCTCCAGCCCTACGCCCTGTGTTGCTGGATAGGCTCTGGTTCCCCGCGACCCTGTATGGGATGAGCGGTTCAGAAAATGTGCGTGTCTATTTCTGATCATTATTTATTAACCATTGATCTCTACCTGCCGGTGCTGTCTGACAACAGTAAGACCAAAATCGTGTGACATATTGATGAAAATACAACTGCTAAAATTATTTATTATAATAGAAGCTCTGATTTCGGAACGAGCGCACACATTGATCAAATGATTCTTTAGTATAATTCAGTGATAAAATTTGCTTTAGATTCAGCGGCTCCACCAAAAACTAAACTTAGTCGAACTATAAGAAACTCGCCGTGGTTCAATGAATCAACGCGTGCAATAAAGTTACAATGTTGTAAATTAGAGCGTAACGTGATGTTCAACTAAACTGAAAGTTTGTTATGTAGCCTGCTCATGATTGTCTAAAAAAATTATAGGAAAAGCACTTTATCATGTCAGATCTGAATACTACGCTCAATTAATTGATGATTATCATTTTTCTTGCTGTATGCCTGTGTTAAAGTGCTCTGTGGCACTGCGTGAGAAGAGCGCTTTATAAAAAATAAAAAATAAAAAAATAATAATAATAAATAATGATAATGATAATTAGAAGAACCCTTGTTTTATGTTTATTACTTAACTGGTAAACACAATGATAAACAACGTATTTCTGCTACCATTACCAGTGATGAATTTATGTTGTTTTTCAATAATAAATTAGAGAATATCTGGGCATCCAAGGTGCCCTCTAGTTAGGTCTTAGCCAGTGTAAGTGGTTCCGACAATGACAACATTAGTTGCTGTCCACACCGTTTCAGTAACTTTGACATAATACAAACCCCATTTCCAGAACAGTTGAGACACTTTCTAAAAATGCAACAAAAACTAAAAACTGTAATTTGTTCAATTGCTTCAACTTTTATTTAAGTGATAAAAGTACAGAGAAAACATTTTCAGTGTTTTCACTGACAAAGCTAATTGTATTTTGTAAATATAAAAAACAACAGAATGTGATGCCTGCAACACACTCAAAAAAGTTGGGACAGAGGTAAAACAAGACTGAAAAGGTTACAAGTAACATTGTTCTGGAAGGTTCCACAATTAGCAGGTAACCGGTAACAGGTGAGGTTATCAAGATTGAGTATAAAAGGAGCATTCACCAAAGGCTTAATCTTTGTAAGCAAGGATGGGTCATGGTTCACCACTTTGTGAGAGAATTGTCAGTCAGTTCAAAGACTGTGTTTCTCAGTGCAAGATTGCAAAGAATTTAGGTCTTTCACCATCTACAGTTCATAATTTTGTGAAAAGATTCAGGGAGTCAGGGAAAATCTCAGTGCGTAAAGGCCAAGGGCAGAAACCACTGCTGAATGCGCTTGACCATCGAGCACTCAGGCGCTATTGTTTGAGAAACCGTCATGCTACCGTGATGGAAATAGTCACATGGACTTGGGAGTACTTTGAAAAATCATTGTTACTCAACATAGTCCGCCGCTGTATCAAGAAATGCAACTTGAAACTGGATAATGCAAAGAGGAAGCCATTTATTAATCTTGCACACAAACGCCACCGAGTTCTCTGGGCCCGAAGCCATCTGAGATGGACCGACAGACAGTGGAAATGCGTTCTGTGGTCAGACAAGTCCAAGCTTCAGCTTGTTTTTGGGAAAAATGGACATTGGATTCTACGTGCCAAAGATGAAAAAGACCATCCAAACTGTTACCAATGAAAAGAGCAAAAACCAGCCTCCGTGATGGTATGGTGGTGCATCAGTGCCCACGGCATGGGTGATCCGCATGTATGTGAAGATACCATTGAGGCAGAGGCTTATGTTGGAATTTTGGAGAGAGATGCTGCCGTCAAGATGACATCTTTTCCAAGAAACCCCATGTCTATTTCAACAGGACAACGCCAGGCCTCATTCTACATGAGTTACAACAGTGTGGCTTCGGAGGCATAGAGTGCATTTGCTTGACTGGCCTGCCTGCAACCCAGATATGTCTCCTATTGAAAATGTATGGCGGATCACGAAGAGGAGAATCAGACAATGGCGGCCACAGACTTGACTGTTGAGCAGCTCAAGTCTTGCATACAGCAAGAAAAGGCAAAAATTCCACTTGAAAAACTGCAACAACTGATTTCTTCAGTTCCCAATCGATTACAAAGTGTAATTAAAAGAAAAGGTGATGTGACCCAGTGGTAAACATGCCTCTGTCCCAACTTTTTTTGAGTGTATTGCAGGCATCAATTTCTACGTTTAAGTTTAACAAATAGAATTAAGTTTATCAATGAAAACACTGAAAATCTTTTCTTTGTCCTTTTGTTTGTTAAATAAAGGTTCAAGTGAATGAACAGATTACAGTTTTTAGCTTTTGTTGCAATTATTGAAAGTGTCCCAACTTTTCTGGAAATGGGGTTTGTAACTGTAGAAGAAATTACCGTGCTAATTCGCTTAATGAAAGGTACTACCTGTCCCTTAGACCCAGTCCCCACTAAATTACTGAAAGGCGCGGTTTCCATGTTTGCAGAACCTATTGTCAATATTGTAATACGTCGTTACTTCATGTAAAATGTAATGTTAACATGTAAATATAAACCCATCTACCATTTTTATACAAAATTCTAGAAAAGATCATAGCTTCCCAAACTGTAAAATATCTTAATCATCATAATATATTTTAAAAATTTCAGTCTGGTTTCTGCACTGGTCACAGCACTGAAACGGCACTCACATGTGCTGTTCATCATTCTCATCTCTTCTGATGCTGGTCAGATCTCTATTCTTATGCTTGGACTTGAGTGCTGCATTTGATATTGTAGACCATATGCTACTGAGTAGACTTGGAAAACTGGTTGGACTAAGGGGTACTGTCCTGAAGTGGTTTGACTCGTATTTAGCTAATTGTGAACAAATTGTACTGAAATCTGACTGCACCCCCTCCATCTCAACTACGGTTCACTATGGTGTGCCACAAGCCTATGTGTTGGGTCCATTACTGTTCTTGCTGTATATGTTACCATTGGGTGACATTATTCTCAAACACAATGTAAATTTCCATTCGTATGCTGAAGATGCACAGCTATACGTTTCGTTTAAGCCTGACGATCAATCACATGTGCTGTCTTTCGCTAATTGTTTTACCAATATTAAATTATGGGTGAGTAACAGTTTTTAATCCCTAAATGCCAGTAATACAGAGGTACTTGTGGTGGGTGGTGATACCAAAACTCTCGACACAATCAAACCAATCTTTACCACAAATGGTATTAGTTTCAAGAGTACCGATTGTATCAAGGATTTGGATGTCCCGTTGAATGGGAAACTATCATTTGCATCTCAAGTAAATGGTTTGACTAAGTCGTACTTCCTTCAGTTAAGAAACATAGCTAAATTATAACAATTACGACGTAGGCAGGATTCTGAGAAATTAGTTCATGCTTTTGTTTCAAGCAGGTTGGATTATTGTAATGCTTCATTATCGGGTTGTCCATACCAGACTTTATCCAGGCTACAGCTGATACAAAATGCTGCTCCAAGAATTGTCAGTAGAACTAGGAAGTATGACGATATAACAGTGATACTTAAATCGTTGCATTGGCTCCCGGTCACATTTAGAGTTGATTATAAAATCGTACTTTTGACCTATAAGGCAGTACATGGCAGTGTTCCAGGTTACCTTTATGAAATTATTGATTCTTATATCCCGGATAATATCTTTGTTCATTGGAAGCAGGTTACCTTAAAGTACCTGTGATCAATAACACCCTCAGTAGGAGGTTGCGCCTTTAGTTATAGAGCACATAAACAGCGGAATACTCTACCAGTTACTGTCAGAAATGTCCCATCTGTATCTGTCTTCAAATTCAGACTGAAGACTTACATGTTTACTCAGGCATTCCACATCAAAATGTAATTCCACTTGGCTGTGTTTGTTTTTCTCAACTCTATACCAATGCAAATTAAATTTACTTATTTACGTTACAAATTACTAATCATTTCTTCTTGTTGAGTCTTTTCTCCCTAGAAAAGACCTCTGTAGGCCAGCCGGCAGTCATAGATGCACCCCCATGCCGACTGAAAATGATGACCAACTCACATGATGAATAAGACGTACCATGCTGAGCTGGGAATTCAAGCTATCGTGCAGCAGCAATTTCATTATTACTTGTAAACTGGCATAGAATTGTTATTTCATCTAGAATGCCCAGGAGGTGTGGGCAGTCACTGACCCTTCGACCCCCAGTGGTTTTTTTTTTCTCCCTCAATTTTCTGTTGGGAGTTTTTGTTCCTTTCCTCTGTGGCCAGTAGGTATACTTATAGCTCTATAAGGCATACTTACAGCTCTATTGTCACTGCGTGAGAAGAGCACTCTGTAAAAATAAATTGAATTGAAACGTCTGCAAAATGAAAAAATGTAAAAAAACAACTTCTATGTGTAATGTAAAAAAAAAAAAAAAAAAAAAAAAACTTCTACAAGACTTCCACTTTTTAACAACAGCTGTCTTAAAAACAGTATCCTTCTATGCTCCTTCCACTCCAATCTCCTACTTATTGAAATGAAGCTAACTTGTTCCAAGAGGCACTGCTCCCAAGTTTTCCATTCACAACAAAATGTAACAACTATTCATTTTTATTAAGTTCAATAGGATAACAAAATCAATAAAAATATTTTTGAAAGGTACACTATTTCCATTTTCCTTTAATTTCATTCAAACAGCAACACAAGAATAGTTTGCCTGCTTTTATCACCCACTTTCCAAATGTATTCTTCTTGATGGCACTTAAAGAATTCAGATTCCTGCAGTTTCCTTTTTGCCATCAAGCTGCCATTTTACTGAAAAGGTGAGGTATGTGTTTGTTTCTTTCTGTCATCTAACAACATCTTTGTTAACATAATCACAGTTACAATGCTTGTATTTCTATAGAGATGTCACTGTAAACATATTCTTATGAACAAAATGTCCATTTGAACATGTGGAGCAACTGGTCCATCACAAGTGTGAAGACTGAGACAAGGCACAAAGAATATTTCTGTTTCAACATTTGTGCAGTTTTGGAATAAACTATTGATTGAGGAGAAAAAGCTCATTACACACACACACACACACATTTTCAGAACCGCTTGTCCCATACAGGGTCACGGGGAACCGGAGCCTACCCGGTAACACAGGGCGTAAGGCCGGAGGGGGAGGGGACATACCCAGGACGGGACGCCAGTCCGTCGCAAGGCACCCCAAGCGGGACTCGAACCCCAGACCCACCGAAGAGCAGGACTGTGGTCCAACCCACTGCGCCACCGCACCCCTTTAAGCTCATTACAATGAGTAACAATGTAACAGTGGGTGTGGTAAAATTAATGTATGAAAGCATGCTCAGGGACTACAGCAGACTACAGTTTTCTTAACCAGAATGATTTCAGTTGAAAATGTCCTTGAGAGTATTGAACTTGTGTATTTTCTTACACAATTCATGCAACATACTGTTGAGGTGAATGTGGATTGGGATCAAGTAAGAGAACATTAATGATGCTAACACTGCCAAGTATAACCCTCAAAGTGCACAGGAGTTCATACAAGTTCATGACCAGGTACACACACACTACTAACCCAAGCCGTATGCCTTTAAGATAACAGGGAACACTGGGACCAGGCCAAAGACTGTTCTAGTGAAACATTTTGGGCCAATATCCAGCTTTTCTTCCCAAAAGCCTATGGGATCAGAACAGTGATTCTGGGAACTTTCTTACAGTAAGTAAATATGAAGGTAGCAGCTGTCTTTCACAAACATACAGTTCAGTGTCTTGACTGACCACAATACTGTATTAAAACTAACGTGAACTGCTGTTTGTATCCTCTGCCAATACTGCACTTCTTAATTTTCGGTGTTCAACTGAAATGTAATGCATTTACAAGAATTATTTTCAACACATTAAACATTTGTATCACTTAAACATATTCATACATGTAAAATAAATGTTTTCTGAACCGCTCGTCCCAGACGGGGCTGCGGGGAACCGGATATTACCCGGCAACAGAGGGCATAAGGCCAGAGGGGGAGGGGACACACCCAGGATGGGACGCCAGTCCATCGCAAAAAATGAATGTATGTACACTGAAAAACTGATGACTATACTGAACCCAGGATATCAGAGTACTGAAACCACTCTTGAAACTACTTGATACACACAAAATAGATAAAAGGTATTTACAGGAGAGGTAAATGATAAAACACTAAGTACAGTGGAATCAATGTTTCTTTAGAACTATTTAAAGAGAATGAAGTTTAAATGTTTTCAAGAATGTCACACCCACTGGTTCATCAGTGCCACCTGCAGCTTGTCAGGGATCACAGGATAAAAGGGCACCCCAGAAGCCCTTTGATGCGGAACCACTTCACAGAGTAACTGCTTCCAGTGCTTCCAGTTTTCTGATCCCTTGCCTGGTTTCCCCGACTACGATCCTGACTATGACGCTTGACCTTTGCCTATCCACTGTCTACTGTCTTGTCTGTACCTTAGAGCGCTGCACTTGAGTCTGTCGCTCTTTCCCATCCAACGGCATGACAAAAAATCAAACGTGAGCTATGTTAAAGGAACCATTACAAAAATAAACATAAACCAGTGAATCCTTGATGACTGCAATATGTTCAGACATTTACATCCTTTGCAGATTTATGTGTCACTTGTGCATTAAAGTGATTCCTTGCCTACTGATGTACATACCCTTAATCCATCAAAGCCAAAAATAGTACCTTTGTTTTCCTCCCTGCAAATGAAAACTACCCCAGAAGACATTCCAGTGGCATGTAAAACTCTTGATGTAACTGTCTAAACCTTTGGTGCCATGTACAGTTATTAGAGCAATTCTCTTTGAATTTCACTGTTTAGTTTACTGTATGCTGTAAAATAATGTCCTGATAAAATAGTGATGGTTTGGCAGATTTAGCTTCATGATGTCACACCCGCCGCCACACCTGCAAGCACTCAAGGCACGTGAGTATAAAGGGCGCAACCAAACCACGGCTGATTGCGGAACCTCATACAAGCCACTGCTCCTGCTGCCTCACGCTCGGTACTTACCTCGCTGTGCTCTTCCCCTGCTTCCTTATCCTGGTTCCCTGTTGATGTCTCCCTCGGCTCCCTGACCGTGTTTCTGTCCTCAACCTCGCTTCTTGAATGCTCCTCCTGTACGATGATTGTGGATCGAACAAACCCTGACTGTCCCCAACTATTCTTGTAGATCTCCCTACAGATAAAGCACCTGCAACTGAGTCCACCGTGTCCATCTCCTGTGTCCGTCATGGCACATGACTGACAACATACATTATCTTAATTTGAACATATTCACTCACTCATTTCTCCTAACTGCTTGTCCTTGTTAGGGTCACAGCAGTCAACAGCTTAGGCTGGAGGCATTGAGTGCCAGTCCAGCAGGGGTACATACTGGATGAGATGCCAGTCCATTGCAGGGTAGCTGGTCACACATTCACATGCTGTGGGCAGTTTAGAGTCATCAGTCACCAGAAATAGGTGTCTTTGACTGCAAGAGAAAACCTGAGCCTCTAGAGGAAACCCATCAATACACTGGAAGATATGCAAACTCTACACAGACTGAGTTGCATTACATGTTGTGGCACACCCAGGGTAAGGGAGAGGGGAATGGTGAGGAATAGTGATTTTACTCCACCTGTCAGTAATAATCAACTCTATTTTATCCCATCTTCCCAAACAATAAGAGAGACTGACTCAGGAGTTTCAGATGGACGCTGGACCCGAAAGCCTGAGGAAACACAACCCCAGACCCTGAAGTCTCAACACCCTGTGCCAAGAGCACAGAACAGCACAAAAACGAGAGAGCGTTCCTACACAGTACACAGTTTCCCCTTCACTGATGTGCCATATATGTAAATAAAGACGAATCCTCACCTGCTGAACGCATCCAGTGTGTTTGTGCCACATGTTATGATCAATCTGCCCAGGTGTGTAAGTTTTAGTGGGAACCTATAATTATGTTAATTAAAAATAAATAAATTTAATACAGCATAAACACACAACAAGCATTATAAACAAATAAATACATCTAGATGTCCTTTGCAATGTGATTTACTTTGTTGTGTCTCTTGGCATAACAGTTCTCACCATTTCTCAGATCGATTCTGCAGATCAAGGGTAAATAAATGTGTGAATTAATTAGTGACCTTATTTTAGCACCTCACTAGACACCTTCAGTGCATTTCATAAATCACAGATATATTCATTTTCTCTAAAATGTATCTGTAGATATAATTAATTTTTTATGCCATTCTTGCTCTAACTGCACATCTTAGAGAAATGTGAAAAAAAAGCAGTATATTATACAGTAATCAAAAAAAAAAAAAAAAAAAACATTTAGGAGAACTTGTCATCCAGCAACATCCCTTCAATACTGTGGTGACATTCTGAGCGTTTTACTAATTAGTGAAAGTCTTTTTGGGAAAGGAGAAAAAGTGATGGGGCAGGGACACAAAAGGCTTAAAAAGGTTTCTGAAGGTTGCTCACTATTGTGTTTACTGGACATGTAGTCAAAATAAATTGACTAGAGTAAATTTAGTAAACAAATATAAATTTAGCCTGCTAAATCAATCTGGGAGGCGCGGTCGTGCAGTGGGTTGGACCGGGTTCTGCTCTCCGGTGGGTCTGAGGTTCGAGCCCTGCTTGGGGTGCCTTGTGACGGAATGGCGTCCCGTCCTGGGTGTGTCCCCTCCCCCTCCAGCCTTACGCCGTGTGTTGCCGGGCCGGGCTCCGGCTCCCCGCAACCACCAAATGGGACAAGTGGTTCAAATACATTTAATTAAATTTAGTCACATTTTGGAGAAATCACAAATGAACAGTCTTGGATCATTTGAAAGTAAAATTCAGGGGATGAATGTTTGTGTGACTGTAGTATAATCAAATTAATGAATTCAAATGAGCTGTCACGGGTGATTTAGTATCTCAGAGGACTGTGATGATGCTTTTTAGCTGTCATTAGCTGTTATTAGCTGTCTTAAGCTGTCATTGGTATTACTGACACCGGGGCACCAGTTTCATACAGAAAATTTTCAAATAAACACATATGCTCTTGAAACGAATATACAATATGCAACTGATCTTCTTTCTCTGGCCAAAATAAAAAAGTATGAATTTTAATGGGAATTATTGGCTAAATAGCAAATGTCTGAAATGTTAACGCACTGAGTGCGTTTCATGGCCGCTTCGAGTTCGAGAACAAAGACCCCCCGTTGTGAATTCCCACAGTAAATGATATCGCCAGTCTCACCGTCTCTGTGGCACAGGCGAGAAAAACTTTTAGCTAAGTCAACATCCGCAAAGCTGCTGGTCTGGACGGAATTTCAGGGCGAGTTTTAATAACATGCAGTGAGCAACTAGCTGCTGTTTTCACGGACATATTCAACACCTCCTTAAAAAGCTCAGCTGTACCCACTTGTTTCAAAAACACCACCATCATCCCCGTTCCTAAGAAGAACAAAGTGAGCTGCCTTAATGACTATCGCCTGGTGGCACTGACCCCCATTGCAATGAAATGCTTTGAGAGGCTGGTGCTGGGACAGATTAAGGACACCATCCCGGACACTCTGGACCCACTGCAGTTTGCCTACTGCCACAACAGATCCACTGAAGATGCAATATCATACACACTTCACACCATTCTGTCTCACCTGGATAATAAAAACTGCTATGCAAGGCTATTGTTTGTAGACTACAGCTCAGCATTTAACCATTCATCCCAACCAAGCTGATCCAGAAACTACTAAGGCTGGGACTGAGTGCCACATTGTGCAACTGGATCCTGGATTTCCTCACCAACAGACCTCAGCGTGTGTGGATGGGCAGTAATACCTCCTCCCCACTGATCCTCAACACTGGCACTCCACAGGGAAGCATCCTGAGCCCAGTGCTATACTCTCTGTTCACACATGACTGTGTGGCCAGTCACAGCTCCAACACCATCATAAAGTTTGCTGACGATACCACCATTGTGGGTCTGATCACCAACAACAATGAGACGTCCTACAGAGAGGAGGTGAGGCCCCTGGCAGAGTGGTGCCAGGACAACAACCTGTCTCTCAATGTTAGTGAAACTAAGGAGCTAGTGATTGACTTCAGGAAACAGGATACAGCTCACGCACCCATCTACATAGGAGGTGACATTGTAGAGAGGGTCAACAGCTTCAAATTCCTAGGGGTCACCCTCACTGCTAAACTCACATGGACTGAGCACACAGCATTGACCATTAAAAAGGCCCATCAACGCCTCCACTTCCTAAGGCGTCTGAAGAAAGCCAGGATGTCCACTACAGTCCTCACCACTTTCTACAGGTGTGCTGTGGAGTCCATCCTCACAGGGTGTATTACATCCTGGTATGGCAGCTGCTCCATACAGGACAAGAAAGCCCTACAGAAGGTGATCAAAACAGCTCAGGAAATCATCGGCACACAGCTACCAGCAGTCAATGACACCTACACCACACGCTGTCTCAGAAAGACGATGCGCATTATGAGAGATCATAGTCACCCCGCACGGGCACTTTTCTCTTTCCTGCCATCTACAAAACGGCTTAGGTCTATTCAAACCTGCAAAGCTAGGTACAGGAACAGCTTTTACCCCACTGCTGTAAGACTATACAACACTAACCAATGTGCCGCCTTTAGTAACTAGAGTTGGATTGCTCCTCCCAAGCACATTGATAAATTACACTGTCACTTTAAACATTCTCATTCTCTCGTTCTGAGTTCTCTGACTGTCAACTGGCATTATTGTTACTACTGTTACCATAATTTATTGTTATTGCTGTCATTGCTGCTATTGTTATTTACTGTCATTGACACTGTTTTGTTTGTCATTGTTTTGTTTTGTGCAGTATTTCCACTGTCCTTGCCCATAGTCTATGGAGAAGCATTCAGGAAGATTTTCATGATACATGTATATGACAATAAACTTGAACAATGCAACACCTTACTTTCTCACAGACACACTTAGCTAGCAGTGGGAAAGTCATTTAACCTTTAGGTTATAACCTGTACCAAAAATTATTTCACTATAATTGAATAAGGTAGTCATTAAGCAGGTGTCACGCAGAACCAAGGACGTGGGGACGGCTAGACCCAAGTGCAGGATCATTCAGAAACACGAGCATGCACCAGCAGTCTCCTGCATCGTGTGTCACGCATGGTTTGCACGTGATTTCACTTTATTACTCTAAGCAGATCCGGTTCAGATTGTTCAGGCTTGTTGAATGATTGCACTCCACTAAATGGGACATAGTATTTTTACCTTTACAAACACCCCAAGAAACTGTGAATTCGCTTAAATAAATAAATATAACCGATAACTGCACGAACACACAACCGATTTCTTGTATCTAACAGCAGTACAACAAGACGACAAGAATGCGCGTTGGGATATAACGCTTGCAACAAATAAACTTACCGTAATTGCAACAAACTGCAGCAACGATCCTCTAAAATGAAATACAATACACAAATACAAAAATACGGGTAGGTGATCCACTGCCCAGGGCACATGGGCACCCCGTTGATCTTGACTACCTGGTTGTGCGCATGTCGGAGGGTGTTGTATTGAGACTGCTCAAGTGGACAGTCGCTTACCTCCTCGAACTGCGGTGTCCCAGCCGGTAGTCTGAAGAGTTGACCCTCAGTGCCGGTTCCAGCATTTGTTAGGAGACAACGGACCTCAGCTCCTTTCCGAGCATTTTCCGCTTTAGTCTGCGCGAGACCCTCGTTAAAGCCTTCCCAATCAGTGCCCAAGAGCTGTGGTACGGGAGGCCACGGAGTGACCGTGGCCGGCACACTGTACTTTCAGCCCTCCATATGCAACTTAATCCTTGTGGTTGGATAGCTGTGCATGTCCCTTGAACATACCGAACCTTTAATGTGCAGAACTAGCCAGCGGAACGAGGCTATGTTGGATCATCGTTTCCTGACGCATCAAGTCCAACAAAGCCTAGCAGATACCCCCTTAGAACTTCACTGGAACTTGATATCGTGAGGCTAGACCGAGAGCGGTGATGTCGACGGTGTCTTGAGCAGGCCCAACAGCCCCTATATCTGTAACGCAGCATTCCCAGCGGATGTGGCCGTATTCCCCACACCACCAAGAATCCGGTCCCTGCCCTTCCGGCCACCCGGGTTGGGGGTCATCTTGGGGAAAAGAATGAGGGAGGGAAGGGACTTCCGGGGCAGAAGGGGACAAGGTAGGCTGAGGGCCAGAGACCAGACGTGTTCGGGGTTCGGGGAGGGGTTACCACAGCGGACGGCGAAGGGCCATCTTGTGTTGTGGCCAAATGGTTCTCGGTGAGCTGGATAGCCTCAGCAGGGGTCTCCGGTCTGTGGCACTGTAGCCAGTTGGTGGTGGCAGGGGGCATGGCCTCCATAAACTGCTCAAGGGCCACATGCTTTAAAATCCTTTCCCAGTCTTATCGGTCCGACTGTAACCACCTCCGGACGGAGTCTAGGACCCTCTGGGCATAAATGAAAGGCCAGGCCATCTCTTCCCAACACAGGCTGTGCAGGCGTTGCCGGTGCCCCTCTGGAGTAAGGCCCACCTGCTCTATTACTGCCTCCAGGAGGGCCGCTGCCAGGACCAACCAAACCATCTTCAGGGCCTTCCCAGTAAGGAGAAGGGTGAGCCACAAAGCCCAAGCCTCAGGGGCCCACCCGCAGGCCCAGGTGGTGCACTTGATGACTTCTCGGAACGTTTCCAGGTCATCATCCGGGGTCATCTTCGGCAGATGGATGGGGCGGTCGCCGGCTGAGTCGATCTGCTAAATGCATCCATCCATTGTTCCTTCTATTTTTATTGTGCATTATATTTTGCGTTGGAGGTCTGTCGTGTTTCAGGTAAGTTTATTTATTGCCACTGCTTTATCCCAACCCGTATTCTTCTCGTGCAGTTGTACGGATAGAAAGAAGCAATGAGTTGTGTGTTTGTGTAACTGTCGGTCGTCCATCCATCCATCCATCCATCCATCTTCTGTCCCGCTTGTCCTAATAGGGTCATGATGGCAGCAGGGAGAGCAGAGAGGCCCAGCATCCCCTGTCCCCTGCAACTTCCTCTAGCTCAACCTGAGGCATCCCCAGCTATTCCCAGGCCAACTGAGAGACATAATCCCTCCAGCGGGTCCTGAGCCGACCTCGGGGCCTCGTCCCAGTTGGCCATGCCCGGTATACCTCCAAAGGGAGGCGCCCAGGGGGCATCCTTATCAGATAACCGAACCACCTCAACTGGCTCCTCTCAATGTGGAGGAGTAGCAGCTTTACTCTGAGTTCCTCCAAGATGTCTGAACTCCTCACCCTGTCACGGAGAGTGAGTCCCAACCCCCTGCAGAGAAAGCTCATTTCAGCCACTTGTATTTGCGATCTTATTCTTTCAGTCATTACCCAGAGTTCATGACCATAGGTGAGGGTAGGGACATAGACCGACCGGTGAATAGCTCTCCCTTCACCACTATAGTCCGGTAAAGCGACTGCATTACTGCTGCCGCTGCTCCCTTTCTGCAGCTGATCTCACGCTCCCTTCTCCCCCCCACTCGTGAACATGACCCCAAGATACTTGAACTCCTCCACCTGAGGCAAATTCTCTTCTCCCTTATCTGGAAGGGGTATGCCATCCTTTTCTGTGAGAACCATGGACTCAGACTTTGAGGTGCTGATCCTCATCCCAACCGCTTCACACTCGGCTGCAAAACCGTTCCAGTGCGTGTTGGAGGCAACCCTGTGATGGTGCCAAAAGGACAACATCATCTGCAAAAAGCAGAAACGTCACCTTCCGACTCCCAGACAGAATGCCCTCCTTGCCTTGACTGTGCCTTGATATCCTGTCCATGAAAACCACAAACAGGAATGGAGACAAGGCACAACCTTGGCGGAGTCCAACACCCACATTGAACAGGCGTGACTTAATGCTGAGTATGTGGACACAGCTCTTGCTCCGTATGTACAGATACCGAATGGCCCACAGTAGCGGCCCCGGGACCCCATACTCCCTATGCACCTCCCACAGAATTTCCCGGGGAACACGGTCATAGGCCTTCTCCAAGTCCACAAAAGACACGTAGGCTGGATTAGCGAACTTCCATGCCCCTTCTATTATCTGTGAGATGGTAAAAAGCTGGTCCACTGTTCCTGGGCCGGGGCGGAATCCGCATTGTTCCTCTTCAATCTGAGGTTCAACTATTGGCTGGAACGTCCTCTCCAGCACCCCGGCATAGACTTTCCCAGGGAGGCTGGGAAGTGCGATACCCCGATAGTTAGCACACGCTCTCCGGTCCCCTTTCTTAAAAATAGGGACCACCACCCCAGTTTGCCAATCCAAGGGCACTGTCCCCGAGGTCCATGCAACATTGCAGAGACGTGTCAACCATGACAGCCCTGCAACATCCAGGGCCTTAAGCATTTCCGGGCGAATCTCATCCAACCCCCAGAGCTTACCAACTACCTCAGTGACTTCCACCAGGGAAATGGACTCTGACAGCCTGAAAGCCTCTGGCCCTGACTCCTGTAAGGGAGGCATATCACTCGGGTTTAAGAGTTCTTCAAAGTGCTCCTTCCACCTCCCGACAATGTCCTCATCAGAGGTCAGAGTTTCTCCACTCCTGCTAAACACAGCCTGAGCGAAACTCCTCCGACCCCTTCTGAGCTGCTGGATGGTTCTCCAGAACCTCTTTGAAGCTGACCGATAGTCATTTTCCATAGCCTCTCCAAACTCCTCCCATGCCCGGGATTTTGCTCCCGCAACCGCAGCCGCTGCTGCCTTTCTCGCCTGCCTTTACCTGTCTGCTGAGTCAGGAGTCCCCAGAGCCAACCAGGTCCTAAAGGCCCCCTTCTTCAGCTTGACTGCTTCCCTCACCACCGGTTTCCACCAGCGGATTCTTGGGTTGCCGCCCTGGCTGGCACCAACAGGCTTTTGGCCACAGCTGTGCCTGGCTGCTTCCACAATGGAAGTTTTGAACAGGGTCCATTCAGACTCCATGTCTCCAGGTGATGGGAGAAGCTCTCCCGGAGGTGCGAGTTAAAATCATTCCAGACAACGTCCTCCGACAGTCGTTCCCAGCACACCCTTGTTAAACGTCTGGGCCAACCGGGTCTGTCCATCAGTTTTCCCCGCCATCTGATCCAACTCACCACCAGATGGTGATCGGTTGACAGCTCAGCACCTCTCTTCACCAGGACTGGCATCCTGTCCTGGATGTGTCCCCTCCCGCTCCAACCTTGCACCTTATGTTGCCAGTTTAGGCTCTGGTTCACTGTGATGCGAGCCATGTGGTTTCAGACTGTGTGTATGTGTGTGTTGTATAATGGTGGGAAAAACAAACACAGCCAAGTAGAATTACATTTTGAGGTGGAATGCCTGAGTAAACATGTAAGTCTTGAGTCTGGATTTGAAGACGTGTTTTAGCTAACCGTGGACAGTTTGTACTGAAATCTGAAGACTGCTCCCCCTCTATCACAACTACAGTTCGATATGGTGTGCCACAGGCCTCTTTGTTGGGTCCATTACTGTTCTTACTGTATGTTACCATTGGGTGACATTTTTCACAGTCACAATGCAAGTTTTCATTTATATGCTGATGACACAGAGCTATATGTCTCATTTAAAGCGGATGACCCATCACATATGGTGGCTTTAGTGAATTGTTTTAGCAATATAAAACAATGAATGAGTAAAAATTTTTTTATCTCTTAATACCAATGAAACAGAGGTACTTGTGGTGAGTGGTGATGGAAAAACTCTTGACACAATCATTCCAATCTTTATCACTGCCATGTTCCGTGTCCGGATGAGAAATGACAGACCCAAGTGAAAGGCGAACAGGAAGTTTATTAGGGAAATCCAAAGTCATAGTCTCAGACAGGCAAGGGTCACCGAGGGGCTAACGTCGTTCAAGGGGATGATCCAGGAGGCGAAGTCGAGAGGAAGGCGAAGGGCCAGTACACAGGAAAGCCAACCAGGTAGGAGGGTACAGTAATTGGGGAACAAGAAGCAGGGGACACAGGGCGAGGAGTGAGGGCAAGGAACGATGAACAAGGAGCAGGGTGTAGTAGAGCAAGTGTCTCATGGGAAGCTTGGGTGCGAGGCAAACAAGGTTCCGCGTCACACTTGGTTTTGTCGTTGTCTTTTATGCTCCCGCCCTGACTGGTTCCCAGGTGCAGCTCGTTGTGCCTGTAGCGCTGACGTGGCAGTACCCCCCCCTCCAGGAGCGCCTCTAGGCACTTGGCGAGGGCCCGGCGGACGACCCCGGGGTCTGGGAGCAGGCCGGTCTGGGTGTTCCCTGTGAAAAGGTAGAAATCAAGTTGGGGTCTAAAATGTCCGTTCCTCCGGCCCGAATCCCTCCAAATCTACGAGATACTGAAGGGTCCCTCCCCGGCGATGGGAGTCCAGCAAGGAGCGCACGGAGTACGCTGTACAACTCCCGTCCGGTAGGGTTATTGGGGCAGGCATGGCCGGCTGAGGTTGATGTAGCGAGGTGGCCACCGGTTTCAAAAAGGAAACATGAAACGATGGGTGAATTCTTAAGGATTGCGGCAACTGAAGTCTGTATGAGATGGGCGTTATCCGGCCGAGCACCTTAAAGGGGCCTATATACCTGGGGCTGAGTTTCTTTGAAAGGTAGGACCCTTGGAGACCTCAAGTGGACAACCACACTCTTTGGCTGGGCATGACAGAGAGAGGTTGCCGGCGGCCGTCTTCCTGCTGCTTGATACTGGCCTGTCTCTGGAGAAGGTGTTCCTTACCATCTCCCACACCTTTCTGCTGTTTCGGTACCAGTCATCGACAGCTGGCACGTCGCTGGAACTAGGGTGGCATGGGAACAGCGGAGGTTGATATCCTAGGACACACTGAAAGGGAGGGCATCCTGTGGAAGTATGTGTCAGTGTGTTATAAGCATACTCGGCCCACGGGAGGTATCGGACCCATTGGTGGGGCTGGTCGAAGCAGTAGCTACGAAGGAACTTGCTGATATCTTGTTGTAACCTTTCCACCTGTCCATTCGCTTGAGGATAGTATCCTGAGGTCAGATTTACCATGACCCCTAGCTTCTTCCAGAAGGTCTTCCACAGTCTGGAGGTGAATTGGGGCACCCGATCGGAAACGATGTCTTCTGGGAGACCATAGAAGCGAAAGACATGGTGAAACAACAATTCAGCCGTCTCTAGGGCAGTGGGAAGTTTTGGAAGTGGCACCAAGCGACATCCCTTAGAAAATCAGTCTAGCGCCAACATGATTGTGGTATTACCTTCCGAATTCGGTAGGTCCACTAAGAAGTCCAGTGCTATGTGGGACCATGGGCGGTTAGGAACAGGTAGAGGTTCTAGGCTGGTTTCTGGGTAGACGCCTTTGTTTGAGCGCAAGTCTGACAGGCTCTCACGTAATCTAGCACATCCTCCTTCAGTGATGGCCACCAAAACTTTTGTTGCAACATCGCCTGAGTCTTGCTGAACCCAGGGTGCCCGGCTACTGGGTGAACATGTGCCCACTGGAGGATGGTGGTTCAGAGGGACGTATTGTTTGCCGGCGGGTTTACCTGAGGGTTCTGGCTTGGCGGCTAGTGCTTGGTTTAGGTCCTGAGTAACATCCCATTGAATTGGTGCAACCAGGCAGGTTCTGGGTAGAATGTAGTCGGGTTCCTGGTGGTTGTCCCACTCCTCATGCAGTCGAGAGAAGGCATCCGCTTTGGTGTTCTTGGACCCGGGCCTGTAGGTTACTGTTAAGACAAAGCGAGAGAAAAAGAGCGTCCACCGAGCCTGCTGGGGGTTTAGGCAATGGGCAGACTGTAAGTATTAAAGGTTTTTATAGTTGGTCAAAACTACAAAGGGATGTTTGGAACCCTCTAACCAGTGCCGCCATTCTTCTAATGGTAATTTCACGGCAAGCAGTTCCCGATTTCCGATATCATAATTGCTCTCAGCTACAGACAGTTTTCTAGAGGAAAAGGCACACGGATACATCTTACCGGGTTGGCCTTGGCGTTGTGATAGCACTGTTCCCACTCTGGTCTCCGAGGCATCTACCTCCACGGTGAATGGAAGTTTCGGGTCTCGTTGATGTAGAATGGGTGCTGAGGTAAACCTATGCTTGAAGTTGTCAAAAGCACGTTGGGCTTCTTCTGTCCAAGGTAGTTGGGGTGTCTTGGTAGCAATCAAGGCGGTTAATGGGGCAGCGATCGAGCTTAAGTTTATAATGAATCGACGATAAAAGTTAGCAAAGCTCAGGAAGCACTGGAGTGCTTTAGTGTTAAGGGCACAGGGCCATTCTAGGATGGCCCTTACCTTCCTGGGGTCCATAGCTATTCCATCACTGGAGACTATGAAGCCAAGGAAGGAGACCTGTTTCTGGTGAAACTCACACTTCTCTAAGTTCACATACAAGCGATGTTGGAGCAACCTTTGCAGTACCTTTCTGACCAGTTGGATGTGGGGTCCCACGGCCGCAGAGTAGATCAAGATATTGTCTAAGTAGATGAGGACCCCGTTATTTACCAGGTCCTCTAGAACATAGTTGACAAAGGCCTGGAAGACGCTAGGCGCATTTGCTAGCCCAAAAGGCATGACCTGATATTCATAATGCCCCATGGTGGTGCTGAACGCTGTCTTCCACTCATCCCCTTTTCTTATCCGGATAAGACACTTCTAAGATCCAGTTTCATGAACCACTGGGCGTGACGGACTTGTTCTAAGGCTACTGTGATCAAAGGCATGGGGTGTGGGTACTTTATCGTTATGTTGTTTAAACCCCAGTAGTCAATGCAGGGACAGAGTCTCCCATCTTTCTTTGCAATAAAGAAAAAACCGGCGGACGCGGGTGAAGTGGAAGGACGTATGATACCAGAAGCGAGGGCTTCAGAAATGTACTGTTGTAGAGCCTGAAGCTCACGGCATGACAAGGGATATATTTGGCTGCGTGGGGGAGTGGTACCTGGAAGTAGGTCGATCGCACAGTCTTGAGGTCAATTGCACAGTCCCAAGGCCGATGAGGCGGCAGCTCCGCGGCTCGAGTCTGACTTTATACCTCTGCCAGGTCAAGATATTCTGGAGGGATGAGGATCTGTTGATCGTTGTTGGCCCCTTCAATGGAAGTAGCCCTGCACGGCAGTTTCAGACATGTTTCCTCACACTGGGTTCCCCAGGAGACCAATTCTCCAGTACTCCAGAGGAACACTGGGTTATGGGGGGACAACCAGGGAAAGCGAAGAATGCCAGGGACATCTGGCGAGGTTATTAGGCAAAATTGGATAGTTTCCTGGTGATATGCTCCCACTGTGACTTGCACTGGTCCGGTTTGAGTGTCCACATAACCCCCTCCTAATGGCTGTCCATCCAGGGCATTAATTCCCAGACACATCTGGTACTTCATTTGAAGGATTTTATGTGTTTTGGCAAACGCGGTGTCCATAAAACTACCTACAGCTCCTGAATCAACCATAGCCTGACCCACCACCTCCCCCATGCCCCAAGAAAACACAATGGGTACTGTGAGACAGTTACAGTGGAGAGTTCCGCTCACCTGGTTAACTGGACGCAGAGGGCACTGAAGCCGAGTCCCACAGTACAGGCAGAGCTTTTCCTGTACTTTCCTTTGGCCGTCTTACCCCAGCACAACGCCATGGCCCACCTGCATCGGCTTCAGGTCCCCACGGCTGGGGCTGTTTCTCTCCGGGGGCGGTCTGGTCCGGGGTTGCCTGTCTCGTGCAGCATTATCTAGGGAAACAGCTGTCTCGATAAACCGGTCCAAGGTCCACTTTTCTCCTCGGAATGCCATCTCTTTACGTACGCGCATGTTCAACCCCCACCTAAAACATGCTAGTAACACGGGGCTGCCCCAGCCACTGCGTTCAGCTAGCGTGTGGAATTCAATGGCATAATCGGCCACGGATCGGTCTCCTTGTCCAATTACAGAAAGTTTAACACTGGCGCTTTCATCAGGCAGGGATAGTCCAAAAGCAGCAAGAAACCGTGTCTTAAAATCGTCATATGTACTGTGCACGCAAGTTTCGCATGCGGCCCTCGCCCAATCCAGTGCCCGGTCCGTGAGCAGTGAGATCAGGTAAGTGATATGGCTGTGATCTGAACTATACACATGCGGCAAGCTAGAAAACACAAGCTCACATTGCATGATAAATCCAGCGCAGCGGGCGGGGTTACCGTCATAGCGTGTCGGAGGTAGCAGGCATGGGTCCTGTTGCGGCGGCGGTGGAGGATTTGGAGTGGCGTCTCGTTGAACAGACACACGCAGGCAAACGCAGCTGCTTGTCGGAGGCAAGTAGTCCCTGTTCTTGCAGCGCACTCACCAAAGCCTGGAAACCTTCAGTGAGCCTCCCGAGCGTCTGTTCAATCGTACCCAAACGTGCTCCCTGAGCGGAGAGGGCTCGCTGGAAACGTTCCTGCTCGGCTGGGTTCGTATTAGAGATGGAACCTTCTGCCATGTTCCGTGTCCGGATGAGAAATGACGGACCCAAGTGCAAGGCGAACAGGAAGTTTATTAGGGAAATCCAAAGTCATAGTCTCAGACAGGCAAGGGTCACCGAGGGGCTAACGTCGTTCAAGGGGATGATCCAGGAGGCGAAGTCGAGAGGAAGGCGAAGGGCCAGTACACAGGAAAGCCAACCAGGTAGGAGGGTACAGTGATTGGGGAACAAGAAGCAGGGGACACAGGGCGAGGAGTGAGGGCAAGGAACGATGAACAAGGAGCAGGGTGTAGTAGAGCAAGTGTCTCATGGGAAGCTTGGGCGCAAGGCAAACAAGGTTCCGCGTCAAACTTGGTTTTGTCGTTGCCTTCTATGCTCCCGCCCTGACTGGTTCCCAGGCGCAGCTCGTTGTGCCTGTAGCGCTGACGTGGCAATCACAAATGGTATTAGTTTCAAGTGTACAGACTGTGTCAAGGATTTGGGTGTCCTGTTGGATGGGAGGGTATCAGTTGCATCTCATAAAAATACTTAGTCGTGCTCCCTTCAGTTAAGAAACATAGCTAATTATGACGATTCCTATGTAGGCAGGATTCTGAGAAATTAGTTCATGCTTTTGTTTCAAACATGTTGGATTATTGTAATGCTTTATTATCGGGTTGTCCATACCAGACTATCCAGGCTACAGTTGGTACAAAATGGGGCTGCGAAAATTGTTCCTAGAACTGGGAAGTACAACCATATAACACCGGTACTTAAATCATTAAATTGGCTCCCAGTTACTTTTAGAGTCGATTATAAAATCCTACTTTTGACCTATAAGGTAGTACATGGCATTGCTCCGGCTTACCTTTGTGAGGTTCTTGATTCTTTTACTCCAGGACGATATCTTCGTTCATCGGATGCAGGTTACCTTAAAGTACCTATGATCAATAAGACCCTCTATAGAAGGTTGCGCCTTTAGTTATAGAGCACCTAAACTGTGGCATAGTCTACCAGTTACTGTCAGAAATACCCCATCTATATCAGTCTTCAAATCCAGACTAAAGACTGACATGTTTGATTAAAACATATGCGAAACATATCATTTTCACAGTGAATGGGAGGAAGAGTTCTTTTTTACCACTGTGAAAGATTCCTGCGTGTGTCTCATTTGCGGGGCGACGGCAAAGCGGCACAATGTTGAGAGACATTTCAGAACGTGTCACGCAAGCTACCATGCTAACTACCCACCGGGCAGCGCATTACGAGTGGAAAAAGCCTGCGAGTTAAAGGCAGGTTTGTGCAAACAGCAGTCTTTTTTCACGAAACCGGTGAAAAACCCCCAAAAAGCAACCAAAGCCTCATTTAGAGCTACACATTTCTTGATTAAGAAAAAGAAGGCATTTTCAGACAGGGAGGTTTTCAAAGAAGCGATGATAATAATTGCAAAAACTGTGCTTAAAGACGAGAAATATGGAACGGATGTAATCTCCACTCTCTCCGATGTCCAACTGGGGGCAACTACAATGGTTAGAAGAGTGTCGGCTATGTCTGGGAACTTGGCCGATCAGCTGGACCGGGATCTGGTGGACACAACATGCATTGCTGAGCAACTAAGTGCAACGTTCAGCTTGGATGCTGGACAGGTGGAAATCGAAATTGTAACATTGCAAAATGACATCCACCTCAAAGCCTATCAGGCTGCACCAAACTTTTGGTGCCTTGTTGACACAGAAAAGTACACTGGTGTATGCACAGCAGCTATGAAGGTTGCCAGCCTGTTTGGTTCAACCTATCTTTGTGAATCAGCCTTTTCTGACATGAACTTCATCAAGAACAAACACAGAACATGCCTCACTGATGCACATCTGCAAGACTCACTCAGAGTTGCAGTGTCAAGTTACACCCCAGATTACAATACACTGGTGAACAGCATGCAATGCCAGGCTTCCCACTAACAGACGAAGAAACCGATACCAGATGTTCTCAGTGGCAACATGGCAGTGCCATGGCAAAGTTGAATTCCATTATTGAACAATCGTGACAAATGTGTTTGTTAAATGTAAGATATGATAATTTTGCTAAAAATGCTGTTGATTTGGTGATAATATCAGTAAAATCTGAAAGTTGATTTTTCTATGTTACACAATCGATAATCTGTACAAACATGGTACAACCTAGTGCATGATTTGTTAAAAATTGTTAGTGGCTAGTGAAAATGTTGTAGAAGTGATCATTTGAAAATGTAAATACTTGCAGAGATTTATAGAAATAAAGTGTTGCATATTGATATTTATCTGTTTCCTACCTTGTTAAATCATTGTTGATAATTATTGTGAGAAATCATTAACATGATCAGTGTCTTCACATACATGAATATCATTAATTATTAATACACACACACACATCTTCAGAACCGCTTGTCCCATACAGGGTCGCGGGGGAACCGGAGCCTACCCGGCAACACAGGGCGTAAGGCCGGAGGGGGAGGGGACACACCCAGGACAGGACGCCAGTCCATCACAAGGCACCCCAAGCGGGACTCGAACCCCAGACCCACTGGAGAGCAGGACTGTGGTCCAACCCACTGCGCCACCGCGCCCCCTTAATTATTAATAATAACATATAATTAAAGGTAAATTGAACAAATTTGTTATTTGAGAAGTGTGTATCAAACTGGTAGCCCTTCACATTAATCGGTACCCAAGAAGTAGCTCTCAGTTTCAAAAAGGTTGGTGACCCCTGTTTTAGAGGTTTTACATGGTCATGCCCTAAAGATTGCTGTTTCCACTCTCTGAAAGGAATATCTAGACATATGAACAGGTAAGACTTCAAATCATCAGCTGACTAAAATAATATCACTCTGTATAATATGTAATATCTTCATCTCAATAACACTGAAAATTGGAAAACCCTGCTAGGCATATTGCTGCAGTTTGTGGCGCAGTGGTCCACCTTGCACTTTGGGACTCATGATTGTTCTTTGGGGCCTTAAGAACACTCCTTTGTTCCTAGATATGGAGTGTTCTATATTAATTACGATAAAATCGGTGTACTCCAGATACTCTGTATTTTGCACATTTTCTTAACACTTATGCTTAAGGTTATACCTTTAATTATATTTAAAGAGAGAGAGTAAAAAGATTGTGACTTAAATTTAAGGAGTCTTTGACTTCAAGTATAGTGCTCAGAATGTGACATTAAACCTAAAAATAAAACTTCAAAAACTCCATCCAGTGTTGGCTTCATACATGAATATAGTACAAAAATCAACCCAAACAAGATTGTATGAACTGGATGAACTGGATGAAACATTTGCGCATGTATAAAAAGTTAGCATTGCAAGTATAATGCACATACTTTTAAAGGGTAGTTCCTACAACAATGTCAATCGTCAGTGGAATTTACCCTAAAGGCAAAAACAGCTTGAAGATGAGTTTGTTTTATTTTTACAAAAAATTACTTTGAACATCAAACATTCCTTTCAAACAAAAAAACTGTAATTGTTCTGGTGATTATTTAGCACACCACAACTTATGCATTCTACCACCAAATGAAGGAGAGGACATAACACCTCATGGTTCTTTTTCCTTTATTTCATTTGGAAGCAAACTCTTTAAATGTCAAATTTATGATCTGTTTTCACACTATACAACTTGCTCCAAGGTTTTGCTGATTTCAAAGAAGAGAGTCCTGTGGTTTAAAATCCTTTCAAGCCAAAATAACTAAACCCAATGGAAGGAAAAAGTGCCCACAGCAACTCATGTAAAAGTACAGATCTCTCTCTCTCTCTCTTACACACACACACACACACACACACACACACACACACAATGTCTACAACTGCTTGTCCCGAGGCAAACCACAACCTTGCCTGGCAGCACAGGGCGCAAGGAACACACCCTGGAAGGGACACACCCTGCACGGGACACCAGTTCACCACAAGGCACCCCAAGCAGAACTCAAACCTCAGAGCTGTCACACAGCGGGCCCCAGCCAAATCCTCTGTGCCACCACACCCCCCTGAAAGCACAGATGCTTATTTTAAAATTACTGAAGAAAATGTCAACATACGCCACCAAAAATTGTTTTAAGAAAACAAAGGATTAACAGATTAGTTCTAAAACATACAAAATATGGCCCTTTTACAACTGTATACAGAAAGTAGCAACAAAAGTGGCTGAAGCATTGGACCACAGCATGCTTCGTAACTTGGTTAGAACACAAAATTTCTAAATATTTGTTACATTGTTTGACATTAAATGCGATTGCAGTAAAGTTTAAAATGAAAACTCAGTTTTAACACACACACACACATCTTCAGAGCCGCTTGTCCCATGGGGTCACGGGGAACCGGAGCCTACCCAGCAACACAGGGCGTAAGGCCGGAAGGGGAGGGGACACACCCAGGACAGGACGCCAGTCTGTCGCAAGGCACCCCAAGCGGGACTCGAACCCCAGACCCACCGGACAGCGGTCCAACCCACTGCGCCACCGCACCCCCTCAGTTTTAACAATATAGTATTAAAGATATATGTATATGCAAAGTCTACAGAAAAACAACTTTTAAATAATGTCAGAATACATAAACAGAGGTAAAAGTTTCTCTGAAATGAATACTTTTTATCACTTGCTGAACATCTACTATGTTAACAAAGGAGAGTTACATTTTTTATGTCAATCTACTGTTAAAGATTTGCCAAACTGTAAAAATTTTTGCTTGCATATTGAGTGTGACATTTATAAATCGTAACTTAATTAATCAGATAATAGTTCATTTCCATCTCAGCAGAATGATGTAGTCATTTACTCAAGACAACAGTTCCAATACATCATTTGCATTTCATTTCATCTAATGACAGGTAATATTATTCCTATCCACTTACATTCTTTCTCCACATCCGTTTAATTTTTAATTTTAGTTATGTTTTTAAAAAAATATTTTGCTATATGTGGGGGGGGGGGGGGGGGGCATCAAGTCCTGCTTGGGGTGCCCTGTGATAGACTGGCATCCCGTCCTAGGTGTGTCCCTCCCCCCTCCAGCCCTGCATTTCTGGGTCAGGCTCCGGCTCGCTGCGACCCCGCACAAGACAAGCAGTTTCAGTCAACGTGTGTGTATATGCGATTGCTACACTGCTAAGAAAAAATGTCTCTCACCACCATACACACACACACACACACACACACACACATTTTCAGAACCGCTTGTCCCATACGGGGTCGCGGGGAACCGGAGCCAACCCGGCAACACAGGGCGTAAGGCTGGAGGGGGTGGGGACACACCAAGGACGGGACGCCAGTCCGTCGCAAGGCACCCCAAGCGGGACTTGAACCCCAGACCCACCGGACAGCAGGACTGTGGTCCAACCCACTGCGCCACTGCACCCCCCCCACCATACACAAAGCTTATTGTAAAAAAGCTTAAAAAATATGGGTAAGTACAGATCAATGTTATCTATTTTATGCATTTATTTTCAAATTTACTATCCCAAGGGATATACAAGAAAGATACTGCCAAGGTGTCCAGTGGTGCACCTCAACACTATCTGGTGATATTGCAGCACGGTTGCAGTCAGCATCAGGGTTTTAACATATGTTCTTTTTAAAGTGTGATGCCATTTTAAAGAGATACACAGCAAGGATAATCTGGCATGAATTTTATTTAGCTTTGACTATTCTGTCTGCTGTGCTTTGTTGTTTCTGTTTCATGTACTATTCCGCTTTTGACTTCTACCAAAGTACATGCACAGGCATATACGTATTTTTCCTTGCTTCTGTTCCCTTTAAAGCTCTAAACATCTTCATCCCTTTGATTGTCCCCCTACTGCAGAAGCTAATTCCACACACAATCTGTGGGCACGGAGACATGGAAGGTGATAGCAGCTCTTCTGTTGTCAAAGCCATCCCACAACATGCTTTTTCTTCCCCCATTGGTTATTTATCATCTCTGCTATACAGGCAATCTGTGCCCAGGCCCTCTCCCCGTTTCACAGGCACTTCTCACAAACAGCTGAGGCGGCATTAGAGGCTTAAATCGCCCTCGTTGTGCAATGTCTCCAGAGGCCGCAGCTATTAATCATGCAACTGAAAAGGCAGTCAACAACAGAAACACAGTTGAAGGCCAATGTAATATCACATGATGGATGACCTTTTAATTGCTTCATTAAATATGTAACCTTCTGTATTGAGGTGTTTTTTTATGCTATGAGGAAATGACTAAAATGTTAGGTTTCAAGTGAATATGCATGCTTATATCAGTGAATTGTCAAGAAACATACGTATCAGTACGTGTTTAACCTGACTTATTTCATGCCTCTGATTTGTAAAAACTCAAACATTATTTCTTCCTCATGAAATGACAAAGGCAGTAATTATTTTTACAAACCTGTGATTTTGAAATCAGTGCATTAAAAGATGAATGGTGTTCAGTCAGAAGTCAGAGACACAAACTGCATAGATACAGACAGAAAGGATAGAAAGTCAATCATGCACTTTAGAATTAAAACGAATTTCGCCAATAATTATGCACTCATCGCCCAAATATTTCTAGAGGCACATTAGTTTACAAAATTAAGCTTTTTCTTTGAAGTAAAAAAACCTCCCTTAGTTAACTGAGTTTCGATTAGGAGTCTCTGCCGCCAACCCCTTAAATAGCGTGGAAGCCGTCGATCCTGTTCATCGTGCATTATATTTTGCGCTGGAGGTCTGTCACTGAGGGGGCATGGTGATGCAGTGTGTTGGACCCGGTCCTGCTCTCCGGTGGGTCTGGGGTTTGAGTCCTGCTTGGGGTGCCCTTCAAGAAAATGGTGTCCCATCCTGGGTGTGTCTCCTCCCCCTCCAGGATTGCGCTCTGTGTTGCCAGGTTAGGCTCTGGCTCCCCGCGACCCCCGTATGGGACAAGCGGTTCTGAAAGTGTGTGTGTGTGTCCATGTGTCCGTTGCGTTTTGGGTAAATTTATTGTTGCTAGAGCTTTTTCCCAATGTGCATTCTTGTCGGGTAGCTGGGTGGATAGACGGACACAAGTGGTTGTGTGTTTGTGTAGTTGTCGGTGGTTGTCTTTATTAATCTGTTTGTTAAATAGTATTTTGCAGTTTGTCACGGCGCACGTTCACTTAAAGGATTCTGTGTCCCGTAGTGTAAAGCGGGCGTGACTCCGATAGATCGATTAATTGCATCTGTTTGTTTGTTAGTTTTTATTGCCATTGTTGGAGTAGTTTCAATTTCGATTAGGAATGTCAGCTGACAGGAATTAGCCTGGCTTAAATAGCAGCTGGTAACCTGTAGCAGCAGAAGTTGTGATAGCTTCTTGGTGCAAAGGCTCAAGGTGAGAAGACAAGGGAGTCCATGGAGGAAGGCCATCATTATTGTGTGCTGTGAGGGATGTTGCATTGACTACAGCAACTGAGCTGTGCGACATCGCCACCACTGGACACCTGGACGCTCCCTCTGCTACAGTAACTTGGTTTATCCTCGCCTGTCAAACCCTCTGTCTTGCTTCAGTTTCACCATGGGACTCTGGAACTGCCAGTCTGTAGTGAGAAAGGCTGACTTCATACTAGCCTACGGCTCCTATCTCTCACTGGACCTCCTGGTTCTAACTGAAATCTGGATCATCCCAGACAACACACCCGCAGCCCTCTCCACTAACTACTACTCCTCTCACACCCCTTGTCCCTCTGGCAGAAATAGAGGCACAGACCTGCAAATCTCTTCCTGGTGGGAATATTCTTATCTTCCTCTCCACCTGCATGATCTATCCTCCTTTGAACAGCATGCTGTCTCTATATCGTTGCGGTTGTTCTTTATCACTCTCCTGGCTCTCTCGGCTGCTTCTTGGATGATCTTGACATCTTGTTGACCTCTGTCCCAGGGGAAACACTCCATTGATTCTCCTGGGTGACTTTAACCTGCTTTTTGATGACATTCATGTAAGTGACTTCCTGTTGCTCCTACAGTCCTTCCATCTATCCCTGTCCCAAACCCCTGCTACTCACAAAGCAGGCAATTGTCTTGACCTTGTATTTTCCTGTAACTGTGGTTGTCCTGTCCTCTCTGTTGCATGTCTCTGATCACTTCATTTCTTTTCAACCCTGCCTGACCACTAATTCTTCACCTTTTTCTGCACCCATTATCACCTTCCTCTGCAACTTAAAATCTCTCACCTTCCTGCTTTGCCTCTGCCACGCTATCCGCTCTCCTTTCTGTTGCATAATTCTTGGATCTATCAACAGACAATGCCAATTTTTCCTCTGTCTGATTTTCCACCCTTGACTCTGTCCACTGTCTGCCAGACCAGCACGTCCCAGTGCCACCGCATGGCTGACTGAAACATTATGTGATAACAGGACCAAACTCCAGGCTGCAAAGTGACAATGGCGACAACCCAAGGCTTGCACGGAACTGGATGCCTAGAAATTACTCTTAGCTACTTTTCACTCAGCGGTCTCTTTAGCTAAAACTACCTTCTACCACAACAAAAGCCTGCAACAAAAAAAAAAGCCACACAGACTCTTTGCCATCATCTCACCACTTCTGTGTCCTCTGCTGCCTTCTCTTTCTCTCATTGCTGATGACTTTTGTTTTGACTTTGTCTCTGAAAAACAAAGCAATCACTGACAAGTTCTCAGCATCACCCTGCTTGGTTTGCGCTGGGCCTCTCTGTGAAGCTATGCTCTCCAAATTCAAGCGGCTCTCCAAATCTGAAATCTCCAACTTCCTGATATCACACAGACCCACCAAATGCTTGCTTGATCCAATCCCGTCATCACTCGTACAGAACATCTGCCCGCAACTCTCCACCTTCGCCTCTAAGATCAACTACTACTTGCTCTCCTCTGGCTGTTTCTCAGCTGCCTTCAAAACTGCTCTCATTTCACCTCTGTTAAAGAAAACCTCCCTGGATCCCCATTCGGTCAAAAAAGACAGACCAGTCTCCTTCCTGTCTAAAACTCTAGAGTGGGTAGCCTGTGAAACTGATTTCCTCACCCGGAACCATCTCCTTGATGGATATCAGTTTGGTTTCAAAGTTGGTCACTCTAGTGAGACGGCACTTCTGGTGGTGTCTGATGCTCTCTAATCGGCTAGAGCCACCTCTCTCTCTTCAGTCCTCATCCTCCTCGATCTGTCTGCAGCTTTCAACACCGTCAACCACCAGATTCTACTCTCCTCTCTTAGCTTGAGATCAAAGGAGCAGCGCTAAGATGGTTTGAGTCCTACCTATCTGACAGATCCTATCAAGTGGTCTGGGGGAGCTCTCATTCTTCTTCTCTACCTCTCTCAAACAGTGTCCTGCAGGGCTCGGAACTGGATCCTCTTCTCAAGCTACACCTCCTCCCTTGGACCGGTCATAGCCTCCCACAAATTCAAATACCACTGCTATGCTGATGATACCCAGCTCTCTCTCGTTTCCACCTGGTGCGTCAGACATTTCTGTACGCATTGCTGCCTGCCTGTCGGACATCTCTGCATGGATGTCTGAGTATCACCTCCAAGTCAACCTCTCCAAAACAGAGATTCTTCACCTTCCAGCTGGCCTGTCCTCCTGTTCCGATCTATTGATCAAACTGGACAACTCACTCATTTTGCCCATCTTCTTGGCTAAGAGTCCAGGAGTGATGACTGACTCAAGTCTCTCTTTCTGTCAAAACCTCAAAGCCATAGACTGGACCTGTAGATACATCCTGCATAATTTTCGCAGGATCCGTCCTTAACCGCACAACTGACTCTGCCCAACTACTTGTCCAGGTCATGGTGACTGGACTACTGCAGCTCTCCCTCTCCAATTTGGCCTTCCCACTACTGCCATCAGACCTCTGCAGCTGATAAACAATGCTGCTGCATGAGTTGTTTGACTTGCTGAAGCATTCCCCTGTATCTCTGCTACTTGTTTCTCTGCACTGGCTTCTATAGCTGCCCTGATCAAACTCAAGACCCTGGTTATTACCTACAAACGCATCAATAGAACTGCTCCTAGCCATTTAAAAGACATGATCAACCACTACACCCCAGCCAGACCCCTTCGCTTGTCTATTTCTGCTCGCTTGGTGGTCCTGCGCATGAAAAGTAAAGCATGGAAGTTCTCGGTTTTGGCTCCACTGTGGTGGAATGACCTCCCTCAGAACTCCTTAAACTGTCTACATTTAAGAATGGTCTGAAAACTCAACTTTTAGACTCACTTCGCCAAAGATCTCTCCAGCTCACGTATGGTGTAAATGTTCATGCACCATAACTTCATGATCATGCCCAGATAAGGCTTTACACAGCTGCTACTCCTGTATTGTATGTTAATGTTTGTGTACCTTTGAAAAAAAAAAAAAAAAATTAATTAATTGAATTAAAATTAAATTTTTAATCCTTACGGACCACAGAAACTTAAAACCTTACCTTAAAACTGCCCGTCGGCTCAACCCTCGACAAGCCTGTTGGGCTTTTTTTTTTTAAACCAGGTTCAGTCTCTTACCACCCTGGTTCCAAGAATAACAAGGAGGATGCCTTGTCCCGGCTGTATGAGAAAGACCCAACTCCAGACGCACCCGAGCCCATCCTGCTCAGATCCTGCTTTGTGGCCCCCCATTCATTGGCAGTTTGCGCAGAACCTCCAGAAGACCTAAGCAGAAAAACCCAGTCCAGCTGACACCCCCGAAGGCAAGCAGTACATTCCTCCCAGGATGAGGCCCCAGTTACTCCATTGGGCTCACGACACCCCAGCCGCAGACCACCCAGGGTGTCGACGTTCCCTGGGCCTGCTCAAAAAGAAATACTGGTGGCCCTCTCTTCGGGAAGATGTACAGGAATTTGTGGAGGCATGCAAGGTATGTGCCCAGTCTAGAACCCCCAACCAGAAACCTGCAGGGCTGCTGGAGCCCCTTCCAGTTCCAGTCTCATGTAGCAGTGGACTTTCTGACAGAGTGCCTTCAGAAGGTAATACAGTGATCCTGGTGGTGTTGGCCTGGTTTTCTAAGTCCTGTCACCTGTTTCCTTTGCCACGACTCCCCACTGCCATGGCCATGGCTGAGCATCTCTTCCAGAATGTATTCCAGATCTTCGGGTTACCCAAGGATATTGTCTCTGACCAGGGTCCTCAGTTTGTGTCCAGGGTGCGGAAGGCATTCTCCCAGAAGCTTGGAGTGTCCATGAGCCTCACATCGGGATACCATCCTCAGGCTAACGGACAAGGGGAGCTACTGAACCAAGACCTTGGTCGCTTTCTGTCACGTTTCCTGCCCTGGGCTGAATATGCCCATAATTCCTTGTCCCATTTCTCCATAGGCCTATCCCCTTTCCAGTGCGTCCTTGGTTACCAGCCTCCCTTGTTCCACTGGCACCCTGCTTCTTCAGAGGTCCTTGCTGTAGATTCCTGGTTCCTGAACAGCGAGACGTCCTGGCGGGCAGCGAGAGACCACCTCCAATACAAAGAACAAGCGGACCGAGACCGCCGCACCTTGGGTTTTCAGCCTGGGCAATGACTATCCACAGGAGACATCTACTTAAAATTTCCTTCCAAGAAACTCAGCCCCGGGTTTATAGGGCCATATAAAATCCTTCGTCAGATCACCCCAGTCACCTACAAGTTTCAGTTGCCTCCTCACTTGCGCATCAACCCCATGTTTCATGTCTCCCTTCTGAAGCCCTACAGTACCTCCTTGCTCCAAGCCACCCAGGGTGAGCTGGCACCCCCTCCAGTGGATATGGATGAGGAAGCAGCCTACACCGTTTGCACCCTCCTGGATTCCAAGCGCCGGCGTGAGGGCTGTACTACCTTGTGGACTGGGAGGGGTACGCTCCTGAGGAACGTAGCTGGGTACAGGCTTGCGACATCCTCGACCCGTCCCTCATCGCTGATTTCCATCGGGACCAGCCCGATAAGCCAGCATCTCATCCCAGAGGCCGCCCCCTTTCCAGGCATCACAGGGCAGCTGGAGCCACTCGTATGGAGGGGGGTACTGTCACGTCAACGCCTGCACCACAATCGACAGCACCTGATACCAATCAAGCACCTGACTGACCACTCACTTTTAAAAGACCCTCCTCAGCTCCTGTACACTAGCGGAATCTCATTTGAGACAGCTGACCTCCTGCGTAATGTCCTGCTCTTCCTCATCCTTCCATTCCAGTATCCATTCTCCCATTTTTGACCCTTTGCTTCGTCCCCTGACCACATCCTTGGATCCTCGCTCTCACTCTGACCGCCGATCGACCCTTTGCCTGACCCCTTAGTTCCAGACGAACGATCCTGCACTTGGGTCCAGCCGTCCCGGAATCCTCAGGTCCGCGTGACAGGGGGAGAGGCAGTTGTATTTACGTACTATGCCCTCAGCAAGTTGAGAGAGACTTACTGGAGACTTGAAAGTAGTGCTTCCTCGTGCCTTCCAGTAAAACTTCTGCAAATTCTGGTAAAATAATCTCTCCACAAGCTCAGAAATGCAAACCAATGCAAATGTGATATTTTGCTTTGTAAGTTTTTTGCACATATAAGAAATATCTTTAATAAAAACTCTTGGCACCTCTAATTCTAACTCAGTATAAGCTTTAGGGTAGAAGTGACTTTACCATTTATTTATAATGTGTGGGAGGCTGTAATTTTGGATTTGAGAAATCTTGGTATTTACCCCTGTTATTATTGTTAATTCAATAATGCAGGATAGTAGGGATAACACAATGGGTAGTAATGGTGCTCCATAGCTCCTCAAGTGTTTGTTTAAATGTGCGATTCAGTCTGGCTCATTCTGTGTGGAGTCTGCTTATTCTGTCTATATTTAGGTGAACTGGTGAGTCTAAATTACCTCCATGCGTGTATATGCAAGAGAATGAGTGTGCATGTGTGACAGTTCCCTGTGGTGGACTGAAGCTTTGTTCAGCACATGATCTGCTTCATGCCTTATGCTTTAGGGGCAAGATGTTCACCACCACAACCCCTGCACTGCACACACAACCATGCAGTAGACCAAAACCCCTGCACTGGATTAGTGGTTATTCACAATGGATGGGGAAATGTATTGAGGGATACATTAAATGCAATTGAGTACTTCATTGAACATCCAGTGATAGGAAGAAACAGCTAAATCATATTTAACTTTGCTGATCAGTACCTGTTTTATGTAGGTATGCCTTTTTGACTCACTAGGTTTAGCAGCTGAGGGTTGGGATAGGCTGGTTCTCTCCAGTGTCTAAACACAGAATTAAGGCATTACAGTGCCTTACTATAATTAAGCAAGTGGGTAATATTACTAGAGCAATTAAGAATTACAGCTTCATAGTACTGCAACAAGAGTGTGTTTAAGATCAGAAACTTCCAGATTGCTAGACAACAACCTTAATAATAAATCAGCAACATTAATGTTCCTGATTTGTGTATTAAAAACATAACTATTTAACAGATGTAGCACCACCCTCTTTACCTCACTATGTGAGGGTGGTATACCCTGGAATGAGACAAATCGCGTGTATGACGTCACCATCACATGGAACTCGCACTTGCTATTGCGTTTTCCAGGTTTACAGAGTATACCTCACTAAATGCGTGTTTTTCATGGAATGTCCTTAAGGTTTTCCTGAATCTAGGTCAGCATTAATGTAGTGGACAAAGACCACAACCCCCACACGTTCGGTGAAGGTTTGATATTTAACCTTGATGGTCGTGGATACGACGCCATTAGAAAACAAGGTGCACTTAGTCACTAGTATTACTAGTATAGTGAGCCGTAGTCTGTGACTGACCTATAGCGACTCTACAGAGGTAACAATGTCTCGAACGAGTACACCACGAAAACTTATCTCCAACCTTCAACACTACACAATCAAAATCAAATTAAATTTTTTCTCTTTGGCTGCTTTTCGAGCAGCCAGAAAACATCACCTCCTCTCTCGCCTCGCACTCTAAAAAACCTCCCCCGCCTCACTTTCTCGGACCCTTCTAGAAGCATCTCGAAACTTTTGCCATTCATTCCATCCCTCTTTTCTCTCATTGGCTTTCCCAAAACCGAACCCTAATTTTACACACAAACACACATTGTCTGAACTGATATAACATGTAGGTTGCACCTGTTCCAACACGTGTTGATACGGCTTCGACCAAAACTGTATATTGTGGCACGCAGCGCCGTGGGTTTGGAGGGAGCGAAGAAAACGATTTATTCAAACACCAGCACAAGGGGAATAATACTCTCAGTCCGAGGACCCCTTTTTCTCTAGAACCTGCACTTACAGCCAGCCTGCTTTAGTGCCCCTAAGTTCTCCCTTACGTACTGGGAGACATGGTCACCCTACTATTTTCCGCTTAAGTGCCCCCAGTGGTTACACACACATTTAACATTATCTCCCATAATGCAACTATTTACATTTAAACACACACTCCCTCCTAAAACAGTAACGCGGGGTCGTTACAATATCAAAATTATGAAGCTTTACTTAAACCTTCAAAAACTTGTGAACATACAAACTAGTAGAGCTACGGGGCTACACAGATTACTACTGTTAAGACTAGGATAGTCACTTTACATTTTTTAAAAAAACCTAAAAGCTTTTAAAAGCCTCATGTATCCTTAGAAACATTTAATCTTATTTTTAAATAAAACTGTTAGTACATTTTCTGGTGGAAAGTAGGAGGCAATAGAAATTGCAGAATTTCCAAAGGAAAATTAACGGCTTTTCATAAAAATAAGCACCATGTAAAATATGTCAAGATACCTCCGTGCATCCATAAAAAGCATTGCATCATTAAATTTCTTTTCAAAATACACCAAAACTTGTTCACAGAAGCAGGAATACATATTCAGTAGATACTCATCGCCTTTGGCATACATATTCACTAAAGAGGCTGAGTCAGTGATTTCATTTGTTTCCAACCTGCCTCATCATGGATGGCACACTGTCAAACAAGGGTGATGTGATAATCTTGTCAGGAAGGCCAGATAACAACCACTAAGAAGGAGTTGCCCTCATCTTCAGCAAAAAACATGTCAACACCCTCCTGAAATGGAAGCCCATAAGTTAATGCCTGCACTATGTGAGAATCAATGCCAAGTTTGCCAAGTTGTCCATTGTAGTGGTCTACGCACCCATCAACAATGTTAACGAAGAGAGCAAGGACCATTTCAACAGAATGGTTCAAGCAGCAGTGGAGGACATCCCAAGACATGATGTCTTACTCCTAATGGGAGACTTCAATTTAAGGGTTAGCAGTAACAATGAGAAGAGAGAAAGGGTTATAGAACAACATGGACTAGGAGACCTTACCAATAATGGCAAACAAATCATTGGCTTTTCTGGCGAAAATGACCTGGTCATCAGCAGCACACTCTTTGCACACAAGACCATTCACAAGCTGACTTGGACACCATCAGACAGGAGAACCCAAAGTCAGATTGACCACATCATCATCAACAGCAAATGGAGGCACTCCATATAGGATGTACATGTGATGCGGCACACCGATGTGGGTTGTGACCACAACCTACTAGTGACAAAGCTGACTCTGAAGCTGAGGAGGGTGAGGACTGAGAACAGCAGAATCCAGTGTTTTGACATTGCCAAGCTGAAAGACACACCAGTCAAGAAAGACATCAGCATTGCTCTGAAGAACCGATTCAGCATCCTCCAGTACGAAGCAACGTTGACCATAAATAGTTTTAACAAAGCCATGACTGAAGCAACAAAAGAGACCATAGGCTACAGGAAGAGCATTAAGTCTGAATAGATATCTGTCGACATATGGAAGGCCACAGAAGAGAAGAAGCAGTTAAAAAACTCTTGGATTTTAAGTCACCCAGGCTGAAGGAAAGGTTAGTAGTGCAGGAGAGAGAGCGAGAGAGTGTGAGAGAGAGAGGTCAAGATAGCAGTGAGGAGAGACAAAAGGTGGTACACAGAGAGACTCACTGAAGTAGCCGATGAAGAGAAGGACAGGGAGACACTCTACTTGATCACCAAGAAACTACTGGGCAACGAAGGACAAACCCGGGATCTCTCAGTAAAGGCTGAGAATGGAACACCCATTACAGAAGAACTAGCCAAGCTACAGGGGGACTTGGGGACTGCAAGAACCGTAGGAGCATCACTCTGCTGTCTCTCACCAACAAGGTCTTCAGCCGCATCGTCCTTCAGTGCATCATAGCAGCTTTGGACACTACAGTACACCAAGAACAAGCTGGCTTCAGGAATGGGAGATGCTGCATCAACTATACCTTCATCCTTGAACAGCCTCACAAAAGGAACAGCCCACTCAACATGGTGTTTGACTTTGAAAAGCAATCAACTGATCCCTCTATAAGAACACTGAGCAGTGAGGTATCCACAATAATGAGTTGACAGAGCCATTGAAGGAGGACACCGGAGGATTGTATCCTGTCAACGATACTGTTCTCCTTTGCAATTGATTGGCTTCTGAAAAGAGTCACTAGGGGAAAGCAACAAGGTATACCATACTCTTGGAGGACCTGGACATTATGGATGACCTAGGGCTGCTGTCAAGCAATACATCCAGCAGAAGACAGAGAACCTCAGCAAGACAACCAGCACCATTGGACTAAGGGACAACACCAGGAAAACACAGACCATGAGGAAGAACATCAAAACCACCACACCAGTTACAGTAAATGGCAGGCTACTAAAGGGCATGGAGGAGTTTGTCTATCTGGACAGCAAGGTAACAGATGGCAACTGCAACTGGGAAATTAAAACCAGAATTAGCAATGCCAACCAAGCCTTTGCCATACCAAAGCCATCTGGAAAGCTACCGGCCTTAGTGTGTCCACGAAGATTAGGATCTTCAAGAGCAATGTCCTCCGCATCCTCCTCTATGAATCAGCGTGTTGGAAGGCCCCTGTTGCTATTGAGCGGAATTTTGAGATTTTCCAGACCAAGTGCCTCCAACATATCCTCAAGATCTTCTGGTCAAACACCATCTCCAACAAATATCTCAGGAACAGGTCAGGGATGGGCACCACGGGAGAGACACTCCAAGCGCACTGATGAAAATGGTTGAGACACATTTGCCACAGGCCACTCAGCTCTCTACCCAGAATAGCACTATGTTGGACTCCCCAGGGAAGAGAAACTGGGTAAGACCAAAAAAGACCTGGTGTAGAGCAGTTTAGAGGGAACAGAAGAGTATACGACTGAGTCTGAAGATGGCCTCCAGAGCAGCAGCAGACAGAGTCTGGTGGAGGTCCCTTGCCATCAACTCAATCACCAGACGACTGTTAAGACAAAGAGTCGATATCGTGGCTCTTGGACCCTAGTGATCATCTTTTCTTTTGTATTGGAGGGACAAGGTAGATGAGGGGGTGCAGTGGCGCAGCGGGTTTGACCACGTCTTGCTCTCTGGTGGGTCTGGGGTTTGAGTCCTGCTTGGGGTGCCCTCCAACAGACTGGTGTCCCATCCTGGGTGTGTCTCCTCCCCCTCCAGCCTTGCGCTCTGTGTTGCCAGGTTAGTTTCCAGTTCACTGTGCCCCTGCTTGGGACAAGCAATTTCAGACTGTGTGTGTGTGTGTGTGTGTGGACAAGGCAGATTTCATAGTTGGGGACAGGCGGAGGGTCTGGTTGATCAGCAAATGTTTTTGTAGGGAGGATCCAGAGACGTCGAAGGGAATATGAAGCAAAAAAAACATAGCTGCAGGAGTTTTGGAGTCAGGGAGGGGAGTGAGAAGGAGAAAAGGTAAGGACCAGGAAGGGGTAAGGTCACAAGGATGATTGGTGAGCTCTAGGAGAATGATTGTCTCTGATGAGATTCTGCAACTGGATGGTTGTGGTTTGGTGCCCTTTATACATGATACTGATTGTGACCAGGTGCTTGCATCTTGGGTGTGAACATGGGCATGACAACAGTGTGGAGAGGACTGAATTAAATTAGTTAACATATATAATTGGGGGGGACACGGTCGTGCAGTGGGTTGGACTGGGTCCTGCTCTCTGGTGGGTCTGGGGTTCAAGTCCTGCTTGGGGTACCTTGCAGCGGACTGGTGTCCCGTCCTGGGTCTGTCCTCTCTCCCTCCAGCTTCATGCCCTGTGTTGCCGGGTTAGGTTCCGGCTCCCCGTGATCCTGTATGGGACAGGCAGTTCAGATGATGTGTGTGTGTGTGTATGTATGTATGTATGTATGCATGTAATTGTTCCATATGATCTTTTAATGTGAAGACCAACATTATTGGAAGAATATTGTTTCAATATTTTTCAGATTTTAATAAATTTGAATTAATGTGGTAACAATATCAGGTCCTTCTAGGATATTGGTCAAACAATTTACTGAGAAAAACTTTCATTTTCTGAACCACTTGTCCCATACGGGGTCGCGGGGAACCGGAGCCTACCCGGCCACACAGGGCGTAAGGGCAGAGGGGGAGGGGACACACCCAGGACGGGACGCCAGTTCGTCGCAAGGCACCCCAAGCGGGACTCGAACCCCAGACCCACCGGAGAGCAGGACCTGGTCCAACCCACTGCACCACCGTACCCCCTACTGAGAAAAACTATGCTGTTTAATAAAAACTAAAAAAAAAAAAAGCATGAATTTGTGCCTTTATTATATTTACTGTTATTAACACTGTCAGTATTGAGCATTAATTAGTGAATACATACATTAAGAAGCTAAGTAAAGGAACAATGCGGATTCTGTTCTGGCCATGGAACACTGGATCAGCTTTTTACTCTCTCACAGATAATTGAGGGGGCATGGGAGTTCGCTAATCCAGTCTACATGTGTTTTGTGGACTTGGAGAAGGCCTATGACCGTTTCCCCGGGAAATTCTGTAGGAAGTGCTTAGGGAGTATGGGGTGCCGGTTCACTACTGCAGGCCATTCAGTCTCTGTACACATGGGGCAAGAGCTGTGTCTGCATACTTGGCATTAAGTCAAGCCAGTTCAATGTGAGTGTTGGACTCCGCCAAGGTTGTGCCTTGACCCCACTCCTGTTTTTGGTTTTCATGGACAGGATATCAAGGCACAGTCGAGGTCAGGAAGACATTCTATGTGGGAGTTGGAAGGTGATGTCTCTGTTTTTTGCGGATAATGTTGTCCTTTTGACACCGTCACATGGTCGCCTCCAACACGCACTGGAATGGTTTGCAGCTGAGTGTGAAGCGGTTGGGATGAGGATCAGCACCTCCAAGTCTGAGTTTATGGTTGTCACATGGATAAGGATGGCATGACCCATCCAGATAAGGGAGGAGAATTTGCCCCAGGTGGAGGAGTTTAAGTATCTTGGGGTCTTGTTCATGACTGAGGGGAGAAGGGAATGTGAGATCAGCTGCAGACTGGGAGCAGCAGCAGCAGTAATGCAGTCGCTGTACTGGACTATAGTGGTGAAGGGAGAGCTATTCACCGGTCGGTCTATGTCCCTACCCTCACCTATGGTCATGAACTCTGGGTAATGACTGAAAGAATAAGATCGCAAATACAAGTGGCTGAAATGAGCTTTCTCTGCAGGGGGTTGGGACTCACTCTCCGTGACAGGGTGAGGAGTTCAGACATCTTGGAGGAACTCAGAGTAAAGCTGCTACTCCTCCACATTGAGAGGAGCCAGTTGAGGTGGTTCGGTTATCTGATAAGGATGCCCCCTGGGCGCCTCCCTTTGGAGGTATACCGGGCACAGCCAAACGGGACAAGGTCCCGAGGTTGGCCCAGGACCCATTGGAGGGATTATGTCTCCCAGTTGGGAGTGCCCTGGGAACGGCTGGGGGTCCACCGGGCTGAGCTGGTGGAAGTTACAAGGGACGGGGGTGGCTGGCCCTCTCTGCTCTCAAAAAAAATTGATGGATGGATGAATTTGTACCTTTAGTATAATTACTGTTATTAACACTGTCAGTATTGTCCATTCAATTGTGAATACATACATTAAGGAGGTATAGTAAAAATCATAGCTGATAATGTACTTATTTCACTTTTTCTAGTTCTAATTGGGTTAATAATCATGGAGCTTACTTTCTCAATGCGGTCCTTTGCTTCTGATAAATGAATGCATGTCTTTTATAATTCACTCAACACTTCCTTTATGAAGTTTGCACACTGAAATAACTCATATCCAGGGATCACAGGCTCCTGTCATTCATGATGATTACAGACTGCTATTACTTATTGTCATGACCCATAGGGACAATACCTCTATCAGTCAAATAATCAATCAGAGGTTTATTTATCAAATGCACAACAATACAGCATACAGTAGTGGTTGCTGGCAATGAAATGTCTTTTTCCGCAAGGTCCTGGGGGCGCAAAGGTGGCCGAAGGAGGAGCCATTCAGTTCTACCAGTCCAGACCCATACACCTGTTCACAGTACAGTCACATATAAAAGAAATAAGCAACTGAGGCAAGATTGTAGGTTTTTAAGTAGTGTTCTGTTGAGATTTCATTCTAAAGTTAGTTACCACTTTCTCAAGTCTTGTTCCATAGGTGTTTACGTTGCAGTCCTGAGTGCCTGTCCTATCTTTGCCTGTTTTTTGTTCTCTTATCCTGTTCCAGTTTCCTTTCCCTGTAATATAGTCGTTATATAGGTGTCAAACTTTTACTGTTGCTAGAGAATATTTATGCTGCTTCTTGCAGGCTACTGAGGTCACGGAAACAGGGCTGCCGTGTTCCTCCTGCTGCCAGACAATCTGTCTTCATCTTATCTTTTATGCTATGCCCCTGTCCTGCAGAAGATGTTCATGTTTTCATTTTCTGTCTTCCTTCTGTCCTCAGATATACGCCATGCCCTCATCCTACGCACCATGTTTTGCGAACCGCTAGCTTTGTTTTACTAATAAATTCATGTTATGTGAACATATGACCTGACCAATGAGAAGTTGTTAGTAGCTGACACCCACTCTAATTATATTTAAGGAGTGTATTGTTTTTGCTCAAGGAGCCCAGCCTCCCCAGCACTGGTGTAGCATCCGGACAGGAGTCCGACACGGACGCGCGTTGCTATTACGTCCGAACATGGACGAAATGTAAAATGACCTCACGTGCAGTGTGATGTTAAAAGTGCACTGTGTGTACTGTAAGACACTCGGTGGAAGTGAAACAGGAAACACAAGACCAGGAAACACACACGGTGTTTGAACTATGGTGAACAGTGAAACGCTACTCTGTGAGTATGACCGCAACCCCGAGACGTGATGAAATACCGGACTGGAACACTGGACCAGGACTGGAGAACAAGAGGCAGGAACTGACAGGATGGACACTTGGGACTGGAACATGAACACCTAGGAAACAGACTGAGGGAACAAGAGACTACTAATCACCAGGAGAGCACAATAGAACCGCTGATTAAGAATCCGCAAGTGGTTCTGCTCCGCTGGATCCTTTTATACCTCCATGTCCTATGAGACTGTGAGGTGATACATGAGCGTTACCTAGCGGCACTGAGTGGTGCCGCCTCTGACCAGGAGCGGCAGTGACCCTGTGGGACGTGACAACTGGTTTGAGTGCTGAACTGCTGTTCAGTGATCTGCTGAATAAAACATTAACTTCTATTTGCTAAACGGTGCTGTGTGTCATGGAAGTGAATCTGGAAGAGCAAAGGACTCAGGTGCGGGCTCGTTCTGTTCACCAGCAGAAGGGGCAGGTTATTGCGAAGTCGAGGTCCAGGTGGAGGTTGGTAAAACATCAGTCGTCGTTCAAGGGGAATACACAGACTCAGGGTTGTGAAGGCAAAAGCAAGAGGTTGAAACCAGGTCATCACAGCGACAAAGAAAACCAAAGAAGCACGGATTGTTGCACTGACTCGAAATAAGGATCCGCATCGGTGGAGCTGATGGGTCTTCGCTTTATACATGGCTCCTTTGATCTGGCACAAGTTTTGTTAATGCTCTGATGGAGGAGGGTACAACACTGCGTTAATAGAATTGCCTAACAATGTGTTCTCACTGTATTCAATTCAATCTGATTCTAATATAAAATTAAAGAATCACCTTCCTGGTAATTTTTTTTGGGGGTGGTTGGGGGGGTACATATAAATATTTACATTTGGTACATAAAACGCAGGATAGATAAATCCAGATTAAAAAAAAAAATGTAGGAAGGTTAAGGTACACAAACACACACATACATTTTCAGAACCGCTTGTCCCATACAGGGTTGCGGGGAACTGGAGCCTACCCGGTAACAGAGGGCGTAAGGCCGGAGGGGGAGGGGACACACCCAGGACGGGATGCCAGTCCATCTCAAGGCACCCTAAGCAGGACTCAAACCCCAGACCCACTGGAGAGCAGGACTGTGGGCCAACCCACTGCGCCACCGCACCCCCGTGGTACACAAACATTTATAGACAATACAGGAGTAGTAGCTGTGTAAAGGCTTATCTGGGGATGATCGTAAAGTTACAGTGCATGAACATTTACACCAAACATGAGCTGGAGAGATCTTGAGCAAAATGAGTCTGTAAAAGTTGAGTTTTAAGACTCTTTTTAAATGTGGAAAGATAATCAGCAGTTCTGAGTGAGAGGGGGAGGTCATTCTACCACATCAAAGGCAGATTCGATAACCCTCATGCTTTGTGTGCAGGATCACTAAGCAGGCAGATGTGGAAGAGCGTAGCAGTCTTATTGGGGTGTAGCGTATGATCAAGTCTTGAAGACAGGGAGCAGTTCTGCTGATGCATTTATAGCCCATAACCAAGACTTTAAATTTAATCTGGTCAGTTGTAGGAAGCCAATGCAGAGAAATGAGTAAAGGAGATTCGGGGGAATGCTTTGGCAAGTCAAACACAACTCAGGCAGCAGCGTTCTATATCAGCTGTAGAGGTTTGATGGCAGTAGCAGGAAGGTGAGACAGGAAAATATATAGTTTAATCAAAAATAAAAAATAGGTCCTCCTTCACAGTTCTAGTGAGATGCAAAAATATACAGTACATAATCGTGAAATAACTCAAAGAAACTACAAAACTCAATGAGTTTGACAGAGTGTTTGTGTGTGTGTGTGTGTGTGTGTGTGTTGTGCAAGAAAAAATAAAAGCAGAAAGCAGTATAAGTCTGAAAATAAAGGGAAAACGAGAGCACTACTGTGGCCTACTAAAGAATTGCTTGGAGTCATGAGGAAGTGTATAGTTATGCTCTTCTGGACCTTAAAATTAGAACTGCACCTGTGAAGAGAACAAAAGAAAAGTTACTGCTGTAATCATAACTTCTTTTATTCCTCCATTAACATGGTAACACTAGGCGAGCTATAGGACAGGATAAAATAAGACATGATAAAATAATAATTTATTAACCCCTGTAGGGGGGCGCGGTGGCGCAGTGGCGCAGTGTGTTGGACTAGGTCCTGCTCTCCGGTAGGTCTGGGGTTCAAGTCCCTCTTGGGGTGCCTTGTGATGGACTGGCGTCCCATCCTTGGTGTGTCCCCTCCTGGTTGTGTCCCCTCCCCCCCAGCCTTACGCCCTGTGTTACCGGGTTAGGCTCCAGCTCCCTGTGACCCCGTATGGGACAAGCGGTTCAGACAGTGTGTGTGTGTGTGTGAGTGTGAGAGAGAGAGATCCCTGTAGGGAAATTTACAAACATTGTGATGAGAACCACCCAAGCATTCAAGATACACAGGAAAAGATATTATACCCAATATGTTTTTTTCAATGGCTGTACACCAGGACCCAGTTCAACCACCAACATGAAGCCACAGAAAACAACACCCAGCATAGCCAACATACATCTCCATGACCTGAAACCAAGAAAGTTAACTGACTTCTCCAACCCACCAACAAAAACCAAACAAGGCGTAACCCTTTAACAACAACCAAACAAACCGAGCTCACCAACTCTGAGCCAACAAACCAAGCCTAACCAGCTAAAAAAAAAACCAAACCAGGCTTAACCTACTAACAAAAACCAGTTAGACCAAGCCTACCATCTCCAAACCAAGAAATCAAGCCTAACCCAACAAAAAACCAGCCACCAAACCAACCATTAGACCAAACCCACCAACACAAAAATCCAGTCACCACACCAAACCATCAAACCAACCCCAAAAAAGAAAGAAAAAAAATAGACTCAGTTTAACCCACCAACATAAAAACCATCAAATCACACCTCCCAACAAAACACCAAACCAAGCCAACCCACCAACAAAAAACCAACCACCAAACCAAACCAACCAAAACCAAAGCAACAGACTAAGCCCAACCAACTAACCAAACCAACAAACCACACCAGCCAGGTACCAACATGAGTGTTTCATTGAGGTTATCAAGTGGGCACCTCCCTGCTTCGGTATTTTGTTGAATTAGGCCCACGACACCTCCAGAAGGCTCGACAGTGCAGTCCGGCATCCCAGACCCAACCCCTCCACACACATGTTCGATACCCTTCACCCTCAACAAATACTGGAACGAGGAGGCAGAGCGTCCAGAGGGAGGGGTCAAACACCGGTAGCCGAGACGATATCTTTCGAAGGAATGGAGTCCCTGTTCAATGTAAGTTCCATCCTGAATGTATCATCTGATGCCGAGATGGCATCTTTCAAAGGAATGGAGTCCCAGTTCAACATAAGTTTCATCCTGAATGTATCATCTGATGGCACACCTGGCATACCCCGGACCGCTTTCACGGCAAATGGGTTACTGTTCGGAGTAAGTCGATTAAAGCAAAGCCTAAGGCATGGGTTCCTGGTTCGGGTTCTCCTGGTCACGTAATTTAGAGTTGATTATAAAATCCTACTTTTGCCCTATAAGACAGTACATGGCATTGCTCCTGCTTACCTTTGTGAGATTATTGATTCTTATATACCAGGACGATATCTTTGTGTATTGGATGCAGGTTACCTTAGATTACCTGTGATCAATAAGACCTCAGTAGGAGGTTGTGCCTTTACTTACAGAGGACCTAAACTGTGGAATACTTTGCCAGTTACTGTCAGAAATGCCCCGTCTCTTAGTTTCTTCAAATGCAGACTAAAGACTTACATGTTCACTCAGGCGTTCCACCTCAAAATGTAATTCCACTTGTCTTGGTTGTTTTTAAAAACTTTATACAAATCCATATTAAATTGACTTAAGTTACAAATTATTAACTCTGTTCTTTCTTCTTGTTGAGCACTGCCTCACTACATAAGACTTGAGGAGGCTGGCCGGTGGTGACAGACGAATCCTATGCTGACTGAAGATGATGACCAACCGCCATGATGAACAAGACGTACCATGCTAAGCTGGGGATTCAAGATACCATATAGCAACAATATCATTATTACTTGTAAACTGCCTTAGAATTGTTACTTAATCTAGAATGCCTAGGAGGGGTGGGAAACCACTGGCCCTTGGACCCCCAGAGGTTTTTTCTCCCTTGATTTTCAGTTGGGAGTTTTTATTCCTTTGCTCTGTGACCAAAAGGCATATTTATAGCTCTATAAAAGTACTATATTTTACATCTTTGTTTCTTATCTGATGTATTTGATTTTCTTGCCTTACACCTGTGTTAAAGCGTTCTGTGTCACTGCATGAGAAGAACGCTCTATAAAAATAAATTGAATTGAATTGTAAGACGGTGTATAGCTTTCCGTACTAAAACAAAACTGAATATCTGCAAAGAAGGCTTTCACTAGCCTCATAACAGTTCCAGGAACCTTAAAAAACCTGAACGCCTCCCACAGTAAACTGTGCAGAACTGACCCATAAGCATTTGCTAAATCCAAAACTCCACACTGAGATCTCTTTTCTCCTTCTTCGCAGACTGAATCTGATGCCAAATCATACTGGTGTGCTCCAAGCACCCTGAGCAACCTGGAAGCCTCACTTTCTGCACGGAGGTATCAATCAACCTGTTGGCTTTCAAGCATGCTACCAAACTCCGTGCCACAAAACTAAAGAAAATCTTCCTTTCAACACTGAGAAGGCAAATAGGCCTAAACTGGCTTATTCCAACAACCTCTTTTCCTTAGGAATAAAAATTCCTCCTGCTCTCTGCAATGACTTGGGAGTTACCCCCTTCTTCCACACAACAGCCATCAACCTCCACAACAATTTTAGTACACCCGGAGCACATTTAAACACCTGGCTTGGACGTTGTGGATTCGTGCACCAGGACTCTCCGCGTAACGGTTGGAGCATTCCTTCAGGAAGACTTAGTGTTTTTCCTCATCCTCGCCTTAGACATGCCGGTGATACTGGGTTTCCCATGGTTAGTGCAGCACGACTCAGTGTTTAAATGGAGCACTGGAGAACTTGTGTCCTGGGGAACCCAATGCAAGCATTCTTGTTTACACCTTCCCTGTCTCAGTAGAGGGCGTTGAGGGGGCTCCCCAGGCAAAGTTCCCCCAGGAGTATGAGGATCTTCGAAAGGTCTTCAGTAAAGCTTGAGCGGCCAAGTTCTGCTGCACCGGCCTTGGGACTGTGCCATAAACCTCTTGCCCGGGAGCGCACAACCCCTTGGCCATGTTTATCCCCTGTCACTCCCAGAGCAGAGTGCCATGAGAGATTACATAACTGAAGCACTAAGTGCGGGGATCAGCAGGCCATCTGCGTCCCCCCCTTCCGCGAGTATTTTCTTTGTTGGAAAAAAGACAGGGGTTTACGTCCCTACATTGAGCACAGGGGCTTGAACACCATCATAGTTCGGCACCCACACCCACTTCCTTTGATCACCTCTGCTCTTCAAAGAATCAATGGAGCCACCATTTTCACAAAGTTGGATCTTAGAAGTGCTTAGAACCTTATTTGTATTAGGGAGGGATATGGGTGGAAGACTGCATTCAGCACCTCCCTGGGCCACTATGAATATCTGGTCATGCTGTTTAGTTTGCCCAGTGCTCCTTCTGTTTTCCAGGCGTTTGTGAACCACGTGCTTGGGGACCTGGTCAACGGGTACATATTAGGATATCTTGATGACATCGTAATCTACTCCCGGATCAAGAAACAACATGTGCAATAAGTGAGGATGGTGTTACAATGGCTATATCAGAACCGGCTCTTTGTCAAGGGGGAGAAATGTCTATTCCACCAGCCTCAGATGTCATTCCTGGGCTACATCCTCAGCAAGGAGGGCTTAGCTATGGACCCTTAAAAGGTTTGTGCTGTATTGGAATGGCCTAGGACCACCACCATGAAATCACTTCAGAGGTTCTTGGGTTTTGCTAATTTCTAGCACCAGTTCATCAAGCTTTTTAGTACCATCGCCACCCCCCTCACAACCCTCACTGAGAGCATGGGACCCCTACTGAACTGGACCAACGCTGTCAACCGTGCCTTCTGAGACCTCCCGGCCAACACCCTGACCCCTCCGTGCCATTTGTGGTTGAGGTGGATGCCTTACTCGTTGGTGTAGGGGCAGTCCTGTCCTAATGGCAGGGAACCTCACCAAAATTGTACACCTCAGCATTTTTCTCCCGGAAGCTTTCACCAGCGGAGAGCAAATATGACATCAGCAACCTGGAGCTGTTAGCGCTGGAGGAGTGGAGGCACTGGCTGGAGGGTGCTCCACATCCCTTCCTGGTGCTAACTGACCACTGGAACCCTGACTACCAGCTTGCAGACTGAACCCTTGCCAAACTAATCAAGTGCGGTTTTTTTTATTCGGTTTCAGTTCACCATATCCTACTGGCCTGTGTCTAAGAACACTAAGGCCAATGCCCTGTCCCACATACATGACCCTGTTCCCATATCCAAGAAGCCAGAACGAATTCTGCTCAAGCAATGCGTGGTTGCCCCCGTCCGATGGCAGTTGTTCCATGAACTACAGGAAGCCCAAGCAGCCGAGGGGGACCCCTGGGCTGGCCTCCCTCCTTAGTTGGGTCCATGATGTGCGAGCAGCCAGACACCCAGGCATCCGGAGTACCCTATCCCTCATCCAAGAGTATGTTGAGGCCTGCACCACATGCTCTCAAACCTGGACCCCGACATTAAAGCCTGCTGGTAAGTTGCAGCCCTTGCCTATCCCTTCCCATCCTTGGTCCCATGTGGCAACAGATTTCCTAGTTGATTTATCTCCATCCAAGGGTAATACCACAATTCTTCCTTGGTGGATTGTTTCTCCAAGTCCTTGGAGATGGTGGAAGCATTGTTTCAACAGGTGTTCCACCTCTTTGGACTCCCAGAGGACATTGTGTTAGATAGAGGGCCCCGGTTCTCTTCCCAGCTATGGAAGGCCTTCTGGGACAGGTTGTGTATCAAGGTGTGCCTGATGTCTGGGTATCATCCACAAGCCAATGGGCAGGTGGGACGACTCCAGCAGGACATCTCCAGGTATCTCCAGGCCTTTTGTGCTCACAAACAACATCAGTGGGCCTGGTTTCTGTCCTGGGCGGAGTATGCCCACAGTCCCCTTTCTCACACTTCCACGGGCTTTTGGCCATTTCAGTGCATATTGAGCTATCAACCTTCCTCATTCCCCTGGGATACCCCTTCTAGCCAGATACCAGCTGTGGACAACTGGTTCCAGAACGGGGGTGAGACCTGGTGTTTCATCTGGACACACCTCCAGGAGAGCACAGAGAGGTTCAAGCAGCAGACAGACCATCACCAATAAACTCTGTCATTTGTGCCTGGTCAATGAGTTTGGCTCCCCACCTGGGACCTGAAACTGCAGTTACCCTTGAAGAAGCTTAACCCTCAGTACACTGGTCCCTATAAGGTACTCCACCAGATGACTCCTGTTACGTACCAGCTCCAACTGCCTCCGGGGATGCACATGCATCCCACCTTCCACATCTCCCTGTTGAAGCCATGCAGGACCTCTCTGCTCCAGCCTGCAAGCTTCAGTGCACTTCCTCCAATGGTGGGCCTGCTTACATTGTCTGGGAATTGTTGGATTCCCGGCGGTGGAACGAGTGGCTGCAGTACCTTACCGATTGGGAGGGCTATGAACCAGAGGAGTGATTGTGGGTGGCCACGCATGACATTCTGGATCCGTCACTGGTTGTTGACTTCCACAGGGACCACCCTGACCGGTCGGCACCTTGCCCCTGGGGCCGCCACCCTTTGCGCCATAGGGCAACTGGAGCTGCCCGTGGGAGGGGTACTGTCACGTCCCTGCCATCAGTGCATTGAACACACCTGTGCCAAATCAAAGGAGCAGCATATAAAGGGAAGACCCACCAGCTCCACCAATGCAGATCCTCATTTCCGAGCCACTGCAGTGCTCTGTGCCTCTTTGGTTTCCATGCCCCTTTGTTGCTGTGGTCCCTAGTTTGACCTCTCATGTGTACCTTCTCAACCCTGAGCCTGTTTGTTTTAGTCTATGCAGGTAACTCTGTGTTGATTTATGTAGCACCGCGGTCCTGGAGGAATGCGGTATTGTTTCACTGTGTACTGTAATAGCTGTATACGACTGAAATGACAATAAAGGCTCTCTTGACTTGACTTGAAAGAAAACAACACACAAAAAAAGAGGTGTACAAGCAGTATATAAAGTCTCCTCAGCTCAAGTAAGGTGTAAATATTCATGCACCGTAACTTCATGAGCATCCCCGGATAAGCCTTTATATAGTCGCTACTCCGGCGTTGTGTGTGGTTGTTTATGTGTTTTTTTATTAAAAAAAAAAATAGAATAAAAAAAGGCCAGGTTAAAAAAAGGTAGGAGGTTATCAAGATTCATCTATCCTGCATTTTATGCACCTACTCGAGCGATGAACATCAGTGCATCAAGTGGAAGGTAACAGACTAGGTTTACTTAAGAGTCACATGTCTCTTTCTCTTATTGTAATGCACAAATTGTATTTTTGCTGAGATATACGTTGCTTTGGAGAAAAGCATCTGCTGAATGAATAAATGTAAATGTAAACGTAAACGTAAGCAGAAATATCAAAGTACCAACAATAATATGGTAAAGAGTAAGAGCAAGAGCGCTAGAGAAATCACATTATATCTGTTCATTAATCCAAGCTGGAGGGTGTAGTGTATCTCTTTGACAACGACTACCCGCCTTGTCCCCCAACCACAACTTCAGATCCTCACCTCTGCTCAGTTCGCCAATCGACAGACCATTTGCCTGCCCCCGACAACACGTCTAGTCTTTTAATTCTGAATAAACGACCCCGCACTTGGGTCCAGCCTCCTCCATGTCCTCTGTTCTTCATGACAGTAGTAACATTTATTATCTCTTTCTATGTCTCTCTTTATTACAAATACTCTACTTATTATTATTATTATTGTTATTATTAAGAGGGGGTGCGGTGGCGCAGTGGGTTGGACCGGGTCCTGGTCTCCAGTGGGTCTGGGGTTCGAGTCCCGCTTGGGGTGCCTTGCGATGGACTGGCGTCCCATCCTGGGTGTGTCCCCTCCCCCTCTGGCCTTATGCCCTGTGTTGCCGGGTAGGCTCCGGTTTCCCGTGACCCTGTATGAGACAAGCGGTTCAGAAAATGTGTGTGTGTGTGTTATTATTAATAATATGATAATTACTGTATTGTTATATTAAAGATGTTTTAGTGTATTTAGAAGTGTTTTTTAAGGTTTTTTATGCACAGAAAGGTACACAATATACTATATACTAAGACAAATTTTTGACATGAACTGTACCTAACTGGGGGGGCGTGGTGGCGCAGTGGGTTGGACCACAGTCCTGCTCTCCGGTGGGTCTGGAGTTCGAGTCCCGCTTGGGGTGCCTTGCGACGGCCTGGCGTCCTGTCCTGGGTGTGTCCCCTCCCCCTCCGGCCTTACGCCCTGTGTTGCCGGGTAGGCTCCGGTTCCCCCGCGACCCCGCTTGGGATGAGCGGTTCTGAAAATGTGTGTGTGTGTGTGTGTGTGTGTGTGTGTGTGTGCCTAACTGTTCGACTTCCGTAAAAATCTGACTTAAAGACAAAAATTGGAATGGAATGCGTTCGTAATCCAGGGACTGCCTGTATAGTGAAGGAAACCACACACACATTTTCAGATCCGCTTGTCCCATGCAGGGTCACGGGGAACCGGAGCCTACCCAGTAACACATGGCATAAGGCCAGAGGGAGAGGGGACACACCCAGGACGGGATGCCAGTCCGTCGCAAGGCACCCCAAGCGGGACTTGAACCCCAGACCTACCGGAGAGCAGGACTGTGGTCCAACCCACTGCGCCACCGCACCCCCTGATGAAGGAAACCATTTTCTCTCAAATAGCATGAGGTTTGCTCTATCAAGCTTTTCTTTACAGGAAATAGATGATGTCTTGTAACGCTCTTTAAGAATGTTTAATATTTAATTCAGTTTATTTTATAGAGTGCTCTTCTCATGCAGTGACACAGAGTGCTGAACAAAGGGATAAGACAAACAAATAAAACATATACTACATACTAGAGTAGTACATTATCCAATCAGTGATTCAAGCTATAATTATGCCTACTGGGTATGGAGGAAAAGAACAAAAAACACAAACTGAAAGTCAAGGGAGAAAAAAAAAATCCACTGGGGGTCCAAGTGTCAGTGGTTGTCCACCCCTCCTGGGCATTCTAGATTATAAAAAAAGACTTTTAAGTCAATTTACAACTAATAATAACATTGTGTCTGAGTGTTAACTTGATGTCACAGTTCACATAGGTACGTCTCATTCATCATGGCAGGCGGTCATCAATTTCATTCAGAATGGGGTGCTGGTATTGATGGCCGACCAACCACCTTATCTTATCATAGGGAAACAAGGCTCAACAAGAAAGAAATTGTTAGTAATTGATAACTTAAAGATTAGAGGGATTAATACAGAAAGGAAAAAAGCACAGCCAACTGGAAGCACTTCTGCTTAGTTATATTTCCAAGTGAACATGTAAGTCTTTAGCTTGGATTTAAAGGCTGAAACAGATAGGGCATTCCTGATAGTAACTGGTAGACTATTTTGTGTATCATTGGCTGAGATTCCTGTCCATTATCATCAGTCCTGTTGTCAGTTCCTCCATTTGACCAATCATCTTCAGATTCCACCATCTTAAAAACCCCATCATCTCCCAAGAGACTTGACTGTTGTTTCATGTTGCTTTGTGCGTTGCTTTGTGCGTTGCTTTGTGCGTTGCTTTGTGCGTTGCTTTAGTTGTTCTGTCTTTGGCTTATTGCTCTGATTTATATTGTTGTCTTGGGGAAAAAGCAGCTTGGTAGGCATGTCATGTGACCTCTGGAATGAAAATTTGATTCTACAGCCTTGCTATACCTATATGCTTATGTATTACAATGTCTAACTAGTGAAACGGCCTATGCAAGAAAGCGCCACATTCCAGGCAGCAGTCTGGTGCCAGCTTGTCCCTTTCTGTGTCAGCTTGTTCCCATAAGATATCTGGAGGAATACAGAATTACGTAGTTCCTGTGAGACTGTGCATATTGAGAGTGATAACACTGGCGACGGTTGGGAGTGTTTTCATGAAAGGACGGGAGATTGGGGGCACCTTGACCTGTTTTGGATGATGAAACAAAACATGTATCTCACCCATGCTTGCAAGGAACCATCCTAGAATGTGTATAAATATCTGCTTGCTTAACTGCTGAGGTGTGACTCTTTCTAGGAGGCTCACCCATGTGCACATGAATAAACAAACTTTTCTGCAATCTGAGTGTCTGATTGAACTGAGTTTTTTTCTTCCTACCACAGACCTACATATCCAGCATGTGGGTTTCACCCGCTTGTCTGGACACATTAGGGAAGAGGTGGGTGCCACCCTCTGTACTTTTGATTTGGTTCTTTGCTTTGGCACTGTCTTAGTTCCTTTTTCTCCTGAACAGTGTGTTTGCATTCTGTGAGTATTTTAAATAGTCACCTGAATTTCTGCACCTTTTCATACAATAAAAAGAACTTGCATTTAAGCACTCTCAGGTTGTATGTGTGTTACGATGCCTGGGATATGAAATCAGTGTTATGAGCAGTGCAGAAACCAGACTGAAATTTTTCAAATATTTTATAATGATTAAGATATTTTACAATTTAGAAAGCTATAATCTTTTCTAAAATTTTGAATAAAAGCAGTAGATTAGAGATAGGTCTATAATTACTTGGGTTATTACAATGAAGATCTGATTTCTTTAGTAGGGGTCTCATAACGGCGACTTGAAAAGAGTTTGGAAGACAGCCATGAAGAAATTAGGTATTAATGATACTGATAATACATTCCACGAGAACGGAAACTGTGGCTTTAAGTAATTTAGTAGGAATTGGCTCTAGGACAGGTAGGTATAGGGATGGTAATATAGAAAGTACATTAATTTCTTTTGCAGTTTTATGCTATTCATGGATTGCTACAGTATGTTCAGTCGCCAAAATATCAGAGTATTTCTAATTGCATTCAAAATGCAAGTTTTACACACACACACAGACTTTCTGAACCGCTTGTCCCATACAGGGTCGCGGGGAGCCGGAGCCTAACCCGGCAAAACAGGGCGTAAGGCTGGAGAGGGAGGGGACACACCCAGGACAGGATGCCACAAGGCACCCCAAGTGGGACTCGAACCCCAGACCCACCGGAAAGTAGGACCCGGTTCAACCCACTGCACCCCCCTGCAAGTTCCATATATTTATTTATTTCAGCTAACAATTTAGTCATAAAATGTAATTGCAAATAAAATATTCAAATTGGCTGATAGTATAAATTATGTTTGAGTCATCACATTGCATATTTATTATATACTGCCTGCCTTATAGGATTCCAATTGAGCAGCATCAGCTTAAACTAATTTATAAAACAAATATATTGGACAACCGATTGTTTCCATCCATCCATCCATCCATCTTCCTCCGCTTTCATCCAGGGCCGGGTCGCGGGGGCAGCAGTCCGAGCAGAGTCCTCCAGACTTCCCTCTCCCCGCACACCTCCTCCAGTTCCTCTGGGGGAACCCCAAGGCGTTCCCAGGCCAGCCGGGAGACATAGTCTCTCCAACGTGTCCTGGGTCTGCCCCGAGGCCTCCTCCCAGTGGGACAAGCCCGGAACACCTCCCCAGGGAGGCATCCAGGAGGCATCCGGAACAGATGCCCGAGCCACCTCAACTGGCTCCTCTCGATGCGGAGGAGCAGCGGCTCTACTCCGAGCTCCTCCCGGGTGACTGAGCTCCTCACCCTATCCCTAAGGGTGAGCCCAGCCACTCTGCGGAGGAAACTCATTTCTGCCGCTTGTATCCGCGATCTCATTCTTTCGGTCATGATCCAGAGTTCATGACCATAAGAGAGGGTAGGTACGTAGATCGACCGGTAAATTGAGAGCTTCGCCTTACGACTCAGCTCCCTCTTCACCACAACAGACCGGTACAATGACCGCATTACTGCGGACGCCGCACCGATCCGTCTGTCAACCTGCCGCTCCATTTTTCCCTCACTCGTGAACAAGACCCCGAGATACTTAAACTCCTCCACTTGAGGGAGCAACTCCCCCCTAACCCGGAGGGGGCAATCCACCTTTCTCCGACTGAGAACCATGGCCTCGGATTTGGAGGTGCTGATTCTCATCCCCGCCGCTTCGCACTCGGCTGCAAACCTCCCCAGTGCACGCAGCAAGTCTTGACTTGATGAAGCCAACAGGACCACATCGTCCGCAAAAAGCAGAGACGAGATCTCGCGGCCACCAAAACAGACACCCTCCGTTCCCTGACTGCACCTAGAAATTCTGTCCATAAAGATAATGAACAGAATCGGTGACAAAGGGCAGCCCTGGCGGAGTCCAACATGCACCGGGAACAGGTCTGACTTACTGCCGGCAATGCGAAGCAAGCTCCTGCTCCGGTCATACAGGGAACGAACAGCCCGTAGCAACGAGCCCTGAACCCCATAATCCCGAAGTACTCCCACAGGATGCCACGAGGGACACGGTCGAATGCCTTCTCCAGGTCCACAAAACACATATGGACTGGTTGGGCAAACTCCCACGAACCCTCCAGCACCCTAGTGAGGGTATAGAGCTGGTCCAGTGTTCCACGGCCAGGGCGAAAACCGCATTGCTCCTCCTGTATCCGAGGTTATCCGGTATCGGTCGGATTCTCCTTTCCAGTACCCTGGCATAGACTTTCCCAGGGAGGCTAAGGAGTGTGATCCCCCAGTAGTTGGAACACAATCTCCGGTCCCCCTTCTTAAAAAGAGGGACCACCACCCCGGTCTGCCAGTCCAGAGGCACCGTTCCCGAACTCCATGCGATGCTGCAGAGGCATGTCAGCCAAGACAGCCCCACAACATCCAGAGACTTGAGAAACTTGGGGCGGATCTCATCCACCCCCGGAGCCTTGCCACCGAGGAGTTTTTTGAGTACCTCAGCAACTTCAGCCAGGGTAATGGACGAGTCCCCCTCCAAGTCCCCAGCCTCAGCTTCCTCTACAGAAGGCATGTCGGAGGGATTGAGGAGATCCTCAAAGTACTCCTTCCACCGCCCGAGAACATCCTCAGCTGAGGTCAGCAGCGCACCACTTCCACTGTAAACAGTGTTCGTGGAACACCGCTTCCCCCCTCTGAGTCGCCGGATGGTTTGCCAGAATCTCTTTGAGGCCGACCGAAAGTCTTCCTCCATGGCCTCACCAAACTCCTCCCAGGCCCGAGTTTTTGCCGCGGCGACTGCCAGAGCCGCGCTCCGTTTGGCCCATCGGTACCCGTCAGCTGCTTCAGGAGTCCCATGAGCCAGCCAGGCCCAATAGAACTCCTTCTTCAGCTTGACGGCATCCCTTACTTCCGGTGTCCACCACCGTGTTCGGGGATTGCCGCCGCGACAGGCGCCGGAGACTTTATGGCCGCAGCTCCGAACCGCCGCCCCGACAATGGAGGCACGGAACATAATCCATTCAGACTCAATGTCCCCCACCTCCCTCGGGACCTGGTTGAAGCTCTGTTGGAGGTGGGAGTTGAAGACCTCTCTGACAGGGGCCTCCGCCAAACGTTCCCAACAGACCCTCACTATGTGTTTGGGCCTGCCAGGTCTGTCCAGCTTTTTCCCCCGCCATCGAATCCAACTCACCACCAGGTGGTGATCAGTTGACAGCTCAGCCCCTCTCTTCACCCGAGTGTCCAAGACATATGGCCGAAGGTCAGAAGAAACGACTACAAAGTCGATCATCGACCTCCGACCTAGGGTGTCCTGGTGCCAAGTGCACTGGTGGACACCCTTATGCATGAACATGGTGTTCGTTATGGATAAACCGCGACTAGCACAGAAATCCAATAACAACTCACCGCTCGGGTTCAGATCAGGGAGGCCGTTCCTCCCAGTCACGCCCCTCCAGGTATCACTGTCGCTGCCCACGTCAGCGTTAAAGTCCCCCAGTAGAACAACAGAGTCCCCAGTGGGTGCGCTTTCCAGCACGCCCCCCAGGGACTCTAAAAAGGCCGGGTACTCTACACTGCCGCTAGGCGCATAAGCACAAACGACAGTGAGAGACCGTTCCCTGACCCGAAGGCGTAGAGAGACGACCCTCTCATTCACCGGGGTAGACTCCAACACATGGCGGCTGAACTGGGGGGCTATTAATAAGCCCACACCAGCCCGCCGCCTCTCACCTTGGGCAACGCCAGAATAGTGGAGAGTCCACCCTTGGTCGAGAAGAGTGGTTCCAGAACCCAAGCTGTGAGTGGAAGTGAGCCCGACAATATCGAGATGGTATCTCTCAACTTCCCGCACCAGCTCAGGCTCCTTCCCCGCCAGTGAGGTGAGATTCCAAGTCCCAAAAACCAGAGTTGGCGCCCGAGGTTTGGGTCGGCCGGGCACTCGGCCCCGACCACCGCCCAAATCACAATGCACCGGCCCCTTACGGTTTCTCCGGCAGGTGGTGAGCCCACCGAAGAGCGGCTCCACGTTGTGGCTTCGGGCTGAGCCCGGCCAGGCCCCGTGGGCATAGACCTGGCCACCAGGCGCTCGCATGCGAGCCCCCCCCCCAGGCCTGGCTCCAGGGTGGGGCCCCGGTGACCCCATACCGGGCGGGGTAAACAAAAGCCTTGATTTTTTCTTCATAAGGGGTTTTTGAACCGTGCTTTGTCTCGTCTGTCATCCAGGACCTGTCTGCCATGGGAGACCCTACCAGGGGCATGTAGCCCCAGACAACATAGCTCCTGGACTCATTCAGGCACTCAAACCCCTCCACCACGATAAGGTGGCGGTTCACGGAGGAGATACACATACCACTGACGAGGAATAAGGTGATACGGATTTCTTAATCCAACCTCTTTCCAAAAGATTTTGCACGTATTCTTTAACTTCCTTATACAGAGGTCTTGGAATAGCGTTATAGCACTTCTGAACAGGGGTGTCATCCACAAGGTTGATTTTCAGCTTCAAACTTCACAATCAAATCTTCACAAATGAATATGTTTGATTCCTCATAAAGCAGTTGTCTTACTACCTCTTGTTCATGCTCACTGAGATGACTGTGATCAACAGGCGGGTGCTTTTTTTCTGTGGATCCACCTTCATTAGGCTGTTATTTTCTCTGAGAATCAACATCAGCAGAAATGAGTTGCGATGAGCACAGCAAAATGTCACTGATCTGCTCCGTTGGTCTTGGAGCATGAGACTGAGCAGTTACTGGCTTCTACGATTGGATCAATGCTACCTAACTAATTTTGGAGGAAGGCAGATGTCATGATGCATTGCATTCTTAACAGGGATTCTCACAATTTCAGAGGCATCAGGAGGCACATCCACAAGAGCCGGTGACAGTTCCAACCCCTCTGGGCAGCCTTGGTCCAGGGCTGGCTCAAACATCATCGTACCTCTATCTGGCCAGGACCTCAAACGACACTTCAGCTCCTGTATTTGACCATGGTGGATGGTAACTCCTCCTTTCCCAGTCTTCACAACACAGCTTCTTGGCATTTCCTGGAGAGAAATTGCATTCACAGACAAAACTAGAGATTTAGCAGTGTCCTTGTCACAGACTGAGCTGTGAGAGGCAAGTTGGTAGCAAGGAATCAGTAAGATGCCAGCAAAATACCATCAATGAAGTGCTGAACCTTGTTGCTGTTGTTGCCTGTCACATGCATTTCACTTTGTACTGCTTCATTGCTTGTTCTGGTCTAGTATTCCATTTAACACTTTCTATTTGAACTAGATTGGGTGCCGGAAAAGGCCTACCGGTATCTGTCTGTTTGTCATTAACTAATAACATTTCTTTTATCAAAGTATAACAAGTACATGTAATTGGTTGTGAAGAGTAAATGCATTTATTGTTTTTAAAAATCATTTCTGTAAACTGTTTGCTTACCATACAGCTATCTGGCATTTTGTGGTGTTTGGTACTTTGTGTTGTAAACCAGATGGAGTGAACTATTTGGGGTATTTCTAAGTGGGAGTCCTTGGGCACAACCAACTAGACAGGGGTGTTTCAGTGTGTAATGTGATAAATGTTTTTATAAGTTGTAACGTAGGGATATTTATAGCAGAAAATGTTTTGTATTGTTTGTATATTTTATTATTTATGTTGGATGTAGGGGGGCGCAGGGGCGCAGTGGGCTGGACCAAGTCCTGCTCTCCAGTGGGTCTGGGGTTCGAGTCCCGCTTGGGGTGCCTTGCGACAGCCTGGCGTCCTGTCCTGGGTGTGTCCCCTCCCCCTCCAGCCTTACACCCTGTGTTGCCAGGTTAGGCTCTGGCTCTCCGCAACCCCGCATGGGACAAGCGGTTCAGAAAATGTGTGTGTGTGTGTGTGTGAGTGAGAGAGAGAGAGAGAGAGAGAGAGAGAGAGAGAGAGATGTATTTTTTGGTGAAATGTACTTTGGAATAGTTGAGGCTGTTATGGTATAACAGAGGGGTGGAGTTACTGCTATATAAGTTTGTATTAGGTCACTAGGAGTGGTTGCCAATTGATGCAGACTTATGCAGACAGATTCTCATGCAGTAAACAGGAGAGCTATGCATTGCTGTTGATACAAGGGGTTAAGCCCATAGCTCATAGGCCTCATGTTCTTTGAAACTTAATGTTTGTTTTGTATTTGGCTGGGGTTAACGTGTTTTGAAGAACACCTTTTAGTAAATAAAAATAAAACTTTTTTCGTTCAACTACTTCAGTTCTCCACTGCTGCCTCCATTTGTCATCCATACCCCCACATGTGGTGTCAGCGTGGGATTTTGGACTGACTTAGTGGAGAATTGATAGAGTAGTGACCATTGAAGAAAATAGCCACCAGGAGCAAGAAGAAGCGACAGGAGGAAAAAGATGGAGCAGAAGATGAAAGTGCTGCAGAAGTTGTGCTCCCTCCTGCTGGTGATCTTGCCATGGTGCAACTTGCAAAGATGTTTGAAACTTTTATGGAGTTCCAGAGAGCCAGAGATGAACAGATGGAGAGAGAGACTGCCCATCAGGTCCAACAGTTTAAAGTCCTGTCTCATCAGGTGCACCAGTTACAGCTTGATGTGGAACAACAGAGGGTGTGAGGAAGCACTCCTTTATCAGCTCCAGTCCCAGGCCCTTCATCGTTCACAGCATTGAGGTGTTATGAATCCAATATGGTAAAGCTGGAGGACTCTGATAACATTGAACTTTTTTTTTACTACGTTTGAAAGGCTGGCAGTAGTCTATGGCTGGCCAAAGGTAGACTGGGCCACTCGTTTAATTCCATTGCTAACGGGTAAGGCCAGAAGTGTTTTTGTAGCTATGGAGTCAGAGAGTAGTATGGACTATGACAAAATAAAAGAAGCAGTGCTCAAAAAGTATGAAATCAACCCAGAGACCTATCGCCAGCAGTCCAGGTCTATGGAAACCAGCATTGAGGAGACCCCCCAAGAACTCTACGTACGGCTGAAGGAACTCTTCTGTGAGTGGGTCAAGTTTGAACAAAGCAGCAAAGAGGACATCATGGAGACAGTGGTGTTAGAACAATATTTGCGAGTTCTCTACCCTGAAGTGAAGATCTGGGTTAAAGAACGAAGTCCTGCAATGGCAGCAGAGGCAGCTGAACTGGTGGAGAAATACGTAGCAGCCCACAAGAGCTCTAAGACCCATCGCTATGCTGGGCAACTTGACCGTCAAGCTAGGGGTAAGTCTGATGGTGTTTGTAAAGGAGCTGGTTCTGATGTTAAACATAATTATCCTAAGAACACCTTGCCCACTGGTCTTGATAGTGTTAAGTCTGAGCCCAGAAATAAAGCTTCGGTGTCATGCTTTAATTGTGGTGCCCCAGGTCATAAAAATCCATTCTGTTCACTTAAAAAGACTAAATATACTCATTTGTGCTATGTTCCCAGGTCCACCTCCTCTATAGGAGCTATACAGAATAGGGAACCTGTTGCTATGGTTGAGCTCAATGGGAAGCCTGTTGTAGGCCTTGTAGATACTGGGTGTTCACAGACATTGGTGCAGGCAGCTTTAGTTCCTCCAGAATTTTGGAATGAGGAGGATAGGCTTACTGTACGCTGTGTACATGGTGACCAAAGTGAGCATACCACTGCTGATGTGTATATTTGGGTTTGTGACCAGACCTTCTTGTTGAAGGTAGGACTAGTGCCAAGATTACCTTATCCTATACTATTGGGGCCCGATCTCCCTGTGTTGCTTGATTTAGTCAGTAAAACAGCATTGTATGGTGTGATTACTTGTGCAAGGGCTAAGGAACAGGACAATTCTGAGCTTTTGCAGGTGTTACCTCTTCAGGGTGTTGATGTTGAAATTGAGCCCACTCTTACTAAGGAAGAGAGGTGTGTGAGGCGTAGACAGACAGTTGGAGAGGTCATGGAATGTTCTGACATGCAGTTACAGTCAGAAGTTGATCCCCCTAGTTTGGCTGAAATCGACTTGCATTTTTCTGGTAATCTAGCAGAAGAGCAGTGCTCAGATCCCAGTTTAACCTAATGCTTTAAAAAGGTAGAGGAAGGTTGTGTTACTGGGTTAGGGAATAGAGGCTATCTAATACAGAATGGTCTTCTCTATAGAGAGAGTGAGAACAGGTTGCAATTAGTGGTGCCAAAGAAATTTAGGAAAGAAGTATTGGAGCCTGGGCATACTATACCCTGGGCAGGGCGTTTAGCCTACTCGAAGGCACTGGAAAGAACAGGTAAACATTTCTTTTGGCTAGGATTGCATGAGGAAGTGAGGGAATTTTGCAGATCTTGTCCACAGTGTCAGTTGTCAGGAGGGAAGGCTATGGCATGTGTTCCTTTGATTCCATTACCAGTGGTAGATACTCCTTTTGAAAGAATTGGTGTTGATGTAGTGGGTCCTGTGGAGAGAAGCAAGTCGGGAAATAGGTTTATCTTAGTCATATGTGATTATGCAACTAGATATCCAGAAGCTTTTCCCTTGAGGGAGGTGACTGCCAAACAGGTTGCCACAGCACTGCTCCAACTTTTTTCGCAAGTGGGTATTCCCCGGGAGGTTCTAACAGACCAAGGTCCCAATTTTATGAGTAAAACCCTCAGGCAGGTCTATGAACTTCTAGGAATTAGGCGTGTCAGAACCACTGCTTACCACCCACAGACTGATGGACTCATCGAGCGGTTTAATCACACCCTGATAAATATGTTGAAGAAGTTTGTTTTGGATACTGGCAAGGACTGGGACCAGTGGTTACCCTTCCTGTTGTTCACATACTGTGAAGTCCCACAGGCTTCAACAGGATTTTCTCCCTTTGAGTTATTGTATGCACACCAGGTTCGGGGGCCACTGGATGTCCTTAGAGAGAGCTGGGAAGGTAAGCCAACTGTCCAGAAAATCGATATTATCTCTTATGTGCTGAAGATGCATGAGAAGTTGATGCAAACAACAGCTTTAGCACAAGAGAACTTTAAGGAAGCTCAAACCCGTCAGAAGCAATGGTATGATCAATCTGTTCGCTTTCGTAGTTTCCAGCCAGGAGACTAGTCCTTTTGTTATTGCCTAGTTCAGATAACAAACTCTTAGCAAAGTGGCAAGGGCCATTTAAGGTCACTAGGAGGATGGGTCAAGTGACCTATGAAGTTCATATGCTTGGTCAACGTAAGCAACATCAAGTGTTTCATGTTAACCTGTTAAAGAAGTGGATCCAGAGACCAGAGATCGTTGCTGAATCTATGCTCATCCAGGCAGTTGAGGAGGAGGTAGAATACAGTGAGCAGTATCTACCAGCCAGTGGAGAGAGAGCTGCAAACTGGACCTGAACCATCTTTCGGAGGAGCATCAGTGGGAGTTGAAAAACATCTTGTCTAATGACCTCTTTGTGGAGCAACTAGGACGTACAGAGCTGGTAGAGCATCATATCTGTCTGAAGGATCCACAGCCAGTGCGACAGCCATCTTACCGGGTACCCGAACACCTGTTGCCAGTCCTCAAGGAGGAGTTGGAAACGATGCAACAGTTGGGGGTGATTGAACCATCGGACAGTGAATGGAATAGTCCCACCATTTTGGTTCCCAAGAAGGATGGAAGTCTGTGGTTTTGCCTGGACGTCAGGAAGGTTAACGCCCAGTCCAAGTTTGACCCTTACCCTATGCTGAGGGTTGGTGACTTGGTGGAACGTCTGGGTAAGGCTAAGTTTCTCAGTACATTAGATCTTTGTAAAGGCTATTAGCAGGTGCCCTTATCTGCTGATAGCCTTGAGCTGACAGCATTTAGGACTCCTTTTGGGCATTTTCACTTTAAAGTTTTGCCATTTGGGATTCATGGGGCACCTGCAACATTTCAAAGGCTAATGGATCATGTACTTAAAGGCACAGAGGGCTTTGCAGCAGCATACTTGGATGACATTGTCATCTATAGTTGTTGTTGGGAGGAACATCTACACCATCTGCAACATGTTTTGTCCCTGATAAAGCAGGCAGGTTTGACCATCCATCCACAGAAGTGTGTTTTGGCTAAGGAAGAAGTTGCCTACCTTGGCTATGTGTTGGGCTGAGGGGTGATCCGTCCACAGGTGGGAAGGTGGAAGCCATAATGTCAGCACAGAGGCCATCCACCAAAAAGCAGGTTCGTTCCTTTCTGGGACTTGTGGGGTGGTACAGGCGCTTTATTCTAAACTTCTCAGAGAAAGCGGCACCATTGTCAGAACTGACACGGAAGTGCCGTCCTAATAAAGTTCAGTGGACGCCTGACTGTGAAGCTGCTTTTAAGGAGTTAAAGGACTCACTGTGCCAAGAGCCTGTGCTGATTAGTCCAGAATTTGATCAGCCCTTTACTGTGCAGACAGATGCATCTGAGAGGGGCTTGGGAGCAGTCTTGTTGCAAGGGGAACCTGGAAATTTGCGACCTGTGGCCTACATAAGCCGTAAACTCTTGCCAAGAGAATGTAAGTACTCTACTGTTGAAAAAGAATGTTTAGTCATAAAGTGGGCATTGGACTCTTTTAAATATTATTTGTTGGGATGTAGGTTTGTGTTAGAAACTAATCACAGAGTACTTTCCTGGTTGGGGTGCATAAAGGACTCAAATGCTAGGATCACAAGGTTGTTCTTAGCCATACAGCCATTTGACTTTGAAGTGCTGTATAGGGCTGGGAAACAGAATTGTACAGCGGACTTCCTGTCACGGATGCCACAGGGGGCATCTGCAGAAGAGGAGGGAAATGTCACAGACTGAGCTGTGAGAGGCAATTTGGTAGCAAGGAATCAGTAAGATGCCAGCAAAATACCATCAATGAAGTGCTGAACCTTGTTGCTGTTGTTGCCTGTCACATGCATTTCACTTTGTACTGCTACATTGCTTGTTCTGGTCTAGTATTCCATTTAACACTTTCTATTTGAACTAGACTGGGTGCCGGAAAAGGCCTACCGGTATCTGTCTGTTTGTCATTAACTAATAACATTTCTTTTATCAAAGTATAACAAGTACATGTAATTGATTGTGAAGAGTAAATACATTTATTGTTTTTAAAAATAATTTCTGTAAACTTTTTGCTTACCATACAGCTATCTGGCATTCTGTGGTGTTTGGTACCTTGTGTTGTAAACCAGATGGAGTGAACCATTTGGGGTATTTTCAGGTGGGAGTCCTTGGGCACAACCAACTAGACAGGGGTGTTTTATTGTGTAATGTGATAAATGTTTTTATAAGTTGTAACGTAGGGATATTTATAGCAGAAAATGTTTTGTATTGTTTGTATGTTTTAGTATTTATGTTTGATGTAATTTTTGGTGAAATGTACTTTGGAATAGTTGAGGCTGTTATTGTATAACCAGAAGGGTGGTGTTATTACTATATAAGTTTGTATTAGGTCACTAAGAGTGGTTGCCAATTGATGCAAATTTATGCAGACAGACTCTCATGCAGTAAACAGGAGAGCTATGCATTGCTGTTGATGCAAGGGGTTAAGCCCATGGCTCATCGGTCTCATGTTCTTTGAAACTTAATGTTTGTTTTGTATTTGGCTGGAGTTATTATAATTATGGGGGTGTGGTGGCGCAGTGGGTTGGACTGCAGTCCTGCTCTCCCGGTGGGTCTGGGGTTCGAGTCCCGCTTGGGGTGCCTTGTGACGGACTGGCGTCCCGTCCTGGGTGTGTCCCCTCCTCTTCCGGCCTTACGCCCTGTGTTACAGGGTAGGCTCCGGTTCCCCGCAACCCCGTATGAGACAAGCGGTTCTGAAAATGTGTGTGTGTGTATTATAATTATTATTTTTATTTTTTATAGAGCTCTCTTCTCACGTAGTGACACAGGGCGCTTTAACACAGGCAAACAGCAAGAAAAACTGATAAAAACAAAGATGACAGTCAACTAATGAAGAACTTATTATAGAGCTACAAGTATACCTACTGGCCGCCGGGAAAAGGAACAAAAACTCCCAACTGAAGATTGAGGGAGGAAAAAACACCTCTGGGGGTCCACGGGCCAGTGGTTGCCCACCCCTCCTGGGCATTCTAGAAAGTAACAATTTGTAAGCCAGTGTTTAACAAGTAATTATAATGTTGGTAAATGGCATCTTGGATCCCCAGCTCGGCATGGAATGTCTCGATCGTCATGGCAGATGGACATCATCCTCTGTCAGCACGGGATTTGTCTGTCACCACTGGCCATCCTCCTCAGGTCTTATGTAGCGAGGTAGTACTCAAAGAGAAGATAGGACAGAGTTAGTAATTTGTTACTTAAGTAAATTTAAAATGCATTTTTGTAAAGGTGATAAAATAAGTTCATGTGTTTTGAAGAACACCTTTTAGTAAAGGTAAATAAACCTTTTTTGGTCCAACTACTTCAGTTCTCCACTGCTGCCTCCATCTGTCGTCCATACCCCCACAGTCCTTTTGTACATTTATAGCTTCAGAGAGCAGATCAATTAGGCTGATGCTGTCTGCCTGATTACTGCTCCCTCTGATGATCTCTTCAATTACATTGAAACCCAGCAGTGGGCAATCCACACAACCTGGACTCACTAGCATGGGTACATGTATCGCTATTTTTCCATGTTTGCTGCTAATGATTTCCAGCAGACTTTCAATCCAGCCTTCAAATGGTATAGTGGTCCTGTTGGCTGCCTTGACATGGAGCTGGCTGCCAGCTAACAAGCTCTCAAGGGATTGGATTCTGACCTCTGGCAAGGCTTGCTCAACCCATGACCTTCCTACAATGCTAACCTGAGCCCCACTGTCTAACAGCATCTGAACTTTGACTCCATTTAAGTGACACATTATCATACACTTACTGGTTCCAGGGCCTTGTCTCTGTGGTCTTTCTGCTTTTAGCGTTTCCTTCTGGAGACAGTTTACCATAGCATGGGATACATGGTGTACGGCGGTCACTGGTGGTCCCTCCCCAACGACCTTCCGAAGTTTAACGCTTGGCTTTTCTTCAGGAGGCCATCAACTGCCCTGAGACCCTCTTGGTCACATCTGAAACAGTGAGAGGAACTGCCCTGGTTCTGAAATATACACTGCTTGCACTTTCCCTTAGTTTCAGATCCGACCAACTGTCTTGTGCCTGATGAAGCCGCCAGAATGCGTTCTGGTGCTCTACTTACCAATGGGTTGACGACAGTCTCCAGACTCTTAGCCAATGCGGACACTTGTGAAATCAGTTCCTATATAGCAGCACGATTGGCTTTAACCTCTGCTCGAGTCTGGACATCATCTTGCCCATTATCATCATCCTGTCGTGCTGAACTAGCATTAGCTACTTTGAGCTTATGGGTTGGGCCTAGCCGTTTTTGTCTCTCAGCCTCCTCACTAACTGACTGTGTTATTTGCTCAAGGATGAAGTCATCTGTTACATTTGGATTTCATAGAACAGATTTAAGGTCTCTCCTAACATAAGCACATTTTTCATTCAGGCCCTGATAAAGGGAACAAAGAAAAACACCTTGAACTAACTTGCTGTCATATTGAAACTCAGACCCACTTTGTTGTGAAGCGAACAACACTCTCTGCTTTACTCCCACCAGCCTATACATAAACTGCTGAGGAGATTCCCTGTCTTGCTGTTTTGCATTGCTCAACTCCTGAAACAGTTCAGTGCTACTTTTGTCTTTGAGATGTGCCCACAAGAAATGCTTCAACTCAGTTACAGTAAGTCCATCCTTGGTGCTAAGCATCTCTTTGAATGTGCCAGGTTTAATTCTTAAGCATCATTCTAATGACCTCTGTCTCAGTGAATTTCTCCTCTAACCCCTCATCAGTCTGTCTATAAAGGTTGTTGTAACTCAAATCAGAATCAACATCAGAAATTTGACTACCATGTATCTTAAATTTTTTGCGGGGGAACCATGACACAACATCAGACGGTTTAACCACACCCGGTACCTGTTCAGTTACCTCTGACAGTGGTGTCATCGGACCAGTCCCAGAGGGTGCTGCAACTCCTGATATTGATTGTACGTATGAGCTCGCTGCAGGGGGCGAGCCCATCAGCTCTATGAGCTCCACTGACTCGGTGTTCTCATTTCCATGAGATACAGAGTCTGTAGTTGGTGCTTACAGTGTGTCAATGAGGTCACGGAAGGCAAGTAAGCCAGCCATCCCTTGGTCCTCCCAACTCCGCAGCTGTTCACTTCTCAAGAAGTCAACAAGGAAGTCAGAGAGTTCCATCTCTGTCGCCTCCGCTGTTGGCAAATCCTCTCCTACCTCTTCCTGACAAGAGATTGCAAGTCTATACAGCACATTGGTGTTTGCAGCACTGACCAGACGAAGAAGTTGTCTCTGGATGTCCCGCCATAGCCCAGGTAGTGCAGCCATGACTGAACACATGAAGTCAGTCACTTAGTCCGCTGATCTCTGGAACTTGCTTTCAGATTCCATCAGTTCTGTGATTATTAGCAACCACCCACTATGTGGCACTAATCCTGGACGAGCCCCCAAATTGTTCCCCCACTCTCAGACAAGAGTGCCTGAGTGGGAGTGAACTGAAAAGTGATAAGAAAATGAGATGCGAGTTGCATGGAACTGGTGTAGCGTCCGGACGGGAGTCTGACACGGACGCGCGTTGCTATTACGTCCAAACACAGACGAAATACAAAATGACCTCACGTGCAGTGTGATGTTAAAAGTGCACTGTGCGTATTGTAAGACACTCGGTGGAAGTGAAACAGGAAACGCGAGACCAGGAAACACACACGATGTTTGAACTACGGTGAACAGTGAAACGCTACTCTGTGAGTATGACCGCAACGTGACGAAATACCGGACTGGAACGATGGACCAGGACTGGAGAACAAGAGGTAGGAACTGACGGGACGGGCACTCGGGACTGGAACATGAACACCTAGGAAACAGACTGAGGGAACAAGAGACTACGAATCGCCAAGAGAGCACAATAGAACCGCTGATTAAGAATCCGCAAGTAGTTCTGCTCCGCTGGCTCCTTTTATACCTCTGTGTCCTACGAGACTGTGAGGTGATACGTAAGCGTTAACTAGCGGCACTGAGTGGCGCCGCCTCTGACCAGGAGGGGCAGTGACCCCGTGGGACGTGACAACTGGTTCTGGCGGTGACTTTTTTTTTGTTTTCTTTTTATAGTTTCAACATAAACAAGGCAAATCCAACAAAATAGTCATAAATTCAATAATCAACTCCACACTTTCATTCAACACAACCAACCTTTACTATTTTAACGCTCCTATCTTCACTGTGCAGTTGCACCGCAGAATTATTATTTTGAGAATTCACACAAATCAGCACATTTACCAACCAGGAGTTTCCACCAACACCAAAATAATTTCTAGTTTTTACACACTGAAACATAACAGCACACTTCTGTGAGTGGCAATCACATCACATATTATACCGAATAATCCCTTATTAGCATCCCCATCCTATTTAACGCATCTCCCCCCGCCGGCTATTTTTGGGGAAAAAAAAAAAAAATCACTCACACATTATGACTAATTCCATCACTATTTTATTGTATCTGTATCCATATAAGTGAAGGCAAATATAAACTTTAAAACTTTTTAAAAGTCTGTCAAACTTTTAAAGACCATTCTTCAAAACTAACTGAATACACATACATGTATATACAGTTCACTGTCCAGGGCTATCATAATCAGAACACATGTCCTCGGAACTACTATCAATATCATTGTGTTCCGACAAAATGATCTCGTTTGCTGCCACCACATTTTCTAACACCTGCTGCCCAATGTCAACATTATCCTGAGAAAACCCTTCGAACTCAGAATCCTCGCTCTTTGTCCGACTCCAGGAATAAATGGTCTTCAGAACCATCTAGCGCCAACGTAATGCCGCACTTTTTAAACGATTTGCTTATCATTTCTGATGTTATACATGCTCAGTATTCCTTTATTCATTGTAGTATTAGCGATTTTGTGGGCAGTTTCTAGTTACCTTTGGCCATTTGGTGAGATCAAAGGTGTCAACCTTGCCGAAAATTCTAGCAAGCGCATGCAAGTTTCAACAACTTGCAGCTTAGATAAAAGGCTTCAGGCATCACAGGAATGATAAGACTTTTACCATACATGCTCTAATAAAGTGATTAGGGAATATATGTTAACCTATAGAACCAAAACAGAAGACCAATTTTTACCGATTTTTGACTTGTATTTAACATCCCCCCCCCTCCCGGCCCCCTGGGACATTAGGGAATATTCGGTATACTGCCTGCCTTATAGCATTCCAATCAAGCAACATTAGCTTAAACTAATTTATAAAACAAATATACTGGACAACCAATTGTTTCCCAAAACTTAAAATATGATGTACAACATTCAATAAGTCACTTCATACTCATTTCACAACATTCCTGAGGTTTTAAACCATTTTACTAACCCGAAAAGTAATAATGCGACCAGACGTGAGTTAGAATGTAACCAGTTCTGGCAGTGACTTTTATTTCTTTAACTTTTGACCTTTTTGCCAGAACCAGAGGTTCCTTATCACTGCCAGCACCCCCTACAGGATCTACTATTGAACAGCATCCACAAAATGGTCCATTATGAACTGTTCTGCAACAACTGAGCGAAACACAAAAAAAATAAGTTTTCGGGTGCCATCTCTTCCCTTTTTTTCATTCAGTTTTGAGCCCACTACACATTCTCCTGGACCTGGAGTAGAATGAAAAGTTCAGCAAAGCCATACCTCCTGTGTGTTTGGTCCTTTGATAAAAACATCTATACATGTGAGGAGCATATACAAGAAACTTTTGTTCCAGAAGAAGGAGGAAATTTGGGATACAATGGCAAAATGTAAAAAAAAATGAGAATACATCTATACAAATAGAGGAAACTTTGGTGTTGTACTGGAGGCTGTATATAAGATATTAAGAAGCTGTGTAACATTAAATAATGAATGCTTTACCAATAAAAAAAACTGGTTTGGTCTGGTGCAATAACTGAAGGAAGAACAGACTCCAATCTTCGTACTACATGTATTTTGTTGATGACATCAGGGTTTTGGAGAGAAATGGGGAAAAAGGATCTGCATTCTAAAGGGTTTTTGTGTTTTTTCAGTAGCAGGGATATGGAGGCGTCTTAAATGTAGCATACTCTTGCTCTAGTTTATGAATGAGTTTGCAAAGTAGCTTTCTCTTATAAATTTGTGTGTATGGACAGAATATAACAATCTGGCCTCTTAAATAAGCTTTAAGTCTTTCAAAACTTCTTAAATAGGCTTCAAATCTTTCCCATAGCGTGGCTTACAGATTTTCTGCGAAGAATCGGTATCTAGAAAAAAGGAAGTGTGGCTGCTCATAAATTCAACTGCTGTTCTGATAGCCAAGACAGTCTAATATAATCTGCGCCTATGAACTTCAACTCCATGGCAACTAGAGTGTGATTTGAAATGACAATGCAATGGTATGAATATGACCAGACAGATGGAAATAGGGAATTGTCAGTTAAGAAGTAATCTATATGCGGAAATGTGTGATAGACTTGGGGAAGAAAGAAAAGTCCTTGCCAGTTGGGTTCATAAAATGTCAAAGATCAGTAGCGCCAAAGTCTAAAAGAGCCCATTGAATAACAGAGGAAGATGAGGACTCTGCACAGAATCTCTGAGAGGAGAGATTTGTACTGTCATTTGGACTGTAATTAAAGCTTCCTACTATTATTATATGAAGCCTGAAGTCATATGAAGTCATATATTAGCAACTTCATAAAACAAATTTGTGAAGAAAGCACTATCATACTAGCTGGAGGCATAGATATTGGCAAGCACTATGTGGTTACTGGATAAGTTACCAGTGGATTTACAAACTGGAAAAAAATTACAAATTTTTGTCCAACACAACCTTAAACAATACCAATGAGACATTTTAATTTACGAGAACTGCGAGCCCTCTACTTGTCTTGGTGTAGAACTGAGAATAGAAAATCTGACTAGCCAGTTACAACACAGGCGCAGGTGGTCTGACATGTGGAGATATGTCTTCAGGAAAAAGGCAAAGTTTGCACTCATCTGCCTGAGATTAATACTGCTTTGCCACATTTTACTGGGTGGTTCGGGTCTTTATCCTTATTTCACTATATTACCATATTTCTACAATATTTTGTCTGATGAGCTAAAACAGAAGAACCTTGAGTAAGGTGTGTGATAAGGTAGAATAAATTAACTTTGGCTGCTTATTGATGAAAGGGAACAGCTGAAATTCCCCCACCCATAAATTCCAGCACCACAAACATTCAATAACAAGAGGTATGCATTCATCCTAATTCTGCATCTGACGTGAACATGATATATTACATTTTTGGTTAAACACAAGTCACTCATTCCACATTGAAAACATATTGGCTGAGAAACCCATACAAAAATTACAACCACTTGCACATACTACTTGCAACATACTGAGGAGCAGATGTAGCAGAGGAAAACTTCTGGTGAGAAAATAGTAGACATTAGAATCAGATATAGTTTACGATGGTTTGACTTATGTTTTTTGACTTTATGATGGTGAGCCGGCAATAGACATTCAGTAGAAACTATACTTTGAATTTTGATTTTTTTTCCCAGGTAAGCGATATGCGGAGCGATACTCTCTTGCGATGCTGAGCAACAGCAGCGATCCACATCTCCCAGTCCGTCACGCAGAGGTGTGTATTACGATATCTTCATCTTCCAATGGGTTTTGCAGAGCGTAATCCCATCGTAAATTGGGGACCACCTGTACACTGTTTTACCATGAGCGAAAGTGCTCAGTAACCAGTCAGTGATCTGCAAATCCTAGAGTTGAAAAAGGCCTCCTCATCTTGAGGAACAGAGAAGATGAATGTGAATTCTCCTGGCATGCATGATCAGTAGTTTAAGAGGGATGTGCAGTGCAGTTAGTGGGGAAGTAATTTCCCAAAAAATTGTGAAAAGAAAGCTGTGGGCTTGAACACCTACATTATTGCAGGCAAGCCAACTATGCATAAATTGTGTGTTTGGCTATGTTTATCAAAGTCTGATAGTCTGGCCTTGAGAAATTTTTATCCACAGGAGGTGCAGTAAGCCTCCTTCAGCTCCCCCATGTCAGCTGCAGTGTTTTGCGTAACCCATCTGAGGCTGAAGATAGATAAGCCTTGTGAGTTCACAACACTGCCTCATTGGACTTAAGTTTGAGTCTCAGAGCCTTTAGAAAGCCTTGGAAGCAGAGCTTTTCCAGATGTGTGATAAAGTTCCTGAGAATAAAGGCGAAGAGTCTAAGCTTGCCTCGCTAGCCTTCTGTGGGAAAAAAAAAATCTCTTGAGCGCAGATTCTCAAATTTAAATAGCCGAAGACACAATTTATGCATAGTGGGCAGGGGACTGACCTGCAACTTCTAAATTACAGAAATTCATCATTGAACTTTGAAGGCTTATTAATAATTAATCCTTCCAAAACAAGATTCTAACATTTGGTGAGTTTTTTGGAAAACAAGAGGAATAAGTTTGAAGAATATGGGCAGTATGAACTGTTATTAATATTTGTGCTGTAGGTATATATAGGTTGTAAAACATTCTTGAAGCTCAATGTGATAATTTGCAACTAACTGAGCCTTTGTAATTGCTGACCTATATAAAGTATATGAATTACTCCTGGAAGCCAAGAAAGGTGTGAGGTTATTCAGCAAGCTAATTGTTAGTGTTACTACTGTGAAAATGCACAAGTTGCAGTTGCTCAGGCTCATTCTAGTCAAAATTACATTTACATTTACATTTATTCATTTAGCAGATGCTTTTGTCCAAAGTGATGTACATCTCAGCAAAAAATACAATTTGTGCATTACATTAAGAGAAAGAGACATGGCTACAGACATGTGACATGTTAAGTAAACCTAGTTTGTTACCTTCCACTTGATGCACCGATGTTTATTGCTCGAGTAGGTGCATAAAACACAGGATAAATGAATAACCTCCTACCAATTTTTTTAGAAATTTTTTTAATAATATAAGATACCCGAACAATCACATACAATGCCCGAGTAGCGGCTGTATAAAGGCAAATCTGGGAATGCTCACGAAGTTAAGGTGCATGAACATTTACACCATACATGAGCTGGAGAGATGTTGGGCGAAATGGGTCCGGAAAAGGTGAGTTCTTAGACTGTGGTAGGAAAGAACAACATCAACTTCTCTCTCAGGTTACAGAAGTCTTGAATGCAATACTTGCGCACGGGTGAGCCTCCTGGGAGAGTCACACCGAGCCAGGCAAGCAGGTAGATGTTTATACACACAAGGGCAGGGTTGTTACTTCCACCCCAGGTTTGTCTGTAGGTGTAGGCGCAAAAGACATCCTTTTATCACAACATACCAGTCACGTTTAGTCACGTACGCAGGTCCTCATTTTCGGACACTCTAATCATATTCTAAGCACACATACCCTTTATCGAAACCGTTGCGATTTCTGGTCTCGCGCTAGGGTGTTCTCGTACAAGCACATGCTTCCTTATCTTAGAAGAACAGTCTTCATACAAACAATGGCTCAAAAACATGTACAAAGTTCACATGAATACTGCACAACTTAATATTACAGAATAGAATAAGTAAAACAGAATTTCATTCCACAAGACCCTTCTTTATTTTAGACAGAGTTTCTGCAGTTCTGAGTGGGAGGGGAAGGTCATTCCACCACAACAGAGCCAGAACCGAGAACCTCCGTGCTTTACCTTTCATGCGTGGGACCACGAAGCAAGCAGAAGTGGACGAGCAAAGTTGTCTGGCTGGGGTGTAGTGGTTGACCAAGTCCTGTAAATAGCTGGGAGCAGTTCTATTGATGCACTTGTAGACAATAACCAGGGTCTTGAATTTGATCCAGGCAGCTATGGGAAGCCAGTGCAGAGAAATGAGTAGAGGATATACGTGGGAATGCTTTGACAAATCAAACACAACTCATGCAGCAGCATTCTGTAACAGCTGCAGAGGTGTGATGGCAGTAGCAGGAAGGCCACACAGGAGAGAGTTGCAGTAGTCCAGACGGGAAGTCACTATGGCCTGGACAAGTAGTTGGGCAGAGTCAATTGTGAGGTAGGGACGGATCCTACAAATAGTATGCATGATGTATCTGCAGGACCAGGTTGTGGCTTTGATTTGATGCGAGAAAGATAGACTCGTGTCAATCGTTACTCCCAGACTCTTAGCCAACGAGGTAGGGAAAATGAGTGAGTTGTCCAGTTTGATCGATAGATCGTGACAGGAGGACAGGCCAGCTGGGAGATGAAGAATCTCTGTTTTGGAGGTGGTGATCAGACACCCATGAAGAGATGTCCGACAGGCAGGCAGCAATGCGTGCAGAAATGTCTGACGCACCAGGTGGAAAGGAGAGGAAGAGCTGGGTATCATCAGTATCATCAGCATAGTAGTGGTATTGGAATCCATGGGAGGCTATGACTGGACCGAGGGAGGAGGTGTAGAGCGAGAATATGAGAGGACCCAATACCGACCCCTGCGAGACATGGTTGAGAGAGGTAGAGGAAAAGAACGAGAGCTCCACCAGACCACTTGATAGGATCTATCAGATAGGTAGGACTCCAACCATCTTAGTGCCGCACCTTTGATTCTAAGCTGGTTAAGAGAGGAGAGTAAAATCCGGTGGTTGAAGGTGTCGAATGCTGCAGACAGATCGAGGAGGATGAGGACCAAGGAGAGGGAGGTGGCTCTAGTGGCTTGGAGAGCATCAGACACCGCCAGAAGGGCTGTCTTAGTGGAGTGACCAACTTTGAAACCAGACTGATAACTATCGAGGAGATGGTTCCGGGTGAGGAAAATAGACAATTGATCACAGCCCTCCTGCTCTAGGGTTTTAGACAGGAAGGAGAGGAGAGAGACCGGTCTGTAGTTTTCAACCAGACTGGGATCCAGGTAGGGTTTCTTGAACAGAAGTGAAATGAGAGCAGTTTTGAAGGCAGCTGGGAAACAGCCAGAGGAGAGCGAGAAGTTGATGATCTTAGAGATGAAGGGGACACTTGCAGGGAAATGTTCTGTAGGAGTGATGATGGGGATCAGATCAAGTGAGCAGGTGGTGGCTCTGCGCACCATCAGGCGGTCAGAGATTTCAGATTTGGAGAATGTTTTGAATTTGGAGAGGACAGCTTCACAGGGAGGTCCAGCGCAAACCGGGCAGGGTGATGCTGAGAACTTCTCAGTGACTGCTTTGACTTTGTCCATGTAAAACAAAGCAAAGTCGTCAGCAATGAGAGAAGAGGGAGGAGGAGGTGGCAGGGGACACAGAAGTGATGAGAAGGTGGCGAAGAGTCTGTGTGGCTTTTTTTAGATGCAGACTGTTGTTATAATATAGTTATTATAAATTATATCTGACCTGCACAAAGTGGACATGAGGAAGAAAAAAAGAAAAGTTAATGATAAAGATGTCTGTTCATACATTGTCTTTTTAAAATGCATACCAGAGTTTTTACCTTGAATGAGCTGTGAGGGTAAGGGTCCTAGACTCTTAATTACCTATTTGTGTGCTGTTCCAAATGAAGTCTGAAATCTGTTTAATTTAATTTCAGGAAGAAGAAACAGACACCTTCGGTGGGCTCACCACCTGCCGGAGAGGACATAAGGGGCCGGTGCATCGTGATTTGGGCAGTGGTCGGGGCCGAGTGCCCGGCGAACGCGAACCTCGGGCGCCAACTCTGGCTTTTGGGACTTGGAATGTCACCTCACTGGCGGGGAAGGAGCCTGAGCTAGTGCAGGAGGTTGAGAGATACCGTCTAGATATAGTCGGGCTCACTTCCACTCACAGCTTGGGTTCTGGAACCACTCTTCTCGACCAAGGGTGGACTCTCCACTATTCTGGCGTTACCCGGGGTGAGAGGCGGCGGGCTGGTGTGGGCTTATTAATAGCCCCCCAGTTCAGCCGCCATCTGTTGGAGTCTACCCCGGTGAATGAGAGGGTCATCTCCCTACGCCTTCGGGTCAGGGAACGGTCTCTCACTGTCGTTTGTGCTTATGCGCCTAGCGGCAGTGTAGAGTACCCGGCCTTTTTAGAGTCCCTGGGGGGCGTGCTGGAAAGCGCTCCCATTGGGGACTCTGTCGTTCTACTGGGGGACTTTAACACCCACGTGGGCAGCGACAGTGATACCTGGAGGGGCGTGATTGGGAGGAACGGCCTCCCTGATCTGAACCCGAGCGGTGAGTTGTTATTGGATTTCTGTGCTAGTCACAGTTTGTCCATAATGAACACCATGTTCATGCATAAGGGTGTCCATCAGTGCACTTGGCACCAGGACACCCTAGGTCGGAGGTCGATGATCGACTTTGTAGTCGTTTCTTCTGACCTTCGGCCATATGTCTTGGACACTCGGGTGAAGAGAGGGGCTGAGCTGTCAACTGATCACCACCTGGTGGTGAGTTGGATTCGATGGCGGGGGAAAAAGCTGGACAGACCTGGCAGGCCCAAACGCATAGTGAGGGTCTATTGGGAACGTTTGGCGGAGGCCCCTGTCAGATAGGTCTTCAACTCCCACCTCCAACAGAGCTTCAACCAGGTCCCGAGGGAGGTGGGGGACATTGAGTCTGAATGGATTATGTTCCGTGCCTCCATTGTCGGGGCGGCGGTTCGGAGCTGCGGCCATAAAGTCTCCGGCGCCTGTCGCGGCGGCAATCCCCGAACACGGTGGTGGACACCGGAGGTAAGGGATGCCGTCAAGCTGAAGAAGGAGTTCTATCGGGCCTGGCTGGCTCATGGGACTCCTGAAGCAGCTGACGGGTACCGACGGGTACCGACGGGCCAAACGGAGCGCGGCTCTGGCAGTCGCCGTGGCAAAAACTCGGGCCTGGGAGGAGTTTGGTGAGGCCATGGAGGAAGACTTTCGGTCGGCCTCAAAGAGATTCTGGCAAACCATCCGGCGACTCAGAGGGGGGAAGCAGTGTTCCGCCAACACTGTTTACAGTGGAAGTAGTGCGCTGCTGACCTCAGCTGAGGATGTTCTTGGGCGGTGGAAGGAGTACTTTGAGGATCTCCTCAATCCCTCCGACACGCCTTCCATAGAGGAAGCTGAGGCTGGGGACTTGGAGGGGGACTCGTCCATTACCCTGGTTGAAGTTGCTGAGGTAGTCAAAAAACTCCTCAGTGGCAAGGCTCCGGGGGTGGATGAGATCCGCCCCGAGTTTCTCAAGTCTCTGGATGTTGTGGGGCTGTCTTGGCTGACACGCCTCTGCAGCATCGCGTGGAGTTCGGGGACGGTGCCTCTGGACTGGCAGACCGGGGTGGTGGTCCCTCTTTTTAAGAAGGGGGACAGGAGATTGTGTTCTAACTATAGGGGGATCACATTCCTTAGCCTCCCTGGGAAAGTCTGTGCCGGGGTACTGGAGAGGAGAATCCGACCGATACCGGATAACCTCGGATACAGGAGGAGCAATGCGGTTTTCGTGGAACCGTGGCCGTGGAACACTGGACCAGCTCTATACCCTCACTAGGGTGCTGGAGGGTTCATGGGAGTTTGCCCAACCAGTCCATATGTGTTTTCTGGACCTGGAGAAGGCATTCGACCGTGTCCCTCGTGGCATCCTGTGAGGGGTACTTCGGGATTACTGGCAGTAAGTCAGACCTGTTCCCGGTGCATGTTGGACTCCGCCAGGGCTGCCCTTTGTCACCGATTCTGTTCATTATCTTTATGGACAGAATTTCTAGGCGCAGCCAGGAAACGGAGGGTGTCTGTTTTGGTGGCTGCAGGATCTCGTCTCTGCTTTTTGCGGACGATGTGGTCCTGCTGGCTTCATCGAATACAGACTTACAGCGTGCACTGGAGAGGTTTGCAGCCGAGTGCGAAGCGGCGGGGATGAGAATCAGCACCTCGAAATCCAAGACCATGGTCCTCAGTCGGAAAAAGGATTGATTGCCCCCTCCGGGTTAGGGGGGAGCTCCTCCCTCAAGTGGAGGAGTTTAAGTATCTCGGGGTCTTGTTCATGAGTGAGGGAAAAATGGAGCGGCAGGTTGACAGACGGATCGGTGCGGCGTCCGCAGTAATGCGGTCATTGTACCGGTCTGTTGTGGTGAAGAAGGAGCTGAGTCGTAAGGCGAAGCTCTCAATTTACCGGTTGATCTACGTTCCTACCCTCACCTATGGTCATGAACTCTGGATCATGACTGAAAGAATGAGATCGCGGATACAAGCGGCAGAAATGAGTTTCTTCCGCAGAGTGGCTGGGTGCACACTTAGGGATAGGGTGAGGAGCTCAGTCACCCGGGAGGAGCTCGGAGTAGAGCCGCTGCTCCTCCGCATCGAGAGGAGCCAGTTGAGGTGGCTCGGGCATCTGTTCCAGATGCCTCCTGGACGCCTCCCTGGTGAGGTGTTTCAGGCATGTCCCACTGGGAGGAGGCCTTGGGGCAGACCTAGGACACGTTGGAGAGACTATGTCTCCCGGCTGGCCTGGGAACGCCTTGGGGTTCCCCCAGAGGAGCTGGAGGAGGTGTGCGGGGAGAGAGAAGTCTGGTGGGCTCTGCTTGGACTACTGCCCCCGCGACCCGGTCCCAGATAAGCGGAGGAAGATGGATGGATGGATGGATGAAGAAACAGACCCTGTTGGTCATGAAAAGTCACAAGAGGTTACAGAAATGGCCCAGTTTAATCAGCAATGTAATTTGCTTTCAACTCAAAGAAAATTCCAGACTGAAGTCAAAATATTACATCCGTTTATATCATTACTCTTAAGAAGCTATTTTTCTGTTAGTGAGGAAGGAATATTCATATGAGGTACTTTATGTGCTTTTCAACAATTGACCTTCCAGCTATTTAGCTGCCTGTACTGCAAACATACACTATGTGGCCAAAAGTGTATGGACACCTGACCATCATATCTATGTGAGCTTGTTAGATTTCTTGTTCCAAAACCATTGGTATAAATATAGAGTCCCACCACCATTTTACTATTCACCACCTATTTACTATTGCAGGGTCCTGCAATAGTAAATATTTTAATTTAAAATTATGCAGCAACACATCATTAGTAGGGTAAAACTAATGTGTCTCACGGTCTAATCCCAGTTTATGTTCCCTATTAGTGGAGGAGCAATCCAATACTTGGTGAATTCTGCTTTACAGTGATAGGAAGAGCCAACATCAAAGGATCAAAATGTGACGTCGCTATGAATGCTTGGCCGCCATAAGCCAGTTATTCCTGTGATAACTTCTCTGACCTCTCTTGCTTGAAACCCAAAAAACCAAAAGGATCATCAGCCACAGTCATGCTGAGAAGGACCCTCCCCAAACTGTCGCTACATAGTTGGAAGCACACAATTGTCTACAATGTGCTGTTGTAGCATATGTTGTAATACCCTTCACCGGAACTAAAGGACCTAGCCCAAAATCTGAAAAACATCCCCACATCACTATCCTTCCTCCACCACCTTCCCTTTATACAACTCCAGTTGACGCTTGGCATTGGGCATAGTGATTTTCAAGATTCAAGATTCATTGTCATGTGTACAGTAAACAATTCATTACACCATACAATAAAATTCTTACTCTGTGAATCTTCTCAGCAGTCTATGACATAAATTGTAAGGACATAAGGAAAGAAAAAACACAAAACATAAATCACAAATTTACAAAAATTACTATTAGTGCAAAAGTCCAAGAAACTAAGTTATATACGTTTTAGGCTTGTCAGCAGCTGCTTGGCTATGGAAGCACATTTCATGAAGCTCCTGACACAGTTCTCGTGCTGATGTTGCTTCCAGAGACAGTTTGGAACTCTGCAATGAGTGATGCATCAGAGGTATAAAGGGCGGCTCTTTAGGCAATGGTTTGCAGGACCTTAGTTCAGCCTTACCTGACAACTGTGTTAGAACCTGTTCTCCTCGACCCTCTCCGTATTCCCTGTCCCTTGTCCTTTGCCTCCTTGTTTCCTCGTCTTCCTGGTTTCTACGACTGATGGCTTGTCTCTTGGATTTCGTCTCTGGATTCTCCTTGTTACTACGTCTGTACCTCAGTGACTTTTTACCTGTTTTTAGACTACGAGATTGAACTGCGATTGGGTCTGACGTCTCTCTTCCGTGTGGGAAACATCACAGAAGGTTCCGCCACGCTTTCGGATCCAATGGTGCGAGAACATGTACAGCGCGCATTCGCTTTTCAGGGCGCATTGCTGAGATCACATAATCAAGCACTTAACCGTCTCACTGAGGCTTTCCAGGAGCTAGTTCAGGCATTGCAGGAAAAAGGAGTGGTTACTCTGACGGAGTCTGACAGCACTGAAGTAGCGGCTCTGGTGGCGCCCACCCCAACCCCTCTGCTTGTCCCAGAACAGCACCCTCGCCTGGCAACTCCACAACAGTATGATGGTTCTCCATCTCACTGTCAGGGGTTTCTTATGCACAAACACACACACACACACACACACACACACACACACACACACACATTTTTGGAACTACTTGTCCCATACGGGGTTGCGGGGAACCGGAGCCTACCCAGTAACAAAGGGTGTAAGGCCAGAGGGGGAGGGGACACACCCAGGACGGGACGCCAGTCCGCCACAAGGCAGGGCAAACTTATTTTTGCCAGTCTGCCCCAGGTTTATCAATGTGGTCTGAGCAAGATAACTTACCTCCTCGCACTCTTGACTGATCTGGCACTGCAGTGGGCAACGACCGCATGGAAGAACTGGAAGAACCTACTCAAACGGTGAACTTCGGTGCAGCAAGTGGTAGGGGACAAACTAGGTTTGCTTGAGACTTTCATGTCTGCATCTATGTCTCCTTCTCTTAGTGTAATGCATAAATTGTACTTTTGCTGAGATGTACGTCGCTTTGGACAAAAGCGTCTGCTAAATGAATAAATGTAAATATAAATGTAAGAACAGCTCCCAGACCACATATGATGCTTTTAAAAAATGCTTCCAATCAGTGTTCGGCCATCCCTTGTCAATGTGCGCTCTAGTGATCACCTGATGGAGCTTAGACAAGGTAACTACTCTCTAGCTGAGTATTCTTTGGAATTTCCGACGCTGCCAGAACAAAGCGGTTGGAACAAGGCATCCCTCTTGGCAATCTTTCAGCATGGGTTGAGCCCCAGGATGAAAGCAGAACTCGCGTATAGAGGGGAAGATTGGAAGTTGGACTGCATCATTGAAACAGCGGTGGCTATTGACGATCTCGCTCGTGACAGGAATCCTTGCGCTAAACAGCCCTCTCCTGTTGCTCCTACCCAGGAGGAGGAGTCGGAGCCCATGCCACTCAGGCACGGACGGCTGACTCCTGAGGAGCGACATTGCCGGCTCCAGAATCGCCTACGTTTGTACTGCGGCAGCCCGGGACACCTGAGGGTGGACTGCCCGGCTCGTCCAGCATCTAAGGTGAATGGGACCCTCCAAGGAAATCGACTCACGGTATCGATAGTCCTGTCAAGGGGAAAGTGCACGGTTCGCACATTAGGCTTAATTGATTCAGGAGCTGCTGGTTGCTTCATCAACAGCGGGTTTGTGGAGGCGCACCGTGTTCCCAGGCGCCCATGCGAGGTCACATTGCGAGTCAGCGCCCTCGACGGTCAGCCATTGGGAAAGGGGGTTGTGAATGTCTGAACAGAACCTTTCTACTGGGCGTGGGGGCATGCCAGAAAGAACAGCTGACGTTCTATATTATTACTTCCCCAGAAGTCCCTGTTATCCTTGGTTTCCCTTAGCTGTTCGTACATGACCCTGTTTTCTGTTGGAGTAAGAGGGAATTAATCGCATGGGGTTCACAATGTAACCAGAGGTGTTTGTCATTACCTTGCAGAGCCACCTCAGTTGAGCGCTCAAATACCTCTCAACAGGTGAAGATTCCTTTGGAGTATCAAGATCTTCCGGCAGTCTTTAGCAAGAAGCCAGCTACCGCACTGCCACCTCACAGGCTAAGGGATTGCTCTATTGACTACCTCCCGGGGGCAATGCCGCCCAGAGGATGAGTGTACCCCCTCTCCTTGTCTGAACAAAGGGCAATGCAACAATATATTAACAAAACTCTGGCAGCAGGGATAATTCGACCTTCTACGTCTCCTGCCTCAGCAGGGTTCTTTTTTGTCAAGAAAAGGATGGAGACCCCCTTCCATGTATTGACTACAGAGGCCTGAATCATATTACGGTCCGATATCCCCATCCCTTACTCCTGATCACTGTAGCTCTCAAGCAGGTCAACCACGCACAGATCTTTATTAAACTAGATCTTGGCAGCGCGTACAATCTGATGAGGATCCAAGAGGGGGATGAGTGGAAGACGGCTTTTAGCACCACCCTTGGTATGAATATCCGGTGATGCTGTTTGGCCTTGTTAATGCCCCCAGTGTGTTCCAAGCTTTTGTCAACCATGTTTTGGGTGATCTGATAAACAATGGTGTTCTGGTCTACCTGTATGATATTCTGGTCTTAACCAGTCAAAAGAACAACATGTAAAGCTGGTTCTTATATATTCTTATATATATCTGCATAAGTTTGCATCAATTGGCCACCTCCTCTAGTGCCCTAATACAAACTTAAATAGCAGTAACGCCACCCTTCTGGTTATACCATAACAGCCTCAATTATTCCAAAGTACATTTCCCCAAAAATTACATCCAACATAAATACTAAAACATACAAACAATACAAAACATTTTCTGCTATAAATATCCCTATGTTACAACTTATAAAAACATTTATCACATTACACAATAAAAAAACCCCTGTCTAGTTGGTTGTGCCCAAGGACTCCCACCTAGAAATACCCCAAATGGTTCACTCCATCTAGTTTACAACACACACACACATATACACACACACATTTTCAGAACCACTTGTCCCATACAGAGTCACGGGGAACCGGAGCCAACCCAGTAACACAGGGCGTAAGGCCGGAGGAGGAGGGGACACACCCAGGACGGGACACCAGTCAGTCGCAAGGCACCCCAAGCAGGACTCAAACCGCAGACCCACGGAAGAGCAGGACCCGGTTCAACCCACTGTGCCACCGCACCCCCCACAGTAGTTTACAACACACACACACACACACACACACACACACTTTCAGAACCGCTTGTCCTATACGGGGTCACGGGGAACCGGAGCCTACCCAGTAACACAGGGCGCAAGGCCGGAGGGGGAGGGGACACACCCAAGACAGGACACCAGTCCGTCGCAAGGCACCCCAAGCGGGACTCGAACCCCAGACCCACCGGAGAGCAGGACTGTGGTTCAACCCACTGCACCACCACACCCCCCACAGTGGTTTACAACACAAGGTACCAAACACCACAGAATGCCAGATAGCTGTATGGTAAGCAAAAAGTTTACAGAAATTATTTTTAAAAACAATAAATGTATTTACTCTTCACAATCAATTACATGTACTTGTCATACTTTGATAAAAGAAGTGTTATTAGTTAATGACAAACAGACAGATACCGGTAGGCCTTTTCCGGCACCCAGTCTAGTTCAAATACACACACACACACACATTTTCAGAACCGCTTGTCCTATACGGGGTCGCGGGGAACCGGAGCCTACCCGGCAACACAGGGCGTAAGGCCGGAGGGGGAGGGGACACACCCAGGACGGGACGCCAGTCCGTCGCAAGGCACCCCAAGTGGGACTCGAACCTCAGACCCACTGGAGAGCAAGACCTGGTCCAACCCACCGTGCCACCGCACCCCCCTATATCTAGTTCAAATAGAAAGTGTTAAATGGAATACTAGACTAGAACAAGTAATGTAGCAGTACAAAGTGAAATGCATGTGACAGGCAACAACAGCAACAAGGTTCAGCACTTCATTGATGGTATTTTGCCGGCATCTTACTGATTCCTTGCAACCAGATTGCCTCTCACAGCTCAGTCTGTGACAGTTCCCCCTTGAACACAGACCTAGCAGAGCAGTGATTTAACCGACATGTTTTCGCCGCACAGGAGGCTGCGTTAGGAGAGCATGGGCAAGCCCTCCGACGCCTGATCGGTGCATTTCAGGGCATCAGAAGCGCACTGCAGAGAGAGGGGCTGAGTGCGCTGGCCGCTCCAATCCCGGAAGAACCAGCCATTGCTGCTGCAACCCCGCCAGTGCCACCTCATGATCACGACCGCTGCCCGGCAGCCCCTTCAAGGTATGATGGCACCCCGTCTCAATGTGCTGGTTTCTTGCTGCAGTGTGAACTTCTATTCGCCGGCATGCCCCATGTGTATTAGACAAACCAGCGCTGTATAACCTACCTGATCTTGCTCCTGACAGGTCGGGCACTGGACTGGGCCACCGCCACAAGGGGGACTTGGTCCAACAGCACATATGAGAACTTCAAAGCCAGTTTTAAGGAGGTGTTTGGCATGCCGTGCACAGACCAGGTAACCAAATAATGCCTTCTAGACCTGAAATAAGGTGACCGTTCTGCTGCTGAGTATGCATTGGAATTCCGGACCCTGGCAGTACACAGTGGTTGGGGTACAACTACCCAGCTCGCCTGCTTTCGGGGTGGACTGCACCCCAGGTTAAGAAAGGAGCTTACGTTCCGGGGCGAGGAGTGGACCCTGGACAGGTTCATCGAGACCGCAGTCGGGCTCAACACCCTCGCCCTTGAAGGGGAGCCCGACACAAGGCCAGCCCCCAAACTACACATCAAGTCTCCACAGGAGACCGAACCCCTGCCGCTCAGGCAGGGTTGTCTCATTCCTGCTGAGCGACAGCGCCGAACCTGCAACCGTGGTTCTCTCCTGGAGTGAGTACTCTACGGAAGTTCAGGCTTTGGTGGACCCCGGGGCAACCGGGTGTTTCATGGACGCCGCATTCCCAAAGACACACCGGGTACCCACCCTCCGGTGTGCTACTAGGCTGCAGGTGAGTGCCCTGGAGGGGCAACCCTTCGGACGGGGGTTCGTTGACATACAGACAGTACCCCTCCATCTGGGGGTAGGGGCATGCCATAGATTAAGGGCCCAGTTTTACCAGATCACTGCTCCCAAGACCCTCATAATTCTTGGTTTCCTATGGCTCTCCAAGCATGACCCAGTCTTTATGTGGAGCACAGAAGAACTGGTGTCGTGGGGATCATGTTGCAGGGGGTCCTGTTTGCATCTCCCCTGCAGGGTCACGCCAGTGGAAGGTGCTTATTTTCCTCCGTAGGTGGAAATACCCCCCAAATATCAAGACCTGGCCGAAGTGTTCAGCAAGGACCAGGCAGCTGTGCTTCCACCACATCGGCCGTGGGATTGCTCCATCAACATCCTCCCGGGAGCTACACCTCCCCAGGGTCAGGTCTATCTCCTCTCCCTACCTGAGCAACGGGCCATGCAGCAGTACATCTCAGAGGCCCTCCCAGCAGGGATTATCTGTCCGTCCACCTCACCTGCTGCCACAGGAGTCTTCTTCGTGGAGAAGAAGGATGGGGGACTCTGTCCCTGCATTGATTATTGTGGTTTGAACCACGTCACGATCAAGTACCTGCATGCCTTGCCACTCATTACTGCTGCTTTGGAACAAGTCCACCGCTCGCAATGGTACACCAAGCTGAACCTGCAGTGTGTACAACTTGGTAAGGATATGCGAGGGTGATGAGTGGAAGACCGCCTTTAGTACCTCTCTTGGCCAATATGAACATCTGGTCATGCCTTTTGGTCTTGCTAACGCACCCAGTGTTTTCCAGGCCTTTGTTAATCACGTCCTCGGGGACCTCATCAATCTTGGCATTCTGGTCTATTTAGACGATATTCTTATCTACTCCTAATCACTGGAAGAGCATGTGGCCCTTGTCAGACAGGTCCTTCAGCGGTTGCTGCAGAATTGTCTTTTCGTTAAAATGGAAAAGTTCCAGTTCCACCAGAGGCAGTTCTCGTTCTTGGGGTTCATCCTAAACAAGGAGGTACTGGCTATGGACCCTGACAAGGTAATGGCGGTTCTCCAATGGCCATGACCAACCACAGTAAAGGCTCTCTAGAAATTCCATCAGAAATTGAGAGATACTAGCCGGGAAACTGCCCTTGGAGAAATGGAGACACTGGCTAGAGGGAGCTAAACACCTTTTCGTCATCCTCACGGACCACAAGAACTTGGAGTACCTGCAGACGCTGAGATGCCTTAACTCCCGACAAGCCAGGTGGACCCTCTTTTTTACTCGCTTTAATTTCACAGTTACCTACCGTCCCGGCAGTAAGAACACCAAGGCAGACGCTCTCTTGAGCATGTATGAAAAGGAATCCCTCAAGCGAGACCCAGCATACATCCTGCCCAAGACCTGTTTCGTGGCCCCAGTACAATGGGATTTCTGCCAAGACCTTGCCCGTGCTCAAGCTGCCGAACCCAGACCACCTGGAAAACCTGCAGGTAAACAGTACATCCTTCCCAGACTGCGGCCAACGATTCTGCAGTGGGCTCACGATCATCCCGTCTCCGGCCACCCAGGTTATAGTAAGACCCAGGCCCTCCTCCAGAAGCGATTCTGGTGGCCGTCGCTGCCTGAAGACACACAGGATTATGTCCTGGCCAGCAGGGTGTGCTCGCAGATCAAGCCCTCCACCCAGAAACCAACGGGGCTCCTGGAGCCTCTACAAGTGCCCAACCGCCCATGGTCCCACATTGCCTTCGATTTCCTTGTGGATCTTCCTGCCCCCGATGGTAAGACTGTCATAATTACCGTCGTAGATTGTTTCTCCGAAGCCTGCCATCTGGTGCCCCTACCCAAGCTCCTGATTGCACTTGAAACTGCTGAGCTCTTGTTCCTCCACGTGTTTTGACTTTTTGGCCTACCAGAGGACATCATGTCAGATCAGGGACCCCAGTTCACCTCGCATCTGTGGAAGGCTTTTTGGCAGAATCTTGGAGTGTCCGTCAGCTTGATGTCAGGGTACCATCCGCAGATGAACGGACAAGTGAAGAGGTTCCAACAGGATGTCAGCCAGTTCCTGCGCAGCTACTGCATGGAGCAGCCCTGGAAGTGGGTAAGGTATTTGCTATGGGTCAAATACACTCATAACACCCTGCCACATGGATCCACTGGCTGCTCTCCTTTTCAATGCATTTTATGCTACCAGCCCCCCTTATTCCATGGAAATCTGCCTCCAGTGACGTACCAGCGGTAGACACCTGGTACCAGACCAGCGTAGCAGTCTGGCGGACCGTCCAGCGGCTCTTCCGACACAGCCAGACCCTAACAAAATGACAGGCTGATCGCCGGAGGCGTCCGCTTTCCTTTGTGCCTGGGCAGAGGGTCTGGCTGTCCACCAGAGACCTCCAGGGGGCTTACTCCTACAAAAGCTCAGTCCCCGGTACATCGGGCCGTACAAGGTCCTCTGCCACATTACTCCAGTCTTTTATCGTCTCCAATTGCCCCCACACCTGAGGGTCCACCCGACGTTCCATGTGTCCTTCCTTCGACCCTACGACCCTGTGCCACATCCGCCGCTGGACTCACCGCCTCCACTGCCCTTGCTGGACAAGGACGGCCCTGCCTACAGGGTGCAGGCCCTGCTGGACTCCCTTCGACGGGGTGGCATCTTGCAGTACTTGATCAATTGGGAGGGCTATGGGCCAGAGGAACAGTGCTGTGTGACTGCTCGGGATGTCCTGGACCCTGAACTGATCGCAGAGTTCCACCGGAACCACCCTGACCTTTTTAATAGACTGTTTCTTGTCTTGAATATTAACTGCATAGAGGTTTTTAATTTTCACTTTACCTTTTGTTGTATAGATGTAAACATTCATTTTTCCTTTATTTTAAATAATAATTGTATACATTTAATTGTTTCATAGGTGTTTTTGTGGGGGTGCGGTGGTGCAGCGGGTTGGACCGGGTCCTGCTCTCTGGTGGGTCTGGGGTTCGAATCCTGCTTGGGGTGCCTTGCAACGGACTGGCGTCCCATCCTGGGTGTGTCCCCTCCCCCTCCGGCCTTACGCCATGAGTTGTTGGGTTAGGCTCCGGTTCCCCCTGACCCAGTATGGGATAAGTGGTTCAGAAAGTGCGTGTGTGTGTAATCCTGTAAATATATTGCACAATATATTATATGATTAGCTGATTTAACTTAATTTAAGGGAAATAATTTTATGATAGGGAGGAATTATTTTTATTTTTTCCTAATTTCTTAGAATTGATTGACTGGGTCAATCATCCAGTAGGATGAGAGCACAACTGGATGTCCCGCCTTCCCACGTGGCAGTTCTGTGAAGAGCGCCTGTCATGTTCGCGTCAGAGGGAAGCGGCGGACCCAAGTGCAGAGCGATGATCGTGGTGTCTTCGGGGAAATCCAAGAGAGGAGGTCAGAGGACGGGCAAAGGGTCTTCGAGGTGCGAACGTCGTAACAGGGAGGATCCAAAAGGCGAGGTCAGTGTTCAGGCAAGAGGTCGATAATCCGAAGGAGGCAGTAGATCGGGGGAACGAGGTACGGGTTCGGGGAAGGCGTTCAGGAACAGGTAATGGCTGGAGAAGGTCGCTAACTAGGAGGCAGATCAAGGTTCCGCATCAGCTGGTTGTCCGACGCAGCCTTTTATGCTGCGGTCTGCGTTGAGTCACAGGTGTTCCGTGTTGGTCCGAAGGTGTGGGCGTGGCAGTACCCCCCCCCCCTGAGGATCGGTCCCGAACACTCGAGGGCGACCAGGGGGACGGCCTCGAGGCCGAGGTGCGGGCCGATCCGGATGACTGCTGTGGAAGTCGGAAATGAGGCTTGGATCAAGGATGTCTCGTTGTAGCCGTTCAACCTGCCCATTGGCTTGAGGGTGGTACCCCGATGTCATACTCACTGTGACCCCAAGTTTCTTCCAAAAGGCCCTCCACACACGCGATGTGAACTGAGGACCCCTATCGGACACTATGTCTTCAGGTATACCGTAGAGCCGGAATACCTGCTGAAACAGCAACTCTGCTGTCTCCAAGGCAGAGGGGAGTTTGGGCAAAGGAATCAAGCAACAACCCTTGGAAAAACGATCGATCACGGTCAAGATGGTGGTCTTACCATCTGACAGTGGGAGGTCCACTAAGAAATCTAACGCTAGGTGCGTCCAGGGACGGTTGGGTACCGGCAGGGGTTCCAGGAGCCCGGCTGGACTCTGATTTGAAGCCTTGGACTGTGCACAGACTGGACACGCCCGGATGTAGTCCTGTACGTCCTCCCGGAGGGACAGCCACCAGTAGAGCTGCTGGATCCTAGCCTGAGTCTTCCCAAACCCTGGGTGCCCTGCCGCTGGATGGTCATGGGCCCATTGTAGGAGAGTCGTCCTCAAACCTGGTGGAACATATTGTTTTCCAGAAGGTTTACCTGGTGGTTCGGGGTCCCCTTGTTGGGCTTGGGCCAGGTCCTGGGTGAAGTCCCACTGAATGGGTGCTACAAAGCAGGACCTGGGCAGGACGTAGTCCGCTTCCGTTACCTCCTGCGTTTCGTCATGCAGCCGGGAAAGGGCGTCCGCTTTGATGTTCTTGGGACCTGGTCTGTAAGTGACAGTAAACTGGAACCGAGAAAAGAACAGTGCCCACCTGGCCTGACGCGCGTTGAGGCGCCGGGCTGTTTGCAGATATTGTAAATTCTTATGATCTGTGAATACCAAAAAAGGGTGTTGTGCCCCTTCTAGCCAATGCCTCCACTCTTCTAGGGCTAACTTAATTGCTAGGAGCTCTCTATTTCCTATGTCGTAGTTTCGTTCCGCCTCCGACAGTTTCCTGGAAAAGAATGCGCAAGGGTATAATTTCACGGGCTTACCTTGCCTCTGAGAAAGGACAGCGCCTACCCCTGACTCAGAGGCGTCAACCTCCACCACGAATGGCAACTCAGGGTCGGGTTGATGCAGAATGGGAGCTGTAGAGAACTTGGATTTGAGGTTCTCGAAGGCTCGTTGGGCTTCTGGGTTCCACGGGAGACGAGGGGTTTTACTCGCTGTAAGTGTTGTCAAGGGTGCGACGATCGTGCTGAAGTTCCTGATGAACCGGCGGTAAAAATTGGAGAACCCCAAAAATCGCTGGAGGGCCTTAGTGGTGGTTGGGCGAGGCCATTGCTGGATGGTCTGGACCTTACCCGGATCCATAGCAAGGCCGTCTCGGGTAAGTATGAACCCCAAGAAGGAGACCTTCTGCTTGTGGAACTCACATTTCTCCAACTTCACATATAACCTGTTCTGCAACAGTCTCTGGAGCACCTGTCGGACAGTCAACACATGCTTGGCCAACGTATCAGAATAAATCAGGATGTCGTCAAGATATACCAGGACACCTTTGTGGATCAGGTCCCCGAGCACATGATTCACAAACGCCTGGAATACACTGGGTGCGTTCGCAAGACCAAAAGGCATAACCAGGTATTCGTAATGACCCAGGGTGGTACTGAAAGCAGTCTTCCATTCATCCCCCTGCCGGATACGGACTAGGTTGTACGCACTTCTCAGGTCTAGCTTTGTGAACCATCGCGCCTGCTGAATGTTCTCAAGCGCAGCTGAGATCAAGGGCAGAGGATGTGGATATTTCACACAAATATTATTCAACCCCCGATAGTCGATACAGGGGCGTAACCCCCCATCCTTCTTCTCGATGAAAAAAAACCCAGCAGACGCGGGGGACGTGGATGGTCGAATAATTCCTGTCTTTAAGGCTTCGGTGATATAAGTCTGGAGGGCGGATTGTTCGGGTCTGGACAACGGGTAAATGCGACTACGCGGAGGCGTGGTACCCGGCAAGAGATCAATAGCACAGTCCCACGGGCGATGCGGTGGGAGCTCGGATGCGCGTTTCTTGCTAAAAACCTCCGCTAGATCCTGATACTCGGGAGGAACTGGCACCTGCAGTGCCGATTCTGAGCCTTCTATAGACGTAGCTCGACAGGGTAGCTGTAAGCAGGTTCTCTCACATTGGGGTCCCCAAGCCACCAATTCCCCAGTACTCCACTGAAACACTGGGTCATGCTTGGAGAGCCAAGGGAACCCGAGAATCAGGGGCAACTCCGGAGACGAAATCAAATAAAAACTCAACATTTCCTGGTGACATACACCTACTCTCACAGTTACAGGGGCTGTCTGGTGGTCCACAAAACCCTTCCCGAGGGGCTGGCCATCTAGGGTGGTCACTCGAAGACGCCCCCCAATGGGTTTGGAGGGAATGCTATGAGACCGAGCAAACCCAATGTCCATGAAGCACCCTGCTGCTCCCGAATCCACCAGTGCTTGCATCTGTACCTGTCCAGCTCCCCAGGATAACATTACAGGTACCGCGAGGCGGTTACAACAGAGGGTGCCACTCACCTTGATCTCAGGGCGGACAGGGCACTGGAGACGGAAGTGACTAGGGTCACCACAGTAAAGACAGAGGCAATTTTGTAGTCTTTGCTGTCGTTCGGGAAGGGGCAGGCGCCCCAGCTGCATCGGCTTTGCTTCCTCCTGTTTGGGACCGCATCTTTCTGGAGCCGGTTCTGAGGCTGGTCCCTGGGTTCTGATCTGATTATCTAATGTTACCGCAGTTTCTATGTACCTATCAAGGGTCCATCTTTCTCCTCGGAATACCATTTCACCACGGATGCGTGGGTTTAGACCACGGCGAAAACTAGCCCACAAGGCTTTCTCTCCCCAATCGCTGCGTGCTGCGAGAACACGAAATTCTAGGGCGTAATCTGCCACGGGTCGGTTACCTTGCTGAAGATTCAGGAGTCTTTCACTTAGCTGTTCCTCCGGTTGAGCCAGTCCGAACACGGCGAGGAACCGGCTCTTGAGCTGTGCATAAGTGCTGGGGAGGCCATTTGTCCAGACTGCTGTCGCCCATTCAAGTGCTCTGCCCGTGAGCAGAGAGAGGACGTAGGTGATCTGGCTCTGTTCTGTGCTGAAAACTAGGGGCATACTGGAAAAAGCAAGCTCACATTGACGCAAGAAGCCTTCACATTGTGCTGGGGTCCCGTCAAAGCGGGTCGGGGGAGACAAGTGGAAACTGCGTGAAGGAGAAGGAGTGGCGTTCGACGAGTCAGGCGCTGCAGGACCGGCTGCGCGTTTCTCAATGGGTTGTGTGGGCGCACGCGACGTCTTCAGCACGCTTACCACCTGTTTGTAAGAGGCGATGAGGTTGTGCAGCGTCTGTTCCATACCTGCCAAGCGCGCTTCACGCGAGTCCAACTCCGCTTGGAGATGGTTCAGCTCCGCTGGATCCGTATAACGGGCGGAACCTTCTGTCAGCTTCGCGTCAGAGGGAAGCGGCGGACCCAAGTGCAGAGCGATGATCGTGGTGTCTTCGGGGAAATCCAAGAGAGGAGGTCAGAGGACGGGCAAAGGGTCTTCGAGGTGCGAACGTCGTAACAGGGAGGATCCAAAAGGCGAGGTCAGTGTGCAGGCAAGAGGTCGATAATCCGAAGGAGGCAGTAGATCGGGGGAATGAGGTACGGGTTCGGGGAAGGCGTTTAGGAACAGGTAATGGCTGGAGAAGGTCGCTAACTAGGAGGCAGATCAAGGTTCCGCATCAGCTGGTTGTCTGACGCAGCCTTTTATGCTGCGGTCTGCGTTGAGTCACAGGTGTTCTGTGTTGGTCCGAAGGTGTGGGCGTGGCAGCGCCACTGATTCATGTCTCGTAACTGAACCTCGTGAATAGAGCGCACACGTGAAACTTTTTGACTGAGTGGGATAAAATTTAAGAAATTGAGCAAATCACTCCACTGCTGTTTCCGTTGCACATGGATTCCGTCAGGTTTGAAATCAGGAACAACTAAAACTAGAGTAAAAATTTCAGCTTCAGACCCTACTAGGTCCTCTGGAAAAGTGATGGGAACTTCAATGTACCCTTCATAAGGGACAGGTTGACCGTTTGCACCACTAACCTCTAGCAGATGATTCAAGGGCTTTACTGGCTGATCAAAAAGGTAGGTTTGATAGAAAGACCAGGGAATGGTAGTCACTTGTGATCCTGTATCCAATAGGCAACTGCAGGTAACTCCAGAGATTTTGACTTGTGCAGTACATTTTGATCCGACTAATCGTTGTATGTTTGTTCTGGATTGAGAAGGGGTTTTGCTGTGGACTGTCAAACATCTCTTGATGGGATGGTTTCTTTTCTCTTTAGCCCCAGTTTGCCCCGCAACTGGAACTGTTATGCGTTTAAAGATGATGAATCGGTGGCATTTTCTTTTTCCCACTCTCGCTGTCTACTGTGCAAAGCTTCTTTCTTTTTCTCAACCAGTGTAAAGTTTGGTGGATTTTCACACACAGTTGCAATATGTCCATCTTCACCACACCTAAAGCAGTAACCAGGGTGTGGCTTTGATTTCTTGGCATAATCAGAACTGTTATCTGGTTGGGGTCTTGCAACAGCCTCTGAGGTTAAGTGAACAGATGGCTGCCTTGACTTAGTCTTGGGAGCTGTCTTTAGCTTTGGGGACCTTAAGGAAGACAGTTGATCTCTAAGCTCAGCTATCTGTTTCCTTAATTCAGCAGTTTCAAATAACAGCCTTGACTCGTTTAAAGGTGGGTCCACAACAGCAGCATCATGACTATATGAATGAGTAGACTGCATTGGTGGCTGGGCCTTATGCTTTGAAATACCAATGTGTTTTTTCATGCGTGACACTTTCAGTGCATTCTTATCTTCTCTGGTTCGAAGAGAACCCAATAAGTCTTGAAAATCAGGGGAGTTGTCCTTCCTTGTTTCAAGGCAAAGTTCGAAGATCAAAGCATCATCCCAGCAGCCTCTGCAAAACTGCCGTACGAGATGACGATTCGCTTCAGATGCCATAATTCCACCTCTACTGACAGCTTTATTTAGTGCTGTCTGCAGTCGTTGAAGGTAAGTAGATGCTTTCTCACCATCATTTTGGAAAGTGTTCATGAACGTTGAGAACAACTCATCACTGTCTTCAACCGTACCGAAAGCTGAATCAAGCATGTCAAGGTAGGTTTGGGGAGAAACACGAAACCCTAGAGGTTTGATGACATCGAGAGCAGGAGGCAACAAACTCTCCATGATCCTCCCGACTCTGTGAAGGTCAGACACTGTGGGGTCCTCAAGCAATAATTCAACACTGCACCGCCATGTGTCATAATCTGCCTCATTCATAGGCTGCGGAGTTCTCCCAGAAAAGGTTCTGAGCTTGACAGATAAAGGTGAAATGTTTGGGGCTGGTTCATTCTTAACAATATGCTCTACTATAACTCGTTGCACTTCTGCTGGATTTACGCTGACAGAGCTGGATGCATTAGGTATACCAGTGTTGGGCTTTCCTAAATTTTCCTTTTCTCTCATGTCCATGTCAGGCTTTGGACTCCAAGCATTAGGACATTTGGCCACACTGAGTTCTTCGGGTTCAATAGGATGCTACAGGGAATTACCAATGCTCCAAGTACATTCCAACGCTTAATGGAGAAATGCATGGGAGATCTGCATCTTACTGAAGTGCTGGTGTTCCTTGACGACTTAATAGTGTTCTCACGGACGCCTGAGGAGCATGAAGAGCGCCTCTTGAAAGTGCTGGCACGGCTGAGGGAGTATGGTTTAAAACTTTCCCCAGAAAAGTGCAAATTTTTTCAGACCTCAGTCCAATATTTAGGTCACATAATATCAGAGCAAGGAGTTGAAACTTATCTGGAGAAGATAAGTGCCCTTAGAACCTGGCCAAAACCAAGGAACCTGAAGGAATTGAGATCATTCCTTGGATTCTCAGGTTACTATTGACGATTTGTAAAGGACTATGCTAAAATCATGAAACCTCTGAATGATCTAACAGCTGGATATGCCCCACTGAACCGAAAAACAAAGACAAAAACAGGGACTGGAAATTATTTCAATCCAAGAGATGCGTTCGGTTGTCGATGGAAACCAGATTGCGATTCCGCATTCGACACCATCATCTCCAAACTTACTAGTGCTCCTGTGCTTGGTTTCGCCAATCCAAACCTACCATACCTTCTTCATACAGATGCAAGCACTACAGGTCTTGGTACAGCGTTATATCAGGAGCAGGACGGAAAGAATAGAGTTATAGCCTTTGCCAGTCGAGGCCTTTCTTGTACTGAATCTAGATACCCAGCCCATAAGTTGGAATTCCTTGCTCTTAAATGGGCAGTTACTGAGAAATTTTCAGACTATCTGTATGGTAATGAGTTCACTGTTGTAACAGATAGTAACCCTCTTACTTACATTTTAACATCTGCAAAGCTTGATGCAACCAGTTACAGATGGCTATCTGCTTTGGCGACATTCTCTTTCAACCTGACATATCGGGCTGGGAAACAGAATCAGGATGCCAATGGGTTATCAAGACGTCCCCACGGTGAACTAGTGAATGATGCGGTGTCACAGAAAGAGCAGGAACGAATCTCACAATTCACTCCCAAGCATTTGGGTGAAAGCCAATGTTCGGTGGTAGAGCATGCTGTTGTCCAAGCTGTCTGTGAGAAGTATCTTATTCAGCAGAATTGCAATGCACCGGTAGCTCTGGTGGAGTCCTTATCAATGACACAAGAAGCTATCCCTGAGTACTTTGCCCAAGACATGGTACTAGATGGATCTTTGCCCATGCCTGTCTTGAAAAGTGCAGATTTGAGAGATGCACAGGAAGCGGACCCTGCCATAAATCAGATTATTAACCATCTTGAAGCAGGGGAAATGCCATGCCCTGCAGTAAGGCATGAATTTTCAGCCCTGTCCCTATTACTGAGAGAGTGGAATCGGTTTGAACTAAAGGATGGAATCTTATATAGATGCAGACAAAGTAATAATCAGCCATCATACCAGTTGGTGCTACCAGAAAAGCTACGAGATGCTGTGCTGGAAAGCTTACACAACCAAATGGGCCATCTGGGTGTGGAACGCACTCTAGACCTTGTCCGTTCCCGCTTTTATTGGCCTAGGATGCGTGCTGACGTTGAAAGAAAAGTCAAAACCTGTGAGAGGTGTATTAAGCGTAAAGCTGCACCAGAGAGATCTGCACCTATGGTCAATATACAGGTTACACGTCCCTTGGAGTTGGTCTGTATAGACTTTCTCTCCATTGAACCAGATCGGAGTAACATACAAAATGTGCTTGTTATAACTGATCATTATACAAAGTATGCAGTAGCTGTGCCTACAGCTAATCAAAAGGCAAGAACTGTAGCTAAGTGTCTTTGGGAGAGTTTCATAATGCATTATGACTTTCCGGAGCGACTGCTTAGTGATCAAGGTGCTGCCTTCGAATCAAAAACCATTAAAGAGCTTTGTGAAATAGCCAAAATCCACAAAGTACGGACAACCCCTTATCATCCTCGAGGCAATCTTGTAGAGCGGTTCAATAGAACACTGCTTAATATGTTGGGTACTCTGAAGGATGAAGACAAATCACGATGGCATGAGTTTGTAAAACCCTTAGTGCATGCATACAATTGCACAAAGAACGAAATCACCGGATTCACTCCTTATGAGCTCATGTTTGGGAGACAGCCCAGATTACCAATAGACTTAGCCTTCAGACTGTCTACAAGTGAACCTGCTCATGAATCACATTCTGAATATGTGAAAAATCTAAAAGCTCGACTTGAGGAAAGTTATAGGATTGCAACCCAAAATGCTTCAAAGTCTGCAAGGCGGAACAAGGAAAGGTTCGATAAACGAGTAAGGGAATCAACTCTTGAGGTCGGAGACAAAGTTCTGGTTAAGAATGTTCGACTCCGAGGAAAACACAAACTTGCAGACAGATGGGAACCTACCATTCATGTTGTAGTGGGGAGAATTGGAAACCTTCCAGCCGATTGAGGACCAGTCTGATTCTGAAGATGAAATTTGTCTTTACAGTAGAATTCCCACTGGCACACAAATTACCTATACCTATGATATCAAAAAGCCTAATTCAGGTGAGAAAGACAAATCAAATGAAAGAAGTGACTTGCCATGTTCAGGCCATGATCCAGTGGAATCATCTGGGTCTTGTTCATCTGATGATAGCCCTGAAGCCTCAACACGATTGAATAAGCCTACCCAGTCTGATGAACAGAGAGATGAATCTCCTGAAATAGATTTTCCACAAGGGAACTTACCGGTTAATGATCCAGCCACTCATGGAAATGAGACAGCTGAATCTGCTGCATCTGCTGAATCTGGGAATCTGGAAAACAACGAGAAACAACAGAATGATGAAAATGTGGAATCTGATGCCGAACCTAACATGGAGCCCATATTAAGACGATCAGGCAGAACCTCAAGACCCCCAAAGAAATTTCATTATCCACAACTGGGTAACCCTCTTACCTCAGTTGTTCAGAACTTGCTTCAGTCCCTGACGGATGCAGTGGTTAGTGCGATGTCCCTTGTTGACTCACAAGTTGAGTTGCCTCAATGTCCCATAGCTGAACTATAGACTCAAGTTAGAGTTGAGCAAAGAGACTTGCTTACCTTTAACGGGGGAGGATGTAACCCTGTAAATATATTGCACAATATATTATATGATTAGCTGATTTAACTTAATTTAAGGGAAATAATTTTATGATAGGGAGGAATTATTTTTATTTTTTCCTAATTTCTTAGAATTGATTGACTGGGTCAATCATCCAGTAGGATGAGAGCACAACTGGATGTCCCGCCTTCCCACGTGGCAGTTCTGTGAAGAGCGCCACTGATTCATGTCTCGTAACTGAACCTCGTGAATAAAGCGCACACATGAAACTTTTTGACTGAGTGGGGTAAAATTTAAGAAATTGAGAAAATCACTCCACTGCTGTTTCCATTGCACACGGATTCGGTCAGTTTTAATTTTTTTTTTGGAGCAACAACGATTTTCTACGCGAAGGCGTAGATGGCGAGCCACCCAAAGAACTGAGCCTTGGCTTTGGAAGACTGAAAGGACTCGATTTCCAATCTTCAAGTGCGGAGTTTGGCAAGTTTGTGTTACTGTTATAATGAACACTATCGCTACTTGATGGACACGATTCCCTTGTTGGAACTAATTTAAACTTCGGTGACTGCTGTGTTGAAACTGATAGCACTGAGAAATTAATATTTGAACTGTAAAAATTGATTGTTTTACTAGTGTGTTAAATTTTAATTGTTAAACAAGTGTTAGCTTGGGTATGCCTAGTTTTAATATTGGGGTGCACCCTTACTAGCCCTTTGCTACAATTTGTATGGTGTGTATTGTGTGCAAGCAAATTATTTTTTTTTCCTTCTGTAAGTTATCACAGTTCAGTTTTATGTTATTTAAGGTGTTTTACTGAAAGTAATGTACATGAGAAATGAGAAAAATATAGTTTTTGGTAAAGTTTAATAATTAATTTTAATAATTGCCAAATCGAGTGGTCCTTTATTTACACCTCCACGGACAAACCAACTGGCCTTAGAACAAAACATTACACCATGTGTTACACGTGTGTTACGCGTGCGCGCGTGCGCGTGTGTGTGTGTGCGTGTGTGTGTGTGTGTGTGTTTTTGCTGTCTTTGCAAATTTTTGACATTTTGTAGCATTTTGTACTTTTTTAAAATTCCACATCTGGCATCGTGTACACATCTGCATTTTTCAGTAATGGTAGCTGAAATAAAATAAAGTATACTCCTTGACTGGAGATTATCAATAATTCATTCCAACATCTTATTTATAAAAAAATATTAAATACTATAAATCTTCTCCCAGTCTAAGTTATAACTCAGTTCTTTCAAAAAGGAAAAACTGATGTGCTGAGAACACACAAGAGTTGGAGTATCCACTCTCATCACAGTTATCGGTGCATGCCTCTGTGAACCGTAAGAGGCAACTGCACAAGCTGATGTGACATGACCAGCCATGTGTGCATTACAGCAGGTAAGGTCAGCTCTCCATCCAGTTAAGATCGGTTAAAGGAAGTAAGACTGAGGATGGCTGCCTGGCAAACATGGTATGGCTCTGTTTATTACACATCATGATTAGCTGGAGACTACATAAGCCTTAAGCCATAAGCCATCACACTGCCTACTGGGTCGTGAACAATTTTTCCTACTCTCTCACTTCATGAGTGCCACCTGTTATGACCCTAGGGGTAGCTTGGGTGTAACATTAAGGTCAGTGGTGACAAGTGGTAACAAGGGGCCAACAAAATCACACATACAAGAATGTACTCAGTGCAAGTTCTTTTTACTGTGCTAACTGGTGTAGATATTGAGGTTATTTACAATATTTACAGAACACAAAGACACTTTCCAGAGGAAAAAGGAACTAAGATGGTTTCAAAGCAAAGAACTTAGAAAATCCTAACTAAACTGTCTCAAGTAAGTAGACTTCCCTTGCTATAAAACAAGACAAAATAAAAGGGTCTTGAGCATCTAGGATCCCCTGACTAACCTACTCTATCTACAAAAACCAAAAGTACCGGGGATAGCACCTGCCTCTTCCCTAATATGTCTAGACAGGCAGCTGAAACCTACGTGTTGGATATGTAGGTCACGTGATGTGCTTTCCTGTCCACTTTTCCCCAAGACAACACAAAGACAATAAACTACTAAGCATAATGATAAACCAAAGAGAGATGGACTAAACAAAGTCATAAAGCAACAGTCAATAATCCAAACAAGAGTACCATAAGACAAAAGTCTGGGTTTCTTGGCAAATGGTGGGTTTTTTAAGATAATGGGGCCTGGAGGTGATTGCAAACTGACAACAGGACTGATGAATGCGGACAGGGATGGTGCACAATGGTATAAAATGGACCTGTACAGGAGGCAAAAAATACACAAAACAGAAAGGAATAAGAAAACACACCAAAAGCTTCTACAGGGATGTAATACCCCCACCCATAAAAGCTAAATCCCTCTGGTGTATGCAAAAAAAAAAAACACACACTTCATACATGAGAAAGAGCATCAGCTACTACCTTCTCAGTTGCTTTTCTCTGTTTGATGTATATATTGTAATTTTGTGTAGCGTCCAGATGAAAGTCTGACATGCGCTGTTGTAACGTCTGAACACAGACGAAAAGTGTAATGGCGCCATGTACAGAGCGTATTTATAAGTGCACAGTGCAAACTGTAATAGACAGCATAGAGATGAAGTGATGAACACAGGACAAAGAGACACACAGTGTTGTTACAAAGCTGAAAAGTGAAACCCGAATCTGTGAGTAGGACTTGAACACAGGTGTGAGGAAACACTGGACTGGAACGTGGAACCAGGACTGGTGCACAAAAGGCAGGAGTAGACAGGACAGGCACTCGGGACTGGAACATAAACACCTATGGGCTCCTACAAGGACTTTAAGAAACGCTTTCAAGCAGTATTTGGGCCTCCTACCACCGACCTGGTCTCCAGTGAGCACCTGATGGAGCTCAAACAAGGTGACCATTCTGTTGTGGACTATGTGGTTGAATTCCGGACCCTAGCTGAGCAAAGCTGCTGGGACAAAACCGCTCTGTTGGCTCGTTTCTGCCACGGCTTGAACCCCGTGTTGAAAAAATAACTGATGTTTCAGGGAGAGCACCGGACGCTTGATCGTTTTATCGAGACGATGGTGACTCTGGACAACCTCACCCGGGATCATCACCCTCGTCCAAGGCAGGCCCTGGAAAGGTTCTCCGCTCCCCAGGACGAGCCAGAGCCTATGCAGGTCGGGCACAGCCGACTAACCGCAGAGGAATGACAGTGCCGACTCTGGGACCGTGTCTTTATTGTGGCAGCTCCGAACATCTCCAAGTCAACCGCCCAGAGTCCAAGGTGAGTGGAACACTTTGGTGTAACCGCCTCACGGTGCCGATAGTTTTGTCCTGGGGGGAATGCACAGTAGAAACACTGGCCCTGGTGGATTTGGGTGGTGCGGGTTGTTTCATGGACGCAGGTTTTGTGAAAAGAAACCGCGTCCCCGGTGCATGTGCGATGTCCAGAAGAGGATTAGCGTACTCGATGGGCAACCGCTGGGAACGGGGTCTGTTGATACCCGGACAGAACCCTTGCACCTGGGGGTGGGGGCCTGCCACAAAGAACTAGTGCAGTTCTATATCATTGTTTCAGCCGAGGTTCTGGTTATTCTTAGTTTTCCATGGCTCTCCCTGCACGACCCCGTCTTTTGGTGGAGTACAGGGAAACTGCTGGCTTGGGGACCTCAATGTGATGAGAAGTGTTTGTGGTTACCATGCAGAGGCACCTCTGTTCAGACTCTCCCCAGCAGGTGAATATGAAGACCTGGCGGAGGTCTTTAGCAAAGAACAGGCCTCCGTATTACCTCCACACTGACCTGGGGACTGTGCCATTGACCTTTTCCCTGGAACTACATCCCCCCGGGGCCGAGTCTACCCCCGTCTCTGCTCAAGCAAAAGGCATGCAGCAATACATCACCGAAGCCCTGGCCGCAGGTATCATTTGTCCGTCCACCTCTCCGGCTGCGGCCAGGTTCTTCTTTGTTGAGAAAAAAGACAGTGGCTTCTGTCCCTGTATATGCCACAGGGGGTTGAGCTGTATAACAGTCCGGTACCCACACCCTTTGCCTCTAACGAGAGTAGCACTTGAACACGTCCACAATGCACAGTGGTTCACGAAGTTAGACCTGCGGAGCGCATACAACCTCATCAGGATCCGAGAGGGTGATGAGTGGAAGACGGCCTTCAGTACCGCTCTGGGTTGTTACAAATATTTGGTATGCCTTTTGGCCTATCTAACGCCCCTAGTGTGTTTCAGGCCTTTGTCAACCATGTCCTTGGAGACCTTGTGAATAATGGCGTCCTAGTGTACCTTGGTGATATTCTGATCTATTCCCAATCCATGGAACAGCATCTTTCACAGGTTCAACAAGTCCTACATCAGTTACTGCAACATCGCCTCTTCATCAAAGGCGAAAAGTGCCAGTTTCATTAGAAGCAGATCTTGTTCTTAGGGTTTGTACTAAGTAGCAACGGATTTGCAAACTTTTATTGTCGCTTCATCAGGGATTTCAGTACCATAGCTGCCCTTCTGACTGCAATAACAGCTAGCAAGAAGGTTCAACTCCCCTGGACAGAGGAGGCTCAATGAGCCTTCGATGACCTGAAGCACCGATTCACTTTAGCGCCTATCCTCTGTCACCCCGATCCAGCTTTGCCATTTGTCGTGGAGGTGGATGCCTCAGAAACAGGAATAGGTGCCATACTCTCCCAATGCCAGGGTACTCCAGCCAAACTGTTTCCCTGTACCTTATTTCCTAAAAAGATGTCCCAGGCAGAACGAAACTATGACATCGGAAATCGGGAGCTCCTGGTGGTCAAACTGGCCCTTAAGGAGTGGAGGTACTGGCTCAAGGGGGCCAGGCATCCCTTTGTCGTTTTCACGGATCACAAGAACCTGGAGTATCAACAAACAGCTCGGCGTTTAAACCCCCGACAAGCCAGGTGGGCTCTCTTCTTTACTCACTTTAATTTCACCGTGATATATAGGCCCGGCAGTAAGAACACCAAGGCTGATGCCCTATCATGAACGTATGAGTGGGAGCCCACCGAACAAAACCTGGAGTTCATCCTTCGGAGGTGCTGTATCCCTAGCACCGGTACAATGGGACTTCGACCAAGACCTCGCCCAAGCCCAGGCAGCAGAGCCCGCACCGTCGGGCAAGCCCACTAGAAAACAATACGCTCCCACCAGCTTGCGACCCACTATTCTGCGGTGGGTCCACAATCATCCTGCGTCCGGTCACCCTGGGTTCAGCATTTCTGGTGGTCATCCCTACGAGAGGATACGCAAGACTTCATTTGGGCTTGCACGACTTGTGCCCAAGCAAAGTCCTCAACTCAGAGGCCTGCGGGGCTCCTGGAACCCTATCGGTGCCTAATCACCCCTGGTCCCACATTGCCCCTGACTTTATCGTTGACCTCCCCAGTTCTGAAGGTAAAACCACCATTCTGAACATCGTTGATAAGTTCTCCAAGGCTTGCTGTCTGGTACCTCTCCCCAAGCTTCCTACAACCCCAGAGACAGCCGAACTCCTCTTCCTCCACATGTTTCACCTCTTCGGCTTGCCAGAAGACATCATGTCTGACCACAGACCCCAATTCACCTCCAGACTGTGGAAGGCCTTCTGGCACAAGTTGGGAGTGACTGTAAGCCTAACGTCAGGATACCATCCTCAGGTGAACGGTCAGGTGGAGCGTCTCCAACAGGACATCAGCCGGTTCCTTCGCAGCTATTGTGCAGATAAGCCACAACAGTGGGTGCGATACTTACCTTGGGCTTAATATGCACACAACTCCTTAACCCATGCATCCACAGGATGTTCTACTTTCCAGTGTGTGTTAGGATACCAACCCCCACTGTTTCCCTGGCATCCCGGCCCCAGTGATGTACCAGTGGTGGACGTCTGGTACCAGGCCAGTGCAGAAGTCTGGCGGACAGTTCAAAGGCACCTACTCCGCAACCAGGACCAGGTCAAATGACAGGCGGACCGCTGCAGATGTCCACTTTCCTTTTTACCTGGGCAGAGGGTTTGGTTATCCACTAAATGCCTTTGGGGTACCTACCTGTCCAGGAAACTCAGCCCCAGATATATTAGTCCATTCAAGGTCCTTTGCCGTATCTCACCTGTTTCCTACCTACTCCAGCTGCCCCCACACCTAAGGGTACACCCTACGTTCCACGCATCCTTCCTCAAACCCTGCACCACATCCCTACACCAACCTCAGTTCAACTCACCGCCACCCCTTCCCTTGCAGGTTGGGGACACACTCGCATATGCAATGCGCGCCTTATTGGATTCCCGTTGTCGGGGTGGTGCCCTCCAATACCTAGTTGACTGTGAGGGTGATGGGCCAGAGGAACGATGTTGGGTGGCTGCATGTGATATCTTGGACCCTGACCTGATCTCTGCCTTTCACAGGGACCATCCAGACCATCCCACGCCCATGCCCTGGGGGCGTCCCCCTAGCCGTCACAGAGTGGCCAGTGCCGCTCGTGGGAGGCGTACTGTCACGCCCTCCACTTCCACACAACAGGGAACACCTGCAACGGATCACGGGATGCTCGCATAAAAAGGGAGCTGAGAGAGCAGCAGGACTCAGAACCTTAGTTCAGCCTTGCTAGTCGCCTGTGTATTGCCCCTGCTCTCCTGCTCACCCCTTTTTCCTGATTTCCTTGTCCCCATTCCTGAACCCTTCTCCTGTATCTTCAAGTCTTCCCGGTATCTCCTTGACCTACAGCCTGTCTTTGTGGATTACGTCTTTCGGATTCTCCTTTTGCCTACGTTGCAATCCTGTTTTCTGGACAACGACTTTTGGATTTCCCTTAAATAAACCACCCCGAGCCCCGCACTTAGGAGAGGAAATCATGACACCAGGTTGCAGGTAATTCTCTAATAGCTTTGATTTTTAGCCTCAACAGAACAAACTGGACCTTGACCCATCTTTCGGCAAGATATGTGACTGTAGCTTACCACACTTACATTTTGTTAAATTTTCTCTTCACATGGGAGACATTGGGCCCCAGAACTTTCCTGTAGAACCTAACTAGTGGTTTTCTTTTGAGTGTTTTAGGGTTTTAGCATATTCACATGGCAAATATGAGTCTAACGTTTCCTGTCAAGAGTATGAATTACATAATCAGTGCCACTTCATTTTTTTGACCACCTCATAAGGTCTAGAAAATTGAGCAGATGTGACAGGTCCAGGAACTGGCAATAACGCTAAAACAGTATCTCCAGGTGAAAACAAGTGAGACATGGCTTTTTTGTCATAATGATGTTTCATACCTGCACACACACACACACTGACTGAAACAAATGTCCCAAATGGGATTGTGGCAAGTCAGAGCCTAACTCAGCAACACAGGGCATAGGGCTGAGACACACCCTGGACAGGACCCCAGTCCATCACAAGGCACCCCAAGCAGACTCAAACCCCAGACCCACCAGAGAGCAGGCACAGGCCAAACCCACTGCACCCCCATGTTTCATACCCTTTTGAGCCTAAGACAGTAACCACACACACACTTTCAGAACCACTTGTCCCAAACAGGGTCACAGGGAACCAGAGCCTACCCGGCAACACAGGGCATAAGGCCAGAGGGGGAGGGGACACACCCGGAATGGGACACCAGTCCTCTGCAAGGCACCCCAAGCAGGACTCAAACCCCAGACCCACCAGAGAGCAGGACCTCGGTCCAACCCACTGCGCCACCACACCCCCTAGACAGTAACTAGTAAAAGTTAAAAGCTAGTGACTTTTAAAGGTCCCCTCACAGCATGACCAAATACAATTTCCACAGAGCTGAAACCAAGAGACTCCTACATGGTTTCATGGACTACAGATAGCACAAGTAGAACACCTTTGTTCCATACTTTTCCTACGCCCATGCAATATTGCAGATGAATGAATATATCTGAGATCAAAGAAAAAACCTAAAAATAATGCTGCAACAACAAAAGTGAAATAAGACTTTAAGAATAATTATGCTGAAGACTAATATCTAACTAAATCATAGCAATTGTTGAACTACTTTATATAGCTTTGAGGAGTTATTCAGTAAATTAAGTCATGAAACCTAGTAATAACAGCTTTAAACACTGATCAGCTAAAACTTTAAAACCACCTGCCTAATATTGTGTAGGTCCACCTCGTGCTGCCAAAACAGCTCTAACCTGTTAAGGTATGGACTCCGCATGTGCTGTTCTCCCTGCGTGTTGTGCACACCCAGTACGTTAACGCAGTTTAACAGCAAGCCAAACTCGATTCTCACGAGCCAGGATTATGAGCGTCTTGCTCCTTTATTGTCTCCAAGTGTGAAAATGCGAGTGAAACTATAATAAACAGAAACAGTAAAGGAAACTTAGTCTAATTACAACAATCGTCATAATAACTAGTTAAATCGTTTGCCGATAGCACACTTAGCATGACACAGCGCGAACTCACACACGCGTTTTACAAGAACAGTAACGTGGAGTTACGGCTGAATAAACAGAGTTTACATTACTAAGGTCAAACTTAAAAGCACGTAAACATTTTAGTCAATGTCTGCAAGAACTTCACAACTTACAGTTATTGCTTCCACGGGCGTAGGAAAAGCACACAGAACTCAAGACGCTTCCACTATGCCTATCCCGACAGTAGTGCATCATGAAAATAGCGCATGTGCACAAATTGCGTATAACTTATGGAAATAAAGGTTCCGCTCAACAAGCAATTAATCACATGAACTAAACAAATCTGCGGGCAGAACACCGCAAGACATCTGAAGGTATCCTGTGGTATCTGGCACCAAGATGTTAGCAGCAGATCCTTTATGTCCTGTAAGTTGCGAGGTGGAGCCTTCATGGATTGGACTTGTTTTTCCAGCACATCCCACAGATGCTCAATCGGATTGAGATTTGGGGAATTTGGAGGCCAAGTCAAGACCTTGAACTCTTTGTCATGTTCCTCAAACCATTCCTGAAAATTTTTGCAGTGTGGCAGGACCACTGCCATCATTTACATTTATTCATTTAGCAGATGCTTTTTTCCAAAGTGACATACATCTCATAGAAAATACAATTTGTGCATTGCATTAGTGTCACATCCATGCCCACATCACCATCGACAGCACCTGACACAAATCAAGCACTGGACACCAATCAGTACATGCACCCTTAAAAGACTCTCCTCCGCTCCCGTTCCTTTGCGGAATTTCACCAAGACAACCGTCCCTCTGCGCCTTGTCCTGCTCTTCCTCATCTCTTGCTTCCTGTATCCGTTCTCCAGCTTTCGACCCTTTGCATCATCCCCTCACCACGTCCATGGATCCTTGCTCTCACTCTGACCGCTGATCGACCGACTCTTCGCATGTCCCTGACAACGAGAACTGGCCTGACCCCTTAGTTTCTGACAAATGATCCTGCACCTCGGTCCAGCTGCCCCGGCATCCTTGGTTCCACGTGACAATTTGGAGAAAGAGACACAGCTGCAAATATGTGATTCTTAAGTACAGTTAGTTTCCTTCACCATATGCCTTAACGATCATCACATAAGTAGCTGCATAAAACGTTACCAGAATATCGCCAGTTCCTAATGATCTTCCTAGTAGTTTTTATTTTTTGAGATAGATATAAACATTTACGTTACATTGCATGAGTGGCTCTGTAAAGGATTGATTGAGCATGACCATAAACATGTATACCTTACGGACATGAACATTTATACCGTACTTGAATGTAAGATTTCATGGGTAAAATGAGTCCGGAAGAGATGAATTTTAAGACCCTTCTTAAATGTGGACAAAGATTCAGCAGTTCTGAACAAGAGGAGAGTGTTTGTGTGTTCCACCACAACGGAGCCAGAACCGAGAACCTCTGAGCTTATCTTCCATGCATGGCACCACCAGCAGACATGGAAGAGCGTAGCAGTCTGGCTGGCGAGTATTGAATGATCAAGTCCTGTAGATACCTGGGAGCAGTTCCATTGATGCATGTGTAGGCCATAACCAGGGTCTTAAATTTGATCTAGGCAGCTATGGGAAGCCAGTGCAGAGAAACGAGTAGAGGAAATACATGCAAAGGCTTTGGCAAGTCAAACACAACTTGGACAGCAGTGTTCTGTATCAGCTGTGGAGGGTTGATGGCAGTAGCAGGAAGGCTGGATAAGAGAGAGTTGCAGTAGTCCAGATAGGATGTCACCATATACTGGACAAGTAGCTGCACAGAGTCAGTTGTGAGGTAAGGACAGACCTGTACAGGGCTGCGGAATCTTACAATGTCTATCTGCTTGGCTTGTGAGTCAGCAGTCAGTTCCCAGTATCCTATTCATTGGTTCTGATTCTCCTGGCTTCTGACCGCTGCTTGTTCACCTGTTTACAGGTATTTATTTAGCAGACACTTTTCTCCAAAGCAACTTCCATTGGATTCTATGTAGTGTATCAGCCCACACACCTTATTCACCAAAGTGACTTACACTGCTACATATAGTACTTACAATGGGTCACTCGTTCATACATTAGTGGAACACACACACACACTCTCTCTGTGTCACTCACACACCATGGGGGGGACCTGAACAACATGTCTTTGAACTGTGGGAAGAAACCAGAGCACTCAGAGGAAACCCACACAGTCACAACATGCAAACTCCACACAGACTGAGTGGGGACCAAATCCACATCCTCTTGCACCACTCAGGCGCTGTGAGACAGCAGCATTACTCACTGTACCACTGTGCTGCCAATTATTGAGTTCTGCTTCTTGAGGATGTACAGGAGTATGTAGAGGCCTGCGAAATGTGTGCACAGACTCAGAACTTAAACCAGAAACCCGCAGGTCTACTTTAGCCCCTATCTGTCCTGGTACGGCCCTGGTCTCATGTATCAATCAATTTCTTGGTGGATCTCCCAGCGTCCCAAGGTAACACCGTTATCCTCACCATCCTTGATTGATTTACAGAGGCGTGTCGGTTAATCCCCTTACCGCAACTCCCATCTAACTTGGAGACAGCAGGTCTGTTTCAGAACATTTTCCGTATCTATGGCCTCCTGGAGGACATAGTGTCAGACAGAGGCCCGCAGTTCACTTTGCGGTTGTGGAAAGCATTCTGGTGAAAATTGGGGGTGTCGGTAAGTCTGACTTCAGGATACTATCCACAGGCTAATGGACAGGTTGAGAGACTATACCAGGACCTGGGTAGATTTTTGTGTAGCTACTGCGGCCAGAAACAACAACAATGGGCCAGGTTTCTACCCTGGGCAGAATATGCCCACAATTCTCTCCTACACACCTCTACTGGACTCACCCCATTTCAATGTGTCCTAGGTTATCAGCCTCCCCTATTCCCCTGGCACCCAGAGTGCACCGACATTCCAGCTGTTGATGCCTGGTGCCGGAACAGTGAAGAGACATGGCGGGCGGTGACAGCCTGTCTGTGCCAAAGCGTGCAACGGTACAAACAGCAGGTCGATTGTCACCATCACTCTCTCTCCTTCCATCCTGGCCAGTGGGTCTGGTTGCACACCAGAGAGCTGAAACTGCAGCTCCCATCCCGTAAGCTCAGCCCACGCTACATTGGCCCCTACAACATCGTCTGTCAGGTCAACCCAGTCACGTACCGTTTGTGCATGCCACCGACTCTCTGGGTCTGTCCTCCACTCCATGTCTCCCTCCTCAAACCATATAAAGTGTCCCACCTCTGGGTTTCTCATGTCTCGGTGCCTCCCCCACTGGTGCAGGTGGATAGGGCCCCAGCGTATACAGTTCGGGATCTCCTAGATTCCTGACACCACCGTGGCTGCATGCAGTATCTGGTAGATTGGGAGAGGTATGACCTAGAGGAGCTCTGTTGGAAACCAGCAAAGGACATCCTAGACCCGACCTTAATCTCAACTTTTCACAGGAACCATCCGGACTGCTCGGCGCCCCGGCCCAGGAAGGCAGCTGGAGCCGCCCAGAGGGCAAGGGGTACTGTCATGCCCACGTCAGCAAGCCAAGCAACCACACCTGCTAATCAGCATGACCAGGTATAAAGGGAGCGCTGTCATGGCACAGGGTAGTGGAATCTTTTAACGCCTACCTGCTCAGCCTGTGATTCAGTGGTCAGTTCCCAGTACCCTATTCCCTGTTCATTGTTCCTCATCCTCCTGGCTTCTGACCTCTGCTTGTTCACCCGTTTACTGAGTTCTGCTTCACCCCTGAAAACGATATCCACACCTCAAAAGACCCACGCTTTTCCTCAACCTCCGATCTCTGTTTGCTCCTGTGTTTTGTGTGGAAATAAACACACCTGCACTTGGGTCCAAACCCTACCTCCTGTCACCCATCCTTGTCGCTGACACACACTCTACATGTTTGAAGCTATAATTTGCTTTATAGTTTTCTTCCTGTTTATTATTATGACTTCACTCATCCTGACCTCGATTAACTATTCTACAGCAAGCAAAAAATTTCAGGAACTAGATTTTTTCCCTGATTCTGGGGAAACGACAGCGTGCATAAAATTTAGATATTGCAGTTTCATTTACATTTATTTTTCATAGGTGCATATTCATTAAACCTTTGGTGCATTCATTAAAAGATACATTTCACTGAACATGAAATATTTAAAAAACAATGTAATTTAAATGCTAATGTTAGAATTCCAGTACGTTCCTAATTCATATCATCTATTTTGATTTTAAGTTAACTTCTGTTTATAAAGTTGAGCTGATATGATCTAAAAACAATAATTTGCCACGCCCACACCTTCGGACCAACACGGAACACCTGTGACCCAACGCAGACCGCAGCATAAAAGGCTGCGTCGGACAACCAGCTGATGCGGAACCTTGATCTGCCTCCTCGTTAGTGACCTTCTCCAGCCATTTCCTGTTCCTGAACGCCTTCCCCGAACCCGTCCCTTGTTCCCCCGATCTACTGCCTCCTTCGGATTATCGACCTCTTGCCTGCACACTGACCTCGCCTTTTGGATCCTCCCTGTTACGACGTTCGCACCTCGAAGACCCTTTGCCCGTCCTCTGACCTCCTCTCTTGGATTTCCCCGAAGACACCACGATTACCGCTCTGCACTTGGGTCCGCCGCTTCCCTCTGACGCGACCATGACAGAAGGTTCCGCCTGTTATACGGATCCAGCGGAGCTGAACCATCTCCAAGCGGAGTTGGACTCGCGTGAAGCACGCTTGGCAGGTATGGAACAGACGCTGCACAACCTCATCGCCTCTTACAAGCAGGTGGTAAGCGTGCTGAATACGTCGCGTGCGCCCACACAGCCCATTGAGAAACGCGCAGCCGGTCCTGCAGCGCCTGACTCGTCGAACGCCACTCCTTCTCCTTCACATGGTTTCCACTTGTCTCCCCCGACCCGCTTTGACGGGACCCCAGCACAATGTGAAGGCTTCTTGCTTCTATGTGAGCTCGTTTTTTCCAGTATGCCCCCAGTTTACAGCACAGAACAAAGCCGGATCACCTACGTTCTCTCTCTGCTCACGGGCAAAGCACTTGAGTGGGCGACAGCAGTCTGGACGAATGGCCTCCCCAGCAATTATGCGCAATTCAAGAGCCGCTTCCTCGCCGTTTTCGGACTGGTTCAACCGGAGGAACAGCTAAGTGAAAGACTCCTGAATCTACAGCAAGGTAACCGACCCGTGGCAGATTACGCCCTAGAATTTCGTGTTCTCGCAGCACGCAGTGATTGGGGAGAGAAAGCCTTGTTGGCTAGTTTTCGCCGTGGTCTAAACCCACGCATCCGTGGTGAAATGGTGTTCCGAGGAGAAAGATGGACCCTTGATAGGTACATAGAAACCGCGGTAACCTTAGATAATCAGATCAGAACCCAGGGACCAGCCTCAGAACCGGCTCCAGAAAGATGCGGTCCCGAACACTCTGAAGCAAAGCCGATGCAGCTGGGGCTGGGGCGCCTGCCCCTCCCCGAACGACAGCGAAGACTACAAAATCGCCTCTGTCTTTACTGTGGTGACCCTAGTCACTTCCGTCTCCAGTGCCCGGTCCGCCCTGAGATCAAGGTGAGTGGCACCCTCTGTTGTAACCGCCTCGCGGTACCTGTAATGTTATCCTGGGGAGCAGGACAGGTACAGATGCAAGCACTGGTGGATTCGGGAGCAGCAGGGTGCTTCATGGACATTGGGTTTGCTCGGTTTCATAGCATTCCCTCCAAACCCATTGGGGGGCGTCTTAAAGTGACCGCCCTAGATGGCCAGCCCCTCGGTAAAGGTTTTGTGGACCACCAGACAGCCCCTGTAACTGTGAGAGTAGGTGTATGTCACCAGGAAATGTTGAGTTTTTATTTGATTTCGTCTCCGGAGTTGCCCCTGATTCTCGGGTTCCCTTGGCTCTCCAAGCATGACCCAGTGTTTCAGTGGAGTACTGGGGAATTGGTGGCTTGGGGACCCCAATGTGAGAGAACCTGCTTACAGCTACCCTGTCGAGCTACGTCTATAGAAGGCTCAGAATCGGCACTGCAGATGCCAGTTCCTCCCGAGTATCAGGATCTAGCGGAGGTTTTTAGCAAGAAACGCGCATCCGAGCTCCCACCGCATCGCCCGTGGGACTGTGCAATCGATCTCTTGCCGGGTACCACGCCTCCGCGTAGTCGCATTTACCCGTTGTCCAGACCCGAACAATCCGCCCTCCAGACTTATATCTCTGAAGCCTTAGAGACAGGAATTATTCGACCATCCACGTCCCCCGCGTCTGCCGGGTTTTTTTTCATCGAGAAAAAAGATGGGGGGTTACGCCCCTGTATTGACTATCGGGGGTTGAATAATATTTGTGTGAAATATCCACATCCTCTGCCCTTGATCTCAGCCGCGCTTGAGAACATTCAGCAGGTGCAATGGTTCACAAAGCTAGACCTGAGAAGTGCGTACAATCTAGTCCGTATCCGGCAGGGTGATGAATGGAAGACTGCTTTCAGTACCACCCTGGGTCATTACGAATACCGGGTTATGCCTTTTGGTCTTGCGAACGCACCGAGTGTATTCCAGGCGTTTGTGAATCATGTGCTCGGGGACATGATCCACAAAGGTGTCCTGGTATATCTTGACGACATCCTGATTTATTCTGATACGTTGGCCAAGCATGTATTGACTGTCCGACAGGTGCTCCAGAGACTGTTGCAGAACAGATTATATGTGAAGTTGGAGAAATGTGAATTCCACAAGCAGAAGGTTTCCTTCTTGGGGTTCATACTTACCCGAGACGGCATTGCTATGGATCCGGGTAAGGTCCAGACCATCCAGCAATGGCCTCGCCCAACCACCACTAAGGCCCTCCAGCGATTTTTGGGGTTCTCCAATTTTTACCGCCGGTTCATCAGGAACTTCAGCACGATCGTCGCACCATTGACAGCACTTACAGCGAATAAAACCCCTCGTCTCCCGTGGAACCCAGAAGCCCAACAAGCCTTCGAGAACCTCAAATCCAAGTTCTCTACAGCCCCCATTCTGCATCAACCCGACCCTGAGTTGCCATTCGTGGTGGAGGTTGACGCCTCTGAGTCAGGGGTAGGCGCTGTCCTTTCTCAGAGGCAAGGTAAGCCCGTGAAATTATACCCTTGCGCATTCTTTTCCAGGAAACTGTCTGAGGCTGAACGAAATTACGACATAGGAAATAGAGAGCTCCTGGCAATTAAGTTAGCCCTAGAAGAGTGGAGGGTAGAAGGGGCACAACACCCTTTTTTGGTATTCACGGATCATAAGAATTTACAATATCTGCAGACAGCCCGGCGCCTCAACGCGCGTCAGGCCAGGTGGGCGCTGTTCTTTTCTCGGTTCAACTTTACTGTCACTTACAGACCAGGTCCCAAGAACATCAAAGCGGACGCCCTTTCCCGGCTGCATGACGAAACGCAGGAGGTAACGGAACCGGACTACATCCTGCCCAGGTCATGCTTTGTGGCACCCGTTCAGTGGGACTTCACTCAGGTCCTGGCCCAAGCCCAACAAGGGGACCCCGAACCACCAGGTAAACCTTCTGGAAAACAATATGTTCCACCAGGTCTGAGGACGACTCTCCTACAATGGGCCCATGACCATCCAGCGGCAGGGCACCCAGGGTTTGGGAAGACTCAGACTAGGATCCAGCAGCTCTACTGGTGGCCGTCCCTCCGGGAGGACGTACAGGACTACATCCGGGCGTGTCCAGTCTGTGCTCAGTCCAAGGCTTCAAATCAGAGTCCAGCCGGGCTCCTGGAACCCCTGCCGGTACCCAACCGTCCCTGGACGCACCTAGCGTTAGATTTCTTAGTGGACCTCCCACTGTCAGATGGTAAGACCACCATCTTGACCGTGATCGATCGTTTTTCCAAGGGCTGTCACTTGATTCCTTTGCCCAAGCTCCCCTCTGCCTTGGAGACAGCAGAGTTGCTGTTTCAGCATGTTTTCCGGCTCTACGGTATACCCGAAGACATAGTGTCCGACAGGGGTCCTCAGTTCACATCGCGTGTGTGGAGGGCCTTTTGTAAGAAACTCGGGGTCACAGTGAGTATGACATCGGGGTACCACCCTCAAGCCAATGGGCAGGTTGAACGGCTACAGCAAGACATCGGTCGGTACCTCAGAAGCTATTGTCTTCAACACCCAACTCACTGGGTTCGATACCTTCCGTGGGCAGAGTACGCCCACAATACGCTCACCCATACCTCTACAGGTGTCTCTCCTTTTCAGTGCATCTTGGGGTACCAGCCACCATTGTTCCCATGGCAACCGGGGTCCAGCGATGTGCCGGCTGTGGACTCTTGGTACCGAACCAGCGGCGAGGTATGGGCAGCTGTCAAACGGCATCTCCAAGAATCACAAACCCGTATCAAACATCAAGCCGATCGACATCGGCGGCACCTCTCCCTTGCACCCGGACAGAGGGTGTGGCTGTCAACCCGGGGTCTCCAAGGACCGTATATGTCTAAGAAACTCAGCCCAAGGTACATAGGACCCTTTAAGATTATCCGCAGAGTTACCCCGGTCTCTTATCGCCTGCAACTGCCCCAACACCTACGCACACACCCGACGTTCCACGTATCCTTCCTCAAACCCTTGGCCACCTCCCTACACCAGCCCGCAAGCACGCCTCCAGACCCAATTCTCCTGCCTGACGGTGGTGCACCAGCGTATGCGGTACGGGCGCTCCTGGATTCCCGCCGTCGTGGAGGGGTACTCCAGTATCTGGTGGATTGGGAAGGATACGGACCTGAGGAACGGTGCTGGGTAGCGGCATGAGACATCCTTGATCCAAGCCTCATTGCCGACTTCCACAGCAGTCATCCGGATCGGCCCGCACCTCGGCCTCGAGGCCGTCCCCCTGGTCGCCCTCGAGTGTTGGGGACCGATCCTCGGGGGGGGGGCACTGCCACGCCCACACCTTCGGACCAACACGGAACACCTGTGACCCAACGCAGACCGCAGCATAAAAGGCTGCGTCGGACAACCAGCTGATGCGGAACCTTGATCTGCCTCCTCGTTAGCGACCTTCTCCAGCCATTTCCTGTTCCTGAACGCCTTCCCCGAACCTGTCCCTTGTTCCCCCGATCTACTGTCTCCTTCGGATCATCGACCTCTTGCCTGCACACTGACCTCGCCTTTTGGATCCTCCCTGTTACGACGTTCGCACCTCGAAGACCCTTTGCCCGTCCTCTGACCTCCTCTCTTGGATTTCCCCGAAGACACCACGATTACCGCTCTGCACTTGGGTCCGCCGCTTCCCTCTGACGCGACCATGACATAATTAGTGGGCTGCTAAATTTTTTACCTTTTTACTCATTAGGCTTCATCCTAATCTGTCACCAAAATAACTGAACTCAAAAAAAAAATAATAATATTTCCATTTCACAGTAAAGATCTTCTCTTTGTCATCCCTTTATATTATTGTAATATTTTCCCTACTGACAACGGACATCCTCAAGAGTTCATGTTCATCAATGCTCCTCTGTCAGGATGAAAATCGTAGTGCATATCCTTTGTCAAATGAAGACCCAGAGACTAAGTGCTATTCCTGTCGTCATGGATCTTTCTCGCATGTATAAATCAACATGTTTTAAAACAATTCACTGTAACTCATCCATTTTAGCCTGTTTTATTGCTGATAAATCCCATGCATAGTGGAAGAGTGAAGGAGCATGTGTGCAATTACCTTGCAATAGACTGGAATCTTGTCCACTCTGACTTGTCACATGCCTTATGCTTCTAAGCCAGGCTGTAGACCACGCAAACCCTGGACTGGACAAGCGGTTATTGAAAATGGATGGATAAGTTGAGGTACGGTATATAGGTATTGTGCTGAAATTTTTTTTATCATAGTGCTGTAATGGTAATAAATATTCCATAAGCATAATATTTATATTTATTTGTATTTTTGATACTTGCAACAATGAAAAATAGTGTTGTTAAAATGTCTTGTTTTAAAAGGCAGTTACTGCATACAGACACACACACAGTCTGAAACCCAGGGCACACACACCTAGGATGGGGTTCTAGTCTATTACAAGGTACCCCAAGCAGGACTTGAACCCCAGACCCACCACAGAGCAGGCACAGGCCAAACCCACTGCACCACAGTATCCCCCAAGTCATTTAGCAGCACAAAAGGCAATTGTTGTCACCAAGTTTTGCAGGGATAAGGAAGTGCTTTGGTGGTAAAACCTTGCTTTGCTGTTTGTATACACACACACACACACACACACACATACATTTTCCAAACTGCTTGTCCCATACAGGGTCACAGAGCCTACCCAGCAGCACAGGGCATAAGGCCAGGGGACACACCCAGGACAGGACACCAGTCCATCACAAGGCACCCCAAGCAGGACTCAAACCCCAGACCCACTGGAGAACAGGACCCAGCCCAACCCACTGCACCACCACACCCCCTGCTGTTTGTACGTATGTACGTACGTACGTACGTACGTACACACACACACTTTCTGAACCACTTGTCCCATACGGGGTCACGGGGAACCAGAGCCTACTGGGTTACACAGGGCGTAAGACCGGGCAGGGAGGGAACACACCCAGGACAGGACGCCAGTCCATCGCAAGGCACCCCAAGCAGGATTCAAACCCCAGACCCACTGGAGAGGAGGACCCGGTCCAACCCACTGTGCCACTGCACCCAAATATATATATATATATATTTTTTTTTTTAGTTGGAGAGGTGAATTCTGTTCACTTTTGATTCCCAAGGTCATTTAGTACCCTACGCAGACTGCACTCACAATTATCAGTTTTTAATTTTTTTTTTTTTTCTCAGAGAATTGTGGTGCAACTTTGCAGCTTTATGTCCCTTTCCTTAGCCACCATTGGCTTTGCCTTAGTCATCCAAGTTGCAAACTCCTGCCAGTCGTCTTGTACGTCATAAATCCTATCTGTTAATGCCCGGCAGATGGAAGGGCTCACTAACAAGATTACCTTCTGCACCTTGACACCGACAGCATGGGCAAAACACCCTGTTCAGGCTGCAGTACTTCACTGTGAGCCAAGAGCCAAACACAGACCATCAAATATATAGTATACCCAGCTATGCAGAACAGCAGGAAGAAGTTCCAACAATGAGAAATAAAACCAGTATCAGAACAGACCCTTTCAAATTATGTTGCTTTTGAAATTGCCTTTTGTGTTTCTATGTTTCAAAATAATAAACCATTATTCAGTAAAATGTCATGTGTCTATTGGAATATCACAGGAAGCATTCTTATGTGCACTGTAAATGTAGTGCATTAAATGGTTTATTTTAATAATTAATGATGACAGCTGAAGAGAGCCCACATTTCGCTGTAGAGAACCTCAATTTCTTTCATTCAGGGCAACCAGATGAATTAAGAGTCGTCAAATTAAGACGAAGACGGGGGCCCGTTTAAGAATTTTCATATTGCTGGAAGGTCGTCGTTAAGGCAGGAGCATAACGAGCCTGCAGATGGCGCTGATGTTCAGCACGAAAATGATCTCTGTAGTAGTGGAGCTTGATCTCGTTGGGCTTCCATCCATTCCAAAGCTTGTTCGTGGTTCGGGCAGCAGGGACGTGCCGCTCACCTGTGAGGAGCACTGAGCTCCCTTCCCGAACCGCTCTTCAAACGTTCCGTTTGCGGTTCATTTCGTCGGACAGAGCGAAAGACTTGCTGTTAGAGCTGAGGGAGAGGGGCGTCCCCCGTGTGCAATCGGAAAACTTTCCACATTCTATACTCTGTGTCTGTGCTGTAAATGGCGAACCGGCGCAGGCGACGTCCGTTGGTTGTTAATATAAGATTGGAAGGGGTTCTACGAGCCAGCATTCGGCTCTTGCTTTCATTTCAAAGATAAAAGGACTGGAATCTGAAGGACAAAAGCTGAAGGATTATCTTCCCCCGTTTTTATTTAAGAAAAAAAATCGTCATATATAGCTATATACGTATATATTATACACATATACGCGTAGTAAACTAAACTTAAGCGTGGCGTGTGGAGAACAGCTGCAGTATCAGGTAAGTGATGGGTCGGTGGCGGTATTGATAAATCAATGACAAGTGCACACACATACATATCATGTCTTACCATTTTAATCACTTTGATTTGCCAGTGCACATTCATATTTCATTCATTATTTTCATCTTTGCAAGTATTTTCAAAGGACATCCTTTGAATTGCGCTTACTGCGGTTGACACTCTCATGATGAATATTTTTTGCCTGCATCACAGGCTGGTATTCCATTTGAAACTTGTTGTAAACCTTCTGAATGAAACAATTTGGTCTATGACCCAAAAACCACTTTTACTGACCCATTCTGTACGGATTATGGCATTATGAAATACAATATTTTTGGCTGTTTGAATGTCTTCTAAAATTGGAATATAGACAATGTTTTCTGATTGATTCTGGAGGAATTTATCTGGTGACCATTATCTCATGGAGGGGGATGCTGTGATGCAGCAGGTGTGGCCAGGGCCTGCACTGTGGGGGTTCTGGGATTCAAGTTCCGCCTGGGGTGCCCTGTGGCGGACTGGTGTCCTGTCTGGGTTGCGTCCTCCTCCCTTCATTAGACAAGTGCTTATGGATGGATATATAGATTGATATATGTTTTATTACATGTTCAGACTATAAAAAAATGCATGTTTGTATTCATGCGTCCTTTGTTTTTTTTATCCACAAATTTGTATTCACTAAAGAGCAAGATGTTAGTAGTTTTAGTGTTTTAAACTTAATTGTTGTCTTTTCCATTGCTGTAAAATTTGTTCCACTGTATCTCAAGGAAACAGAAAAGGATGCAGGCTAAAGATCCATTAAGGAAGAATTCAGTATCATTTTTAATGCAGTTTTTTTTTTTTTTTTTAATTTATATTCAGAGTTATTGAATGACTGGGCAAATATACTGTAATTTATCCTCTACCAAGGTAAAAAGAGTTCCTGCCAACTTCTGTAGGTCCATGTATATTATGTGTCAATGCTTAAATTACTCTGCAGTTCTCCAGACCAACACATGATCCTGAGGTTTCGTAATCCATCAGATTTCTCTGTGGTACCTTACCTCCGAGAGATTGCTGTTTGCTGTTAGCATTTGTTGGCAGTTGGGGTCAGTTGAGAACTGATTCTTGTGGTGCTGTCCAGGTTCTGAGCAGGGGATTATCTGTTCTTTGCAGGTTGCTTATTCGCATAGAAAAAAAACATTCATCTGTGGCTTTTCAAACAATTGTGGAAGAGTACTGAATGGTTTTGTTTGCAATTGCATAAAATGACAGCTGTTAAAAATTGTATATTTTACTGTGGGTTGGAATGTATGGTTTCTCAATAAGACTTTTTCAGTATAAGTTATCTAAGTATCTCCCCAAAGTGGTCATTACAACTATACCGAACACAGTGTAGTGAAATATAAGTAGTGCTGGAGGAACAATTCATTCATAGCAAAAATTTTTCTTGATGAGAATAGATTGTAATTGAAAAAAAATCAATATGACACTGAAATATTATACAGAACAAGAAACTGAGTGTAGTCCTTATACTTGCAGTACATTTTCTGTTTAAAATGACTACTTTTGACCAGCACTATATTAAATTACTTGTGTAAATTATGCTGGTTAAACAGTGGTATTAGGAAAAACTGGCAGCACTTAGAATTACGTCTCTGCATCTGCATCTCTCCATCTGTTGGTGAAATGGTCTTTATTTTAAGTTAAATGAATAACAATACAATCCATATAATTAATCATAAATGTGATTAAAAGCCACTGTAAAATATCAGCATTGTTTATTCTATACTTCATAGAGGTCATGCATGAGGCTTACACTGGGACTGTTGGAGGAGTGGCAGTGTACTGCTTTAGTGCAGGTAGGCCTCTTACCTTGTACCCTTCCACCTCTGCCAATACTGATAGCTTCTTAAGAAGGATGCAGGATAACAATCAAGTGGACAAGTGACGGCAGGCCTGCTGGTGTTAGACGTCTCATGTTGGCATTTCCTTTGTAGCATCCAACTCTTGCAGATGGCAAAAAAAAAAAAAAAGAGAATGTGCTATCAAAGCCTTACAAAAAATTAAGATTTAAATATTTCATTTTCAGTGTCTTTTGGAGGTTTTTCCAAGTACAAATACATGTCTATAGGTACACGACTGTAGTGCTGAAATATATAGTTTGGATTCATATGTTTGTGTCATGCAGTTTGTAATCTTATTTTAAGCTGTAAAACTTTCAGAAACAAGGACTGTTTTGTGTGTGTTATTCTGCAAACAATACTAACTTTACACCAACAGCTGTTTTTTTTTTCCCTCAGTGGTGTCATAAGCAGGTAGCATACCCCTTACTCAAAACTAAAATGTCTTAATTTTGAAATTTAATGTTTACTGTTATTGTCTGATTTATTATACAATCCTCGTGTCATTTCACCTGGCTGTTTTCAGTGTCATACAGTGTAACAGCATTTTAAGCAAGATGCATTTTTGCATTCTATCTTCTAAATGGAAATATTTTATAGCTACTTTAGTAAATTCATATAGAAAAGTTTGCCTTGCAGCCCACTGATTTAGTGATTGCAGGTAAGTTAGGTGTGGCTTTTTGGTTGCATTCCTCCTGTTTGGCAGTATTTCACAGCACCTGCAAAGTTTCTTATGTAGCAGTGTCTTACTTCGCAGGTTATGTTATATTTACATCTATTCATGTAGCAAACTCTTTTCTCCAGGTGGCAGCACAGTGGCACAGTGAGTAGCGCTGCTGCCTGGGTGGTGTGAGAAGAAGTGGGTTCGATCCCCGGTCAGTCTGTGTGCACTTTGCATGTTCTCCTTGTGTCTACGTGGGTTTCTTCTGGCTGCTTTGGCTTCCTCCCACAGTCCAAAGACATGCTGTTCAGATTCACCCACAGTGTGTGAGTATGTTCCATTGATGTGTGGATGAATGACCCATTGTAAGTAGTGTATCTAGCAGTGTAAGTCACCTTGGTGAATAAGGTGTGTGGGCTGATAACACTACATAGAGTTCATTGGAAGTCACTTTGGTCAAAAGCATCTACTAAATAAATAGATGTACAGCAAATACTCGTCATTATTTTCCTGATACTTTTTCATCCATGGTGACTTACAATGCTAGAGATACACTATAGTATACTACCTACAGTTACTCATCTATGTATATCTGTATAGTCAATCACTCATTTTCAATTTTATCTTTGGATATCTATTTTCAGAAGCTGGTACCACTACTTCTACTGTTCAGTTGTTTCTTAAGGTGATTTACAATATCAAGTTAAATACATTACATTAGTGCTTATAGGAATGGTATCTCAGATAAAATAAATATAAAAATGAATACATAATTAAACAGGATATTATTTTTAATAAAAACATTCTGTTACTGAGAGCTCAGTGACAAAGACAAAGTTAAAATCTGCAGTGTGTCAGAGTATGGCAGAGACGCACAGAGGCAGCTCCCAAGGTGTTGTTCAGAAGTCCATCTTAGGAGCTAGAGAGTGAGAAAGGGGTATTCTTTTTAGTGCATCAGGAGAAAGGAGGCACAGTGAAGGCTGCCAGAGGCAGAATGGAAATTTTGTTGGAGAAGGTTTGGAGAAACAGAAAACTGAATATAATGAAGAGTGAGGCTGTAAGAGACGAAACAGGAGACAAGAGGTGCAGTGCTCGTCGCTGAAGGGTTTTATTTAGTGCGGGGAGAAGGAAGGGGGTGGAAAAGGGGGGCCTGGGAACAGGTAGGATGGGGCTTCGTGCCGGTCACGGAGCCTCGGGTCGGTCCGGACGCCAGCATTGTCTTTGGGTTCGGGTGCATCTCTGTCTCTCTGGATTCGCTCTCCTCCTCCATCTCTTCTCCCTACTGCCAGGCACCAGGGAAGAAATTGGGAAGGTAATCAGCCCCAGCTGTGGCTGCTTTGCCACTGTCTCTGCCCCCTTTCCGGGCCGCCTCGGCGTGCTGCAGAGGCTTTGTAGAGAGCTATGTGAATCAGGACCCGAGCCATGAATGGGGTACCAGCAGAGGAGCAGTGCAGGTTTAGTAATCAGCTGAAATACATGTGAATTGTACATCTAAATGCTACTGGAACTGAAGGGGATGGATAGCAGATGCCAGGAGTTCTACAAACAGGGAGTTAACTGTACAGTGATGTACAGAGCAGTATAGTGAGGACAAGAAGTTGAGTAACGTATTTGGTGAGAAAGGGACACGTTGAGGAGAAAGTATAAACAGGACTTAGTCATCCCCTACTGCTTGCTTTTGTATGTATGTGTGCATATTTAAAGAGAATATCTGAAGGATATTGCTTTCTGAATTACTCTGGATTAGATATGTAGTCCCCACCCTGTGCCTTCCTCCTGGAATTAACCACACATTGACATTTTTTTCTTTTTTTTTTTTTCTTCTTTTTGTACAAGTGAATACAGCTGAAAATTAGACTCCCCCCCCCCAGGTAGATTTCTGGGGATGGCACAAAACAGAAATTGCAATATTCTTTCTTTGGAAATGTTAAGTGGTAACATGCATTATTTATCTTCAGAAATCTTCACGAAACAGTTTCGTAAAAATGGTCTTAAACACATTTTTTGTGACTGTAGAAAGTGAATCTCGCATGCTGCAGTTAGATGTTGTTTTTAAGGTGAGACATCTTACCTTACCTCCCCCTCCATGGCCACATGATGTGTTTAAGCTATTTGGCATAAAGTCAACAAGAACAAACTTTGCACAACAGAAAAAGAAAAGGTAGACATCTGGAAATGTTATTTCTTTATTTATGGTTTCCTATAAATACTTTTTTCATAGCCTTACAGAATTGTCTGTGATGTTGATACCATGGAGTCCAGTGCTGTAGCCATGAGGTTATTATTGTCATGTATTTTTTCATGTGCTGATTTTATCCAAAGCAACTTTCCCTGGTACTGGAAATTGTTTTGCATCTGCCATGTTTGCAAAATCCTTTGCTATGCTATCCTCTTCTGATAGCAAGTAGCTTTTGGCTTCATATTACATTAAATTAACCTTAATTTCTAAGACGAACTTCAGGAGAGGTACACATTTATTGCAGCATAGTTTATTTCTCTGATACCACCATTTTTGGCAGTCCACATTACTGGAGTCGCTGTCTATGGAATAGGAAATAAGAAATGCAATCATAACAAATGATGTGATGTATCAAATATATGTTTTGGAGCTGGAGATGAGTGGGTCTAAAAGAGGTAGAATTTGAAACCATTCTTGAAGGCTAGAAGGGAATCAGCGCTTCTAAAGGAGAGAGGAAGTTTGTTCCACCGCATGGATTGTTAAACTGAGAATTAATGGACTTTCAAATTTGAATCCCCCATGTGTAAAACCACCAACAGGCAAGAAATGGAGGATTATAGAACCTGGAGGTATCAGGGTTCTTTTTTAGACCAACTTTTATGCTATAACCAGAAATTTGAACTTGACTTTTTATAATATATACCCTTACATACAGTATCTTGATATGTTTTGAGTCATGTTATTTTTGCATAAATAATTCTTTGCTAGATGTATGAATATCACCTTAAAGCAATGTCTGACTAAATTATTGTGGTTTAATACAGTTTATCTAGTTTCAGAAATTGCATCTTTACTAATTTAATTCAGTTTAATTTTATTTGTTTGTTATGTTTGTGTTTATGTCAGCTGTTCCATAAATCTATGTATGAAAACAAAAATAACACAAGCGATTTAACATACGCTATAAGTGGAAAAAGAAAAAAAAAGGCATCTCTGGACTCTTGTCCTTTACTCAGATTAAACAATTTCTTGATGATTCATTCAGTTTTACTGAGGACATGAATGAACGGACATCAATAATATGTCAGTATACATACAATGATATGTGTTATGGTATACTCAGACTAAAAGTACATGCAACAATGTCTTAGCTAGAGGCTCTGTATGGGAGCTGCAGGAACTCTATTTTCTGAGTAGAAAGAAACTTTGAACCTTTTATGTAGAAAAATACTTTACAGGAACCTGACAATTTATTTTACACCCCTCACTGGCTCTGCCCATATAGGTGCTGGTTCAATCCAATTAGATATGTTCTTGCAAAGTTACCATTGAACCCTCTCTGATCTAGAACTTTTTTCTGGTAATACTTAAAATGGCACACATGTACTCTGTTTTCATTTCACAGACTAACAGTCACGCTGATTATTTTTTCAATTAGACAACTCATTTCCCAATGTTTTTGTGACTTGAATGCATTTACATTTTGCGTTACTTCCCATTTTTAATATTTTTTCTTCAAAATATTTACATTATAACTGCAGTCCAAATGATTAAATAGAAAAAAATGGATGAAATAGAAAAACATTCTGGGAATTGTAATCAATGAATAACTATATTAACTGCCTATTCTTTATATTCTACTATATATTCTAATCTCTATTTGCCTTAAAAAATTTGACACAAATAACCAAAATACATTGGATTGAGGAATGGAATATGCTTTTCAGAGGTAATATTCAGTACACAAGGTCTAGAAGCCTTGGTGGTAAAAAAGAAATCACTGATACAGATCAGTAAATGTCTTTTCCCTTCATTGTTCTTATGTGCAATAAAGTAGATGTAAGGAAAGGAGAGAAATTAGATTAAGGAATTATTTCATATTTTGACATTTGTATCTTGTGTGCGCCACTAATTAAGTTTTGCAGAGGTGGATTACACCTGGATTGGTCTCCCCGTCTCTTAGTTATTTCCTCTGGGTGCTCTGGTTTCCTCCCACAGTCCAAAGATATTCTGTTTAGGTTCACCCGTCGTATGTGAGTCACAGAGCGAGTGTGTTCCACTGATGTATGGATGAGTAAGTAGTTTATGTCATCTTTGTGAATAAGGTATGTGGGCTGATAACACTACCTAGTATCCACTGAAAGTCGCTTTGTACAAAAGCGTCTGCTAAATAAATAAATGTAAATGCAAGTTACAGAAAAAGAGAAGCAGATGAAATTTCTGGGGACACATCCAGGACAGGATGCCAGTCCACTGCAAGGCACCCCGAGCAGAATTCAAACCCCAGACCCACCACATATCAGGACCCGGCCCAACCCACTACACCACCGCACCCCCCCTTTACAGTTCGGTGTGTGTTTATATTATTTATGAATTAATGTTAAGCCTTAAAAGAATCTGAGTTACAGTATGAAAATGGTAACAGACATGTTCCTTTATATTAAAATAGAAGAAAAGGCTCCTCTCTGTCTTTTAATTGTACTGAAATTTATTACAGTAGAAGAATGACTTTTGATATAATTTCATTCAGCTGGGGAACTTGACATTCATAATACAGATTGAAGGTGTTTGTAACGCAGCAGGTGTGGTGCGGCTGTTGGGAAAGATAGGGAGCAGAGAGGGGAGACTGCAGACATGCTCTGTTGACCATTGCTTTATCACAGCGGCACAGGTGGTTAAGAGAATGGACTAAAGAGCATTTTCAGGTGTTCCCTATCACGGTTTGTTTGTATTAAACCAACAAAGGAATATAATAAAGAGAAAGGGTCAAACTAGCATAATCACTCGCTATTGGAAATACAGTACATTTCTCATAGTTTTTAGTGGCTTCCGGCTTTACTGCCTTTCTCTGCAATAAATGTTCATATTAGCATGTGCCCTCTAGCACCTGTTGACAGAAATGAAAAATAAAATAAACTGGCCTAAACTTCACCAATGCAGCATAGTGGTGCAATGGGTAACACTGACTTCTCACAGTGCTTGAGCTGCATATTTGGGCATAGCTTTGAATCCAGATCTGTGTGTGGGTGTGTGTGGTCACCCCTTTATTAACCGTTTGTCTAGTGCAGGGTCAGAATGGTTCAGGACCTGCCCCACAGGAATACAGTTTATGGGAGGGTGTATCCTAGAAGGGATGCCAATTCATTGCAATTCCCCCCTTTACATTTATGTATTTAACAGAAACTTTTCTATAAAGTGACATACATTTCATAGAAAATACTATGTGTGCATTACATTACCAGAAAGAGAGACTTAGATGCAGACATGTGATTCTGAAGTACAGTTAGTTACTTTCCACCGTATATCATATAAATAGTTGCATAAAACTTTTTTCTGAATATTGACAATTCCTGTTTTTTTTTTTTAATAAACATTTACATTACATTATATTACAGAAGCAGGGTAGAGTGGACTTCCACTGTCTTTCAAGGCAAAAAATTTCCCTAGCCTTTTTTTGGGGTGTTTGAGGTTAGGTGTTTTTGTTTTTTTTTTTTGGTTTTTCTTCTTGATTACTGGCTCACAGCAACATAGAGATAAATACTTGCACATACTGTACATCGTGCAATATGAAGGTAAAAGGTTACAATATATAGCAAGGACAATCATGTAGTATTGCCTAAGAAATTCCAAAAGGGTGTCCAGACATTCCAACAATAATATACTGCACATTTCCTTGCTGAAATTTTAAAAGTAATAGGCCTACTTTTGACAGTTTGGTGGAAATACACCGTCCTGCTTGTAACTTAACACAAAAATAGGTGATAATAGTTGATTATGATAGTAGATTGTAGTTGAAGATTTTTCAAATGGTTTAATAAACACTGTTTGTCATGGTCATGATCCTGTGTTTCCCTCACTGAACACATTTATCCTGCAGCACATGTCTAGTTTAAAAAAGTAATTCTTGCCCCTTTTCTAAACTGATCTGTCTTTGAACTTTATTATCTGACATTACGGATACCATGATAGTGGCAAATACCATTGGCAGATATGTCAGATAATTACTTCCCTTGAGCACCATGGGCATTTGGCAGAAATATTTTTAAAATGAGAGGGGAAAAAAAACTGAGTCTTTCAACTGATTTCAAGATATTTTAGATCAACCATATTTTTTATTGTACCAATATTTGTTTTCCAGAGGCGTGGTGGCGCAGTGGGTTGGACCGGGTCCTGCTCTCCAGTGGGTCTGGGGTTCGAGTCCTGCTTGGGGTGCCTTGCGATGGACTGGCGTCCTGTCCTGTGTGTGTCCCCTCCCCCTCTGGCCTTATGCCCTGTGTTGCTGGGTTAGGCTCCGGTTCCCCGTGACCCCATACGGGACAAGTGGGTCAGAAAGTGTGTGTGTGTGTGTGTCTTTCATTTTGATAGGGTCAAGAAAAGATAATGTGCTTCACTTACTGAATTACAAGTTATGTAGGGTTCAGGCTGTAATGAGATCTTAGATGGCTGTAATGTCAGTGGAAGATGCGTTACGTTATGTCATCATGTCAAACACATGAAGATAACCATTTAACTAAACATATGACAAAAATAGGAATATAAAAGGCTCCCAATGAAGTGACCTTTACCCCCCCCCCCCCCCCCCATTTCCTGTTTTCCATTACTTTCAAGTGAGGAAAAAACATCCTTTGAATTCAGTTCAAGCGGTAATGAACTGATTCAGTTCCTGTCCAGTCATACAGTTTTTCTCGTTTTCTTTTCCCATTGAGAATTAACTTGTTTGTGCACACATCTGTTTATACTCTACATCATTCTCCAATCAGCCTACTCTAATGTGTGCTGTGGGGAAAAAAATACACATTTGTGTGTCTCATTAAGCTGATTGCATGATTTTCTTCCCTTGTTAGGTATACCTGCTGCAGTCAGACTATTACTACACTATCTGCTGGTAGTTGCCTTTTTAAGGCCAAGTTCAGTTCAGGCCATTCATGGATTATATTTATTCATTTAGCTGCCACTTTTCTCCAAAGCGGCTTACAATGTTAAAGTCACAATTGTTTACCCATTTATACAGCTGGGGAATTTTACTGGAGTAATTCAGAGTAAGTACCTTGCTCAAGGGTACTACAGCTGCATGTTCAAATCAGTGACCTTTGGATCCAAAGGCAGTAGCTCTAACCACTACACTACCACCTATCCATTATGATGTATAGTTTTCTGCATGACATACAGTCATTCTGACATACAGTTATCATGACAGAGATATAATTTTAAGCATATAAAAATATTAAAATAATAAATATACATTAATAAGAATATTTTGCATTTATTTGAACACGTTGTTTTTAATGATACTTGTTTAAATTCAAGGGTCGTAGAGTGAACCAACAAAAAATGTAACTATTAATATAGGCTGAATTCATGCAACTTTCCCTCTTGTCATTTTTATTAAAAAAAAAAAAAAAAAGAAAAAAGAACGCAAAGACATTTTCTTTGTCTATCAGTCTTATTAGTTGTTTCAGTTAGGTGCTGTAAGTGGGTTTTCAGTGGCACCCAGTCAGCTGCTGTAAATGACTGGATAATTTTATGCAGTTGGCTTGCCATTTAGAGGGCTGCTTTTTACCCGTGCTGAATTTGTAAATCCAGTTATCTATATGCAGCTTTCTTTTAGTTTCAGAGGGAACCAGATGAAAATATCTTGCTTTATTTACAAAACATGCTTTAATGAGTCCAGATGAATGTTTGACTTGCCATTGTTTCTGTCATAGGGCCCATGGGGGTTCTGAAGAAGCTCAGCTGCTAACTGATTTCAAGTGCAACCCAGTAGTTCAAGGCAAAGCTGTTGTCATCCAACAAATTGACCTGCTGTTGTGTGCAAACATACTTTTTATATGTGAAACTGTGAAGCTTGTGTTGACATGCTCTGAGTTGTATGGCCCTTTGGAGAAGAACTTCTGCCAAATTAATAAATGCAAATATAAACCAAAGCAGATCTGTATCAGATTTTCTAAATTTGGTTTTGCACTTGTACTGCTGTAATCAATACAGTAACTAACATCTAACTGCAACTGTACTGAAAGTATTTGAAAAACAACCACAAGTTAATAATCTAAGCAATGGGTGAATTAGGCTATAATAACACTGTAACAAAAAGGGTTGAGACAATCACGTGGAGTGCTTGAGAGGAGGGCTTTTATTCAAGGGCAGGTGTGTCAGCGAACAAAGGGACAGGGGGAAAAGGAGGCACAGGGAACTGGTGTCTGGAAGGGGGGATCGGGATGAGGGTCTCCGGTGTCAGTTTCTCTCTCTCTCTCTCTCTCTCTCTCTCTCTCTCTCTCTCTCTCTCTCTCTCTCTCTCTCTCTCTCTCTCACTGGTCTGACCGAGGGAAGAAATAGAGGTCTTGATTAGACTCAGGAGCTGTTGTTCCATTCCGGGCTCCACCCCCCCTTTAGCCCACCCCGGCATGTTACAAACACATTTGCATTGATTTTTTTAGCAGACACTTTTCTCCAGAGCAACTTACAAGTGTAATGAACACCTTTTTTTCAACTGTAATAAGAGTAATAATACAACTTTTGTCCAAAATGACTTTCAAGTATATTACATGCAGTCCCTGGGTTATGAATGTCCTACTTATGTACAGTTTGTAGTTACGAACCACACCCTTATTGACCGAAAGTAAAAAAAAAAATTTTTGTCACTCTTAAATATCAAATTAAAACTTCATTTAGTTAAGCCTATTATTCAATTCAATTTATTTTTATAGAGCGCTCTTCTCATGCAGTGATACAGAGTGCTTTAACAGAGGCATAAAGCAAGAAATACAGATACAAACAAAGAAGACAGTCGACTAATGGCGACCGTAATAAAGTACTTTTATAGAGCTATAAGTATGCCTACTGGCCACTGGGGAAAGGAACAAAAACTCCCAGCTGAAGTTTAAGGGAGAAAAAACCTCTGGGGGTCCACGGGCCAGTTGTTGCCCACCCCTCCTGGGCATTCTAGAAAGTAACAATTGTAAGCCAGTGTAACAAGTAAATATGATTGTGTTGCTAAATGGCATCTTGGATCCCCAGCTCCGCATGGAACGTGTCATTCGACATCATTCTCTGTCAGCATGGGATTCGTCTGTCACCACTGGCTGGCATCCTCAGGTCTTATATTAAAAATTAAAGTTACTGTACATAGAGTGATTTGTTATAATAAACACCTGCTACTTTGCCAAGGGGGGCGTGGTGGCACAGTGGGTTGGACCGGGTCCTGCTCTCCGGTGGGTCTGGGGTTCGAGTCCCATTTGGGGTGCCTTGCGACGGACTGGCGTCCCGTCCTGGGTGTGTCCCCTCCCCCTCCAGCCTTATGCCCTGAGTTGCCGGGTTAGGTTTCACCTCCCCACGACCCCGTATGGGATGAGCGATTCAGAAAGTGTGTGTGTACTTTGCCAAGTGCATCAAAACATTACACGTCTACAGCAGTTTGTCGGCTCATGGGTGTGGGGGCCTGAGGTAGGACAAAGACTTTGCTCTTTTCAGTCAGACTGTTACATCCATGACCTCACCCTGAACGTCCGCACTTGTCTGAAATCAGAGCAACAGGGTGTAAAGAAGCCTCACCTGCACACCCTGGTTGCAGAATCTCATCTGAGAAACCCATCTCTCCAGCCCTTCTCAGGAGAACCCACAACAATCTACTCATCCTTCGAAGTCCCCCGTTCTCCTCAATCCGTTGTTCCAGCTGCTGACGTCCACAACTTCCGAAACTTGCATCGCCTCCTCGACTACAAGATCGGATTCTCTCCAAGGCCTACCTACGTTTGTGCATCGACTGACCCTCACCTCTTCCCTTGTGTACTGAAAATAAAGATCCTGTGATTGGGTCCACACACCTACCTCAGTCTCCTGCCTGCTCAGTATGACATGGACCCCTTTGCTGTTCATTGTCTCGTGTGTGTTACTGTATTTCACTTAAATTCTTTTTTTTTGGTTTTTACCATCATAATCATGGCACCAAAAGCATAAATGTGATGCATGCGATGGTGATGCATCAAAAAAAGGAAAACGATCACACTTGAAACTAAAGTGGAAATAATAAAGCGACTGGAAAAAGGTGAAAAGCCAAAAAACATTGGAAAAGTGAACATTAAAGATTCTTTAATGTTTTTATACCTCTACACACACATTCTCTCTCCTCCTCTTCTGTCTCTATTATAAATGGGACAGCTGGGAGCGTAGTGGTTGGAACTGCTGCCTTTGGACACAAAAGATCACAGGTTCAAGCCTGTGGCCGTGGTACCCTTGAGCAAGGTACTTAGTCTAAAGTGCTCCGGTAAAATTACCCAGCTGTATAAATGGGCCAATAACTGTCAGTACCTTAATACTGTAAGTCACTTTGGAGAAAAGCGTCAGAAAAGTGTAAATTATTGTATAACATCATTAAAACAGGAGTTAAAAAAAGGTCACATTTCATTGCTATGTTCTGTCTTGTGCTTTGCTTGTTAAATTAGTTAAGACTGTCGTGAATACATGGTTATTTACCACATTAACTGCATTCTGCAACTGGTAAAGAGTAGGCTTGCTGAGTGTAAGCCCTGAAAAGTCTGTGTGAAAGGCAAATGTGTATGAAGATGCATATTACAAAGGCTTCAGTACTTGATAGATCTGCTTTTTATACTTTCTGTGTCTTTTTCACTGATTTACAGTTCTCATTTTGGCTAGATATTCAAACACTAATTGTAAAAATGGAACATTTATTTTAGAAGAAAGCCTTCGAGGCATATACACCTTAAAAAGAGGAATTACTGCAATGGAACTAGTGGTCACAATAAAGTAATGATTTCTTAGGCATATATGATTTATCAGAAAATGAACACAATGTGCTATATGTTATCTGTGACCTGTGGTAATGAATTCCTAATTTGGCCAAAGTTCTATCATCAAATCAGAATAATGCTGTTTCTCTGATTACTTGTAATGAGGTCTGGAAACATGGGAGGTTTTTAAGATGCATGGAATCTACAGTTAGTTGGAAAGACTGCATGTTTTGCATGAGAAGGTGTGGAGCCTGTGCTGAGACTCCTTTCAACTTTGTACCTGAATTTAATCAGGCCTTAGAAGAGTAGATGATATAAAAAAGATGGCTGCATACATTTGAGGCGATGGGAAGAAATTAAGCAGAATTGCGGGTACAAACAATAGTAAAAAATTGCATATCATTTTGCATAAAACTGTCAGAGAAGCAATAAAATAATCTAGTATTTCTGGAATCCATTCTTGTTTGTCTTACAGTATCTTCAGGAGACAGAAAAGACCATCAGGATGTTTTTAGGGATCAGCTAAAATGTTCCCCTTTATGCGTACAGCATGATGGTGAAAAAAAAGAGAAGACGTTGTCAGCTTTTATCTCTGCTTTTGGGATGTGGTAAAGAATCTAACAGTTTTTGTGTTTCATAAAACTGGGAAAATATGTTCACTGCTTTGTTTCTGAAGTCACTGGCTTCCAGTGGTACATTAGCAATGGGTAAATCAGTCAGAGAAATAGTCCCGGATACTCTGTGAGATTTACAACGTGAGACAAAGTTTAAACATTGTGTCAAAATTCACACAGTTTAAGTGCACAGAAATTTGGAACTGCTTTTTGGTGGATTGATGCTATTTTTCATGTTTTACACAGGTATATGATATATGTTTTGGGTATGATCAGTCAGACTAAGATGTCAGCTAATGTATATTGTAAACCCACATATCATCTCTAGACTTACTTATTTCCTCGGTCTGCCAAGATATGGTATGTGAAAAAAATTTCAGACCGAGGAAATAAGTAAATCTAGAGGTGATATGTAGGTTTACAACGTACGTTAACTGACATCTTAGCCTGATTGATCATGGGCACAAACCATTACTTCACCACTGTCTTTTGTCACATTTGAGAATACAGCTTTTTCCAGATCTTAGAAGTTGCTTGTTTTCCATTCTAAACAGGGTATTTCATGTCCTGAGGAAATGCAGTAAAAGAAAAAGGCTTCGCAGACCAATAATCCAAACTGCTCACTTGCAGAAAAAAATTACCATACTTGCATGAAAATAAAAGTGCCGTACTGCAAAAATAAAAGGTGCACTGCACCCAAAAGCTTGTGCAAGCATTTCAGTCAGCATGTGCTCTTCATCAGCACTGCAATGATACTATAATAATGCTACAGTAGTTATTAATACCTTCAGGTCATTAACAGTGAGAGCTTTTTTCTATCCACATTAGTGGATGTGAACATTTATATCTCATTAACTTCCTATTAAAAGACATACATAATGAATTGAATGGCCCAGTGAGGGTGAAATGATACACTTGTTTTTTGTCATCTTTTTGACTCTACTAAAACACAATCCCTAAAATGCTAATTTTTTTCCGTGTAAACATGCTACTCACACATTGTGTATGTAAAATATTTTCAACACAGGCTGACAGTAAAAAGGATTATCAGCAGTAATCCTGTTTTGTTAGAGTATTTTTGAGAACCATTATAATCCTAGGAAAATTTGTAGAGTGGTTTCATTAAAATTATGTAATGAGTTTTCTTGAGTTACTGCTTGTGGTGCTTAATACCTCTAAAATGTGTTCTTTCCCCCCCGCCCCCCAGTATTTTGTTATTGGAACACTTTTTTTTCATGCAATTTTGACAATTAATCAGTATTTTACAAGTGCAATTAACATGTACTATTCAATTTGATATTTAATTATTCCACTGTCTTTCGCTTCTGTTTTGTCAAATGTAAATAGAGATTTATCTCTGTATTTGCCTAAGTATGTTTACACTGTACATTTAGTCTGGGGCCAACTAGTGGCACAGTGTTTAGCACTGCTGCCTTCAGATCCAAATGATACTGCTTCAAATCTCCCCTACTGCTGTAGTACCCTTGAGTAAAGTACTTATGCTAAATTGCTCCAGTAAAATTATTCAGCTGTGTAAGTGGGTGAAGAGTTATGTCACTTAATGTTGTAAGTTGCTTGAAAAACATCAGCTAAATAAATGTCTCTTGTTTAGAATTAACTGGAACCAAGAGCTGGTTCATTACTCAGTTTGTTAGTCAAATAGAACACAGTGTGAGCAAGGAGTTCTTCATCCATTCCTCAGTCAACTCCTGAAGTGACTGTATTTGGAGAAATGCTTTTCTGTACCTCTCTGTCTGAATGCACTTTTGCTGACTGTGATTTGCACTGCTTTGGAGAGCATCTTCTAAATGTATGGATGCAAATGTCTGCAGCTCAGACAGCTCCATGGGGTGTGTGGCTCCTGCACACTCCTGAGTGCTTTGAGTCTCCTTGCAGTGGTATCATGGTGTAAATAGGAAAGCTCAGGAAAGAACCGTGCCCAGAACCAGTCCAGAGTGATTGAACTCATCAGTAGATCTGATATAATTTTTTGGTCCTACAGATCACACGGAATTCACCAATACCATATTTAAGCATGACAATAAGAAACAAAAGCATAATTATATAAAATATATAAACTGTTATTACCTTGATGTGCAGGCAACAGCTGCCCATCAACTAGGACCTGGATATATTACATGGATAGGAAAGATCATGGTGAAGTGGCACTTTACTGACGGCTCACAACTGGTAGATGTAGAATCCATGTATCATCTACAGCTTGTTCACCTTCTATCTGCTTCTCTTTGCTTTTGAAAAAGACAAGGCCGTACTTAATATCCATGATTGCTATGTTGGTGAACTGAGTGATGTTTTGGTGTGCAATTGTAAATTCAAAATTCTAGATAAATATATCCTGGGTCTCTTCGTTTTGAGTTACAAATCTGGCAAAGGTGGAATTTCATGGGAACAAAGAAGGACATATTGATTCTACAATGTTAGTAGTATAGTGGTGCAGCAGGAAATGCCTGTGCTTCATAGGCTGTGGTTTCAGATCTGAAATTTAATCCCTGCTCAGTCTGGATTGTCGGAGAGCGCAAGGAAAGCATGCAGATTCCACACAAAGACGTGTAAGAAACGCAATGGTAAACCACTTCTGTACCCTCTTTCACATTGCTACGGGAAAGTTTGTGAACACTTCAGAATTTTTTCCGTTTCTGGATAAATATGACATAAAACATGATCAGATTTTCATACAACTCCTAAAACTAGATAAAGAGAACCATCCATCCATCCATTATCCTCCGCTTTTATCCGGGGCTGGGTCGCGGGTGCAGCAGTCCGAGCAGAGTCCTCCAGACTTCCCTCTCCCCGCACACCTCCTCCAGTTCCTCTGGGGGAACCCCAAGGCGTTCCCAGGCCAGCCGGGAGGCATAGTCTCTCCAACGTGTCCTGGGTCTGCCCCGAGGCCTCCTCCCAGTGGGACAAGCCTGGAACACCTCACCAGGGAGGCGTCCAGGAGGCATCCGGAACAGATGCCCGAGCCACCTCAACTGGCTCCTCTCGATGCGGAGGAGGAGCGGCTCTACTCCGAACTCCTCCCGGGTGACTGAGCTCCTCACCCTATCCCTAAGGGTGCGCCCAGCCACTCTGCGGAGGAAACTCATTTCTGCCGCTTGTATCCGCGATCTCATTCTTTCGGTCATGATCCAGAGTTCATGACCATAGGTGAGGGTAGGAACGTAGATCAACCGGTAAATTGAGAGCTTCGCCTTACGACTCAGCTCCCTCTTCACCACAACAGACCGGTACAATGACCGCATTACTGCGGACGCCGCACCGATCCGTCTGTCAACCTGCCGCTCCATTTTTCCCTCACTCGTGAACAAGACCCCGAGATACTTAAACTCCTCCACTTGAGGGAGCAACTCCCCCCTAACCCGGAGGGGGCAATCCACCTTTTTCCGACTGAGAACCATGGTCTCGGATTTGGAGGTGCTGATTCTCATCCCCGCCGCTTCGCACTCGGCTGCAAACCTCCCCAGTGCACGCTGCAAGTCTTGACTTGATGAAGCCAACAGGACCACATCGTCCGCAAAAAGCAGAGACGAGATCTCGCGGCCACCAAAACAGACACCCTCCGTTCCCTGACTGCACCTAGAAATTCTGTCCATAAAGATAATGAACAGAATCGGTGACAAAGGGCAGCCCTGGCGGAGTCCAACATGCACCGGGAACAGGTCTGACTTACTGCCGGCAATGCGAACCAAGCTCCTGCTCCGGTCATACAGGGAACGAACAGCCCGTAGCAACGAGCCCCGAACCCCATAATCCCGGAGTACCCCCACAGGATGCCACGAGGGACACGGTCGAATGCCTTCTCCAGGTCCACAAAACACATATGGACTGGTTGGGCAAACTCCCATGAACCCTCCAACACCCTAGTGAGGGTATAGAGCTGGTCCAGTGTTCCACTGCCAGGGCGAAAACCGCATTGCTCCTCCTGAATCCGAGGTTCGACTATCGGTCGGATTCTCCTTTCCAGTACCCTGGCATAGACTTTCCCAGGGAGGCTAAGGAGTGTGATCCTCCGGTAGTTGGAACACAATCTCCGGTCCCCCTTCTTAAAAAGAGGGACCACCACCCCGGTCTGCCAGTCCAGAAGCACCGTTCCTGAACTCCACGCGATGCTGCAGAGGCGTGTCAGCCAAGACAGCCCCACAACATCCAGAGACTTGAGAAACTCGGGGCGGATCTCATCCACCTCCGGAGCCTTGCCACTGAGGAGTTTTTTGACTACCTCAGCAACTTCAGCCAAGGTAATGGACGAGTCCCCCTCCAAGTCCCCAGCCTCAGCTTCCTCTACGGAAGGCATGTCGGAGGGATTGAGGAGATCCTCAAAGTACTCCTTCCACCGCCCGAGAACATCCTCAGCTGAGGTCAGCAGCGCACCACTTCCACTGTAAACAGTGTTCGTGGAACACCGCTTCCCCCCTCTGAGTCGCCGGATGGTTTGCCAGAATCTCTTTGAGGCCGACCGAAAGTCTTCCTCCATGGCCTCACCAAACTCCTCCCAAGCCCGAGTTTTTGCTGCGGCGACTGCCAGAGCCACGCTCCGTTTGGCCCGTCGGTACCTGTCAGCTGCTTCAGGAGTCCCATGAGCCAGCCAGGCCCGATAGAACTCTTTCTTCAGCTTGACGGCATCCCTTACTTCCGGTGTCCACCACCGTGTTCGGGGATTGCCGCCGCGACAGGCGCCGGAGACCTTATGGCCGCAGCTCCGAACCGCCGCACCGACAATGGAGGCGCGGAACATAGTCCATTCAGACTCAATGTCCCCCACCTCCCTCGGGACCTGGTTGAAGCTCTGTCGGAGGTGGGAGTTGAAGACCTCTCTGACAGGGGCCTCCGCCAAACGTTCCCAACAGACCCTCACTATGCGTTTGGGCCTGCCAGGTCTGTCCAGCTTTTTCCCCCGCCATCGAATCCAACTCACCACCAGGTGGTGATCAGTTGACAGCTCAGCCCCTCTCTTCACCCGAGTGTCCAAGGCATATGGCTGAAGGTCAGAAGAAACGACTACAAAGTGGATCATCGACCTCCGACCTAGGGTGTCCTGGTGCCAAGTGCACTGGTGGACACCCTTATGCATGAACATGGTGTTCGTTATGGATAAACCGCGACTAGCACAGAAATCCAATAACAACTCACCGCTCGGGTTCAGATCAGGGAGGCCGTTCCTCCCAATCACGCCCCTCCAGGTATCACTGTCGCTGCCCACGTGGGCGTTAAAGTCCCCCAGTAGAACGACAGAGTCCCCAGTGGGTGCGCTTTCCAGCACGCCCCCCAGGGACTCTAAAAAGGCCGGGTACTCTACACTGCCGCTAGGCGCATAAGCACAAACGACAGTGAGAGACCGTTCCCTGACCCGAAGGCGTAGGGAGATGACCCTCTCATTCACCGGGGTAGACTCCAACACATGGCGGCTGAACTGGGGGGCTATTAATAAGCCCACACCAGCCCGCCGCCTCTCACCTTGGGCAACGCCAGAATAGTGGAGAGTCCACCCTCGATCGAGAAGAGTGGTTCCAGAACCCAAGCTGTGAGTGGAAGTGAGCCCGACTATATCTAGATGGTATCTCTCAACTTCCCGCACCAGCTCAGGCTCCTTCCCCGCCAGTGAGGTGACATTCCAAGTCCCAAAAACCAGAGTTGGCGCCCGAGGTTCGGGTCGGCCGGGCACTCGGCCCCGACCACCGCCCAAATCACAATGCACCGGCCCCTTACGGTTTCTCCGGCAGGTGGTGAGCCCACCGAAGAGCGGCTCCACGTTGTGGCTTCGGGCTGAGCCCGGCCAGGCCCCGTGGGCATAGACCTGGCCACCAGGCGCTCGCATGCGAGCCCCCCCCCCAGGCCTGGCTCCAGGGTGGGGCCCCGGTGACCCCATACCGGGCGGGGTAAACGGACGCCTTGATATTTTCGTCATAAGGGGTTTTTGAAGGCAATAACAAAAAGACCCAATCTGCTGGCTGGAAATTGCGAGAATGAGCAAATTGATCATATCATCACTTCTGAGGGGTTTGAGCCTCCTTGAAATTCTCTTGTGTTAAGGCTGTTGTTTGCATCAGCTTTTCGTGCATCTTCAGCACATAAGAGATAATGTCTGTCTAGAAGGCAGTTAGCTTACCTTCCCAGCTCTCTCTGAGGACATCCAGTGGACCCAAAACCAGACGTGAATACAGCAACTCAAAGGTGGAAGATCCTGTTGAAGCCTGTGGGTCTTCATGGTACACAAACAACAAGAAGGGTAACCACTGATTCCAGTCTTTGCCAGTGTCTGAGACAAACTTCTTCAATATGTTTATCAGGGTCTGATTAAACCACTTGACTAATCGGTCAGTCTCTGGGTGGTAAGGAGTGGTTCTGATACATCTAATTCCTAGAAGTTCATAGACCTGTCAGGATTTTACTCATAAAATTACGGCCTTAGTCTGTTAGAACCTCCTGGGGCATACCCACTCGCAAAAAAAGCTGGAGTAGTGTTGTGGCAACCTGTTTGGCACTCACCTCCCTCAAGAGAAAAGCTTCTGGATATCTAGTTGCATAATCGCAAATGACCACGATAAACCTGTTTCAGACTTACTTCTCTCTGCAGGGCCCACTACATCAACACCAGATCCATGAAAAGTAGTATCTACCACTGGCAATGGACTCAAAAAGGGCACGTACCATATTCTTCCCTCCTGACAACTGGCACTGTGGACAAGATCTACAGAATTACCTCACATCCTCATGCAGTCCTGACCAGTGTCTTTGAGTAGGCTAAATGTCCAGCCCAGGGTATAGTATGCTCAAGCTCCAATACTTCTTTCCTAAATTTCTTTGGCACAACCATTTGCAGCCTGTCCTCACTCTGGCTATAGAGAAGACCATTCTGCTTTAGATAGCCTCCATTCCCTAACCCAGAAACACAAGAACCTTCCTCTATCTTTTTAAAGCATTGGGCTGAACTGGGATCTGAGCACTTCTGCTAGATCACCAAAAAAATTCAAGTCAGTTTCAGCCAAATTAGGGTGATCAATTTCTGACTGCATTTCAGAACATTCTATAATCTCCCTAACTGTCTGTTTGCACCTCGCACACCTCTCTTCCTTAGCAAGAGTGGGCTCAGTTGCAACATCAACACCCTGGAAAGGCAATACATTCAAAGTTGTTCCTGTTCCTTAGCCCTTGCATGAATAATCACACCAAACAAAGCTGTTTTACTTACTAAGTCAGACAACACAGGGAGGTCCTGCCCTAGTAGCATAAGATGAGGTAACCTTGGCACTAGTCCTACCCTCAACAAGAAGGTCTAGTCACAAACCGGGATGTACACATCAGCAATGGTGTGCTGACTTTAGTCACCATGTACACAGTGCACAGTAAGCCTATCCTCTTCATTCCAAAATTCTTGGGGGGGCTAAAGGTGCCTGCACTAATGTCTGTGCACAACCAGTATCTACAAGACCTACAACAGGCTTTCCATTGAGCTCAACCATAACAACTGGTTCCCTGTTCTGTATAGCTCCTATAGGGGAGGTGGGCCTGGAGACATAGCACAAATTAGTATATTTGGACTTTTTAAGTGGACAGAATAGGCTTTTATGACCTGCGGCACAATTAAAGCATGACACTGAAGCTTTGTCTCTGGGCTCAGACTTTACACTATGAAGACCGGGGGCAAGGTGTTCCTAGGATAACTATCTTTAATATCAGAACTAGCTCCTTTACACACACCATCAGACTTATTCCTGGCTTGGACAGTCCAGTTGCCCAGCATAGCGATGGGTCTTGGAGCTTTTTTGGGCTGCTACATAGTTCTCCACCAGTTCAGCTGCTTCTGCTGCCATTGCAGGTCTATGCTCTTGAACCCAGATTTTCCCTTCAGGGTAGAGAGTTCGCAAATATTGCTGTAACACCACTACCTCCAAAATATCCTCTTTGCTGCTTTATTCAAACTTGACCCACGTACAGAAGAGATCCTTCAGCTGTCCATAGAGTTATTAGGGAGTCTCATCAGTGCTGGTTTCCATAGACCTGAACTGCTGGCGATAGGTCTCTGGGTTGAGGTAAAAATGAGGTAACGACCTTGTAGTCTGTGTCTAATTCCCAAGCAATTTGGTTATGAGAGCAACAAGTAACACTTCAACAAGTTTTCTACATAACAGTGTAAAGGTGAAAGCATGAGGTCCCTGAAAGGTTTGGTTCCATTCTTATGGGCGGTATATAGGGTTTTTCCTCCTCTCATTTAACCCATTATGTAAACCTTAACCTTTTGTTTTGAATACAAGATTAAGGTGGTTTCTGAGCTGTTCCTTTGCAATTGCATTATTGAGTATAAATTACACATATTCACATGTCACAAGTCACATTTCTAAATCCAACTATCTTCTCTCTTTCGTACACACACACACACACACACACACACACACAATTTAAGAAAAAAAAAAAGCTTTATGCCTGAAACCTCTCCTTGTTATATGTTTATAGTTATTTTGAGAAAAAATATGACAAGTTGTTTATGTTTTATTTGTGTTTTTGTGATGTAATAAGGTGGATGGATTGCTTAGCTGGAGAAGCAAGACAAATTTCTGTGTAAACAGACAATAAAGTGTTATCGTATCTTATCTTATCTTCAAAGAAAGTCCTATTGTTTAAATACTCTTCAAGCTCTTTGGAGTTGATGTTCTCTTATGAGTGTCTGACAGAATTAACATTTGAAAAAAATAATATTCAAGTGGTTCATAAATACGATACTTGTATTTTGTGGCTAGTTTTATTTTGTATGGCTTGAGACCTCTGAGCGTGTCCCTTGACCCAGAGGTACATGGGGGAGCATGCAGTTTTCCTGTTAAGGATGTAGACTTGAAACCTGAAAATACAGTTCATGTTGGACACATATTGTTTTCCGTGCAAACAATTAATTATTATTCCTTATTTTGTCCCTGCATAATGCCTTACTTGGCACCCACTTTTTTTGGGATAATATCTGAAACAAAGTCTTGCAGTGTGACAAGTGATTGATAATGAATTCATAAATATTCTTTATTAATATTAATAATTATACATTTTTGCATTGCTGACAATTTTATCCAAGATAACTTTATGTAGTTCATTCATTATACAGCTCTAGGTTACTGCCCTGTTATAAGTGTTCAGGTTCACCCATAGTGTGTGAGTGATACAGAGCATGTGTTCCACTGATGTATGGATCAGTGACTCCTTGTAAGTAGTGTATCTAGCAGTGTAAGTCACCTTGGTGAATAAGGTGTGTTGGCTCATAACACTACACAGAGTTCATTGGAAGTTGCTTTGGAGAAAAGTATCTGCTAAATAAGTAAATGTAAATTCTAATAACATTAAAACAATAACATAGATAGATAGATAGATAGATCCCACAAGGGAAATTATTATGTTACAGCAGCAGAATACAAGTCTGAAAATACTTGCAATATAAAAAAAAATAAAAGCAATATAAAAAATATAAAAACATATAGAAACAAATGCGAAAATACAAGATAAAAATATGTACAATTATATATATAGTTGGAGGAATAATAAATAAGTATATTAAATAAATAAATCAAAACAGTATGTAGTGCAAATAGTGCAACAGTATATAGTGCAAGTTGTGCAGAATGGTAATATAATCATTATGAGTAATAACAAAATGAACTAACAATAGTGCTGAATAGTTCATCTGTCACACAGAGGTGAGTTGTTGTACAGTGTTATTGCGAATGGTAGGAATGATTTCCTGAACCGTTCTTTACGACAGCGGAGCTGAATGAGTCTATTAGAGAATGAGCTTCGCTGTCTCTGCAGTGTGCTGTGAAGTGGGTGGGATAGAGTGTCCATGATGGAGAGCAGTTTGTTCAGTGACCTCCTATTCCTCACTGACTCAAACGTCTCCATGTTCTGTCCAGTGATGCTACCGGCCTTACTGATGAGTTTGTTCATCCTGCCGGCATCTCTGACATTAATGCTGCTCCCCCAGCAGACCACAGCAAAGTAGATAGCACTCGCAACAACAGACTAGTAGAAGATCTCCAGCATCTTGCTGCACACATTGAAAGATCTGAGCTTTCTCAGAAAATAGAGTCTGCTCATTCCCTTCTTGTACACAGCATCAATGTGGTCCCTCCAGTCCAGACTGCTGTTCAAGTGGACACCTAAGTACTTGTAGTTCTGAACAGTCTCAACCTACCTCCCCCAGGATCTTTATGGGTCTGACTGCAGTTCTTGTCCTCCTAAAGTCGACGACCATCTCCTTGGTCTTCCTGACATTTAGGAGCAGATGATTCCTGCTGCACCACTCCACAAAGTTATCCACCAGGTGCCTATACTCCAACTCCTGTCCATCTCTAACACACCCCACCACTGCAGAGTCATCAGAGAACTTCTGCAAGTGGCATAATTCAGTATCATACTGAAAATCAGAGGTGTACAGAGTGAACAGGAATGGTGACAGGACAATTCCCTGTGGCGCTCCTGTGTTACTAACCAACACATCAGACAGGAAGCTCCCCAGCCGTACAAACTGAGGCCTGTCTGACAGATAGTCAGAGCTCCAGGAGACCATAGATGCACCGACACCCATCCCCAGCAACTTCCCACTCAACAAAAGAGGTTGGATGGTATTAAAGGCACTGGAGAAGTCAAAAAACATGATCCTCACAGTGCTGCCACTACCATCCAAGTGAGAATGAGCTCGCTGCAGCAGATAGGTGACAGCATCATCCACACCCACATGAGGCTGATAGGCAAACTGAAGAGGGTCCAGACTAGGTTTCACCTGTGGTCTCAGCTGCTTCATCACCAGTCTCTCCAGTACCTTCATAACATGTGATGTTAGGGCAACTGGTCTGAAGTCACTGGGGCCAGATGGGATGGCTATCTTTGGCACTGGTACTAAACAAGATGTCTTCCATAGCACCGGAATCCTTTCCTGCAACAGACTCAGGCTGAAGATGTGTTGCAGAATGCCAGACAGCTGGGCCGCACAGGACCTCAGGACCCGGGGGCTGATGTGATCCGGGCCTGCAGCCTTGCCTTGGTGGAGTCTCTCCAGCTGTCTTCTCACCTGGCCGATGGTCACAGTCATGGGGGTTGGAGTTGGGGGGTTGTGGTCAGATGTACACAGTGGGGGGTGGGGGTGGGTACGATGCAAGGCATAAGAGGGTGACAAAAGCGGGTGTGAAGACTGGTCCAGTGTGGGGAGGGCCAGCAGGGGGTCCAGTGCTGAACCTGTTAAGGAACAGATTCAGCTCATTGGCTCTGTCCAGGCTGCCGTTCTGCTGATGATCTTTGATGTTATAGCCTGTGATCTGCTTCATGCCCCTCCACACGTCCCTCATGTTGTTCAGCTGGAGTTTATTCTCCAGCTTCTGTCTTTACACTCCCTCAGTGCCACCTTCAGTTGGCGCTGTATCCTTCTCATCTCGTCCTTGTCACCAGACCTGAAGGCTCTCTTCTTTTGGTTCAGCAAACCCTTCAGGTTACTGGTAATCCAAGGCTTGTTATTAGGAAAACAGCGTACTGTCCGGGTTTGAATGATAGTGTCCTCACAGAAATTAATATAGTCCGTGATGCAGTCAGTGATGTTATTGATGTCGTCCCCATGTGGTCTGCAGAGCACATCCCAATCTGTTGTTTCAAAGCAGTCCTGCAGGGCCACACAGGCCTCCTGAGTCCACCTCCTCACATTCCTTGTGGAGATAGGCTGCCTTTGAACTGCAGGGACATACTGAGGTGTTAACAGGATAAGACTGTGGTCTGATCTACCAAGTAGGGGCAGGGCAGTGGCGGTATATGCGTCCTCGACATTTGCATACAAAAGATCCAGTGTTTTGTTTTCCTGCGTAGTGCAATCAATAAACTGATGAAAAGTTGGAAGAATTGAGTCCAATCTAACATGATTAAAATCTCTAGTAACGGCCACAAAAGCATCGCGGTGCTGAGACTGTAACCTAGCAACGGTGGTGTGTACCGCATCACATGCCGATGCCTCATCAGCTGATGGTGGAATGTAAACCTCGACCAGTATGATGGAGAACTCCCGTGGTAAATAATATGGACGCATACTCAAAGCTAGGATTTCGGTGTCCGGCGAGCAGAAACGTTCCTTCAGAGTAATATGTCTGGGATACCAAATGGTATTAATACTAATAATAACCAAGACAATCAAGGTTGAAGGGACTCATACTGGACAAACTGACATGAAACGGGATTGCAGTTGAGGGATGAGAACACGGGAGCAGAAGCCGTGTCCTGGATAAGTGAACTGGCTTCCCCTCCTTTAGCTAAGCTTTGTCACTCTAAAAGGACAAGGTATGGCCTGACTAGATAAGACCAAAAAGATTAACTCAGTGATTTTTACAGCACTGCAAGCTGGGGCCAGCCTAAAGCTACTTGAGCCACCAAAAATATTTGTGCTTTCCAGTTGGGCTCAGATATGGCAGTTTGCCTGAAGCAAACACCATGTAAGGTGTTGGCAATGCTGGTGCTGAATGGTGGCTGTCCTCCTTCCCAGTGTCTTTTTTTTTGAACTGCAGGCAATCAAGGCACCACAAAAAAACTGAGCACATTAGAACAGGTTAGAGCTGCTGCCTTTCGGCTGTAAGGTTGCAGGTTCAGATCCCTCCCGTTGAGCAATGTAGCAAAAATTCAGCTGTCTTCAGCTCTGTGCTGCACAAATGAATTTAAGTGCCGTAAGTCGTCAATAGGTCAATCATACTTACAAGTTTTGGTCAGGAGTTTATTAAAAGGTAAAGCCCAGTATGAAATTTCCTGTTGAATTTACTCGATAAATATATTGTGAGGTGACGCAATGGGCTTGGTCGGGTCCCACTCTCTGGCAGGTCTGAGGTTCGAGTCCTGTTTGGGCTGCCTTGCAAAACGGGTTGGCATCCCATCCTGGGTGTGTTCCCTCCCTGTCCATCCTTGCACCCTGTGTGGCCAGATTAGGCTCCGGTTCGCTGTGACTGTGCTCAGGACAAGTGGTTTCAGACAGTGTGTGTGTGTGTGTGTGTGTGTGTGTGTGTGTGTGTGTGTGTGTGTGTGTGTGGATATGTGTGAGATGTACTGTGGGGAGCAGCTAAAGTAATCAAACTTAATTCTCTAGAGGCATAAGCAGTGTCTTTGTGTGTATCTGGAAGCTGAGTTCACGCTTCATAAAATTTTCATAGATTAAAGAATAATGGTGAATTTCTGTTCTTACAGGACTGGGGCAGTTCCCGTCGTTTTCGTACTGTCACACTTCTGATGATGTTATGCAAATGCCACATTCCCTATTTATGTGGTAAATTATGGTATCTAGAGCAGCCAGTTTGCTGAATGCACAACTTTTTGTATTGGCAGAAATTTATTTGTAATCATTTCAATGTAATTGTTATAGTAGTCGTTATGCCCCCTGATTAAGGGTCTACCCCCAGAACTCCCCTCTTAACCACTAAGCATAAACAGAACAACCAATCAGAAAAACACACACACAATTGTCTACATATGTAGCGTCCGGACGGGAGTCCGACACGGACGCGCGTTGCTATTACGTCCAAACACAGACGAACTATAAAATGACTTCACGTGCAGTGTGATGTTAAAAGTGTACTGTGTGTATTGTAAGACACTCGGTGGAAGTAAAACAGGAAACACGAGACCAGGAAACACACACGGTGTTTGAACTACGGTGAACAGTGAAACGCTAATCTGTGAGTATGACCGCAACCCCGAGACGTGACGAAATACCGGACAGGAACGATGGACCAGGACTGAAGAACAAGAGGTAGGAACTGACGGGACGGGCACTCGGGACTGGAACATGCACACCTAGGAAACAGATTGTGGAAACAAGAGACTACGAATCGCCAAGAGAGCACAATAGAACCGCTGATTAAGAATCCGCAAGTAGTTCTGCTCCGCTGGCTCCTTTTATACCTCCATGTCCTACGAGACTGTGAGGTGATAGGTAAGCGTTAACTAGCGGCACTGAGTGGCGCCGCCTCTGACCAGGAGGGGCAGTGACCCCGTGGGACGTGACAACATACATGAACACTAATATCTACTATTTACACAAAGCTATTACAGCTCCCCCTAGCACCGTTACATTGCCCCCCTTCAGCAGTCATCTGTCCTGGCAGCTGTTGACCCTGCCAACACAAAATCCTGAAGATGTAGAGGCAACCTGCCATCCCTCCCGGGTCTGAATCTGCTGAACTTGGCGGGCTTGCAACGGGGGTTCCGGCGCGGGCTCCTTGGTATGGTAAGGGGCAAGCCTGTTGCGGTGTAGAACCACCGGGCGACATCTGGGTCCCATCCACACCCTGTAAACAACGTCAGACAGCCAATCCAAGATAATACAGGGACCCACCCAGCTCTCTGCGAGCTTGGGGCAGAGCCCGCGTTTCCTCCGAGGGCTGTAGGCCAGGGGATTCCCGCGACACTGCATGTCGAACGCGTGCTTTTACTAACCCCCTGCCTCCATCAGGTGGCGCCTTGCAAAAACGTGCGCGGACTCCAAGCGCTGCCACGGTTGCTGAAGGTTCTCCGGACCCGGTTCCCCACTCACCTCAGGCTCTGGTGGGCTGCTGAAAGCTAAGTCCACTGACATCCTCAACTCATGCTCAAACATGAGCAGGGTGGAGGTGCAGCCAGTGGACTCCTGGACAGCAGAGCAGCATGCCCACAGGACCAGGGGCAGGTGTCTGTCCCAGTTGCGCTGGTGTTGAGCTGTGAGCACGGAGAGCTGCATGGTGAGCATGCGGTTGAACTGCTCCATCAGCCCGTCACTCTGCGGGTGAAAAGGTGTGGTGCACATCTTCCGCACCCCCAGCCAGTCATACACTGCCTTCATGACCAGCGACTCAAAGTTCCTATCCTGGTTGCTGTGCAGCTCCTCTGGTGCTTCGAAACGACAGAACATCTCCTCCACCAATCGCTCCAGCCTAGTAGCGGCACTGTGGTCCAGTACTATGTATGCCTCGGGACACTTATTGAAGTAATCCATTGCCACAAGCACACAGCGGTTTCCTCGCTCAGTCGGGGGGAGGAGTCCCAGCACGTCCACGCGCTCCATCGGGGCACCCGACTGTAGCTGTTCCAGGGGGGTGTGCGACTGGTCGCTGGGGCCCTTGCGTGCTGTGCAGGTGTTGCAGCAATACACGAACTCTATGTCCTGCCAGCACCCTGCACAGTGGAACCGCTGGCATAGCCGATGCAGCGTCTTTTCCACGACGAAGTGCCCGACACCGGCGGGTCCGCATATTAGCCGCAACATTTTCTTCCCTGAGGGCATGGGGGACGAGGAGCTGCCACAGGACTTGACCTCGCACCGGCCCCTCCCAATGCCGATACAACAACCCCCCTCTCAAGGTGAGGCTGTCCCATTGTGAGCAGTATGACTTGATGGTGGGTCTGTGCGGGGTCACAGCAGTCCAAGGCTGGCATTGCCCCAACTGTAGGAAGCCCCGCACCACAACCAGCTCTGGATTGGCTTCCTGGGCCTGGCGGAACAGTCCCGTGTCATTGGCAGACCCCCCGTTGCTCGCCATGTCCATCGCCATCACAGCGCAGGTCTCATCAGCAGTCCCCCGCCGCTCCTCTAGCCAATTGCAGTGTCCTCACGATTCTGTGCGGCAGGGGCGCCGAGAAAATGCGTCGGAGTTGGCGTGCAAGTGTCCTGGTCGGTGCTGGACAGTCAGCGAGCCAGAACTTGTGCTCCAACTGCTGGCTGTCCACAGACATGCGTAAGCGTCTTTTCCCGCACATCACCACGGTCTCTCCCGTGACCGTGCGCAGGCTTGCCGACACCTCAGTTCATCCCTTGGGGGGGACGGTGCGCAGTTCTAGGCAGTGCCTCTGTGCAGACAATTGAGATCACTGACCCTGTGGCCAGGAGGGCTTTGCAGGGTATACGCTCTATTAGGCAGGGCAGCCAGAGGCAGTGGAGCTTCCCTACACGTCCCACTGGGAAGGAGGCCTTGAGAGGGGGCAGAGTCACAGGGTAAAACCATCATGGCATCACACCTCTGCTGTTTCCTTGAGACGAGATGGGGGCGGGCTCCCTGCAGTGACGCGTCTGGTGACCTCACTTCCAACAACGCCAGCAGATTATAGGCAGCCGTTGGCAGAAGTGATACCGCACTGGCGGTGGTCCTCATAGCTTCTCCAGGGCGGTAAGCAGTTCCGTGGCCCTCCGCTGCCAGTCTTCTGTCTCCGGCGCCTGATCCCTCCTCCAGTGTGTTCTCTGGGTCGGTTAGTATGAACCCTGCTCATCCCTCTCTGACACCAGTGTAACATCCCCCCATGGAGCTACTGGAATCCAGCTCAGGAGTCAGGGTAAAAGGAATGTGCTCTTTATTCAACGGGTACATCTCTTTTGCCAGCAGTCTTAACAAAGATGCTTCAGACAATACAAGTGGTATTGAACACCAGAGAATCCCCCTGGGTCACTCCCAACCCCCCTACCATGCCCCACGGTTAAGGGCCCCCTCCAGAACTCCCCAGAATTCTCCTCTTAACCACTAAGCATAAACAGAATGACAATCAAACGGTACAGACAACTAATATTATCGTCAGAAGCGCTTACGCTGGCTAAGACTGAACTGGAAGGCACTATGAATTCACAGGTATTCTCTAATTTATTATTGAAAAACGACATAAATTCAACATTAGTAATGGAAGCAGAAATACGTTGTTTATCTTTGTGTTTACCAGTTAAGTAAGTGACGGTATTAAACAGGAAGTGAGGGTTCTTCTGATTTTCATCAATTAACTTTGTGTAGTATTCGAGTATGGCATGAAAAAGTAGACCATCGGACCAGGCTAAATAATAAACGTTTAGTTTATCTGAACGCCATTTACGCTTTAATTTACGATATTCTAACTTTATTGCATGAGTTGATTCATTGATCCATGGCAAGTTTCTTACAGTTCGAATAAGTCTTGTTTTTGGTGGAGCCCTAGAGTTTAGGGCAAATTTTACCACTGAATTATACATTTGATCAATATCTATGCTCGTTCCAAAATCCGAACTTCTAATATAATCAGTAATTTTAGCAGTAGTATTTTCATCAATTTGCTGCACAATTTCGGTCTTACTGTTGTCAGATAGGACTGGCAGGTATAGATCAATGATTTTCAATAGGTAATAGTTAATGATTGGAAATAGTCTCCTTTAAAGGAATAATATTTACACAAAGAACATCTACGCCATAGCTTATGACGAGATCAAGTGTATGGTTACGGGAATGAATAGGACTGTTAACAACATCAGTAAAACCAACAGAGTTTGAGAGACATAAAACTTTTAGCGAGAGTATCCGACGACACATCTATATGAATATTGAAATCTCCCATCAAGATAATTTTGTCATGAGTAATGACTAAATCAGTTATAAAATTACTAAATTCCTCTAGAAAAGAGGAGTACGGTCCAGGTAGATGGTAGATAAGGAATATAATTATATTGGATTTTGACTTGAAATCTAGTTCAAACGAGGTAAAATTATTACGATTTCTTGGTGCTATTTGTAATCTATTATTGAATCTATTATTGAAAAATTCAGCCATATACAGTAACACACTGTAGTGGGAGGTTCTTCTCTTATATTGCCTCGTTCTGGTATAATAAAAAAAACTAACATGGCGGCACCCGCATAGTAAAGCAGTATTAAAGAAATGTCTCTGTCGGAGCTTAAAAATGAAGCATTTTGAAACCCCAAGAACACTACATGGTGGCAGCGGTGGGATAGAAAGGACCACCAAACATACAGTCCCAGCAGACGTACCAGCTGTAGGCTGTGATTATGGCATTTTTTTCCTGTATTGAAATTCACCGCATGGCAGGAGGTGCACTGCTGCCGTAGGCACATTCAAGCTGAAATCGCTTCATAATACGGTTGTCGCTCAGCAATAATCACCCGTGCAAATGACATTGAGATATCCAGTTATGCAGCGGGATGCTGCTGATCTCGCAGAAGCATTTAAGTTATTCAAGCAGAAGATGCTACTGGTGTGTGAGGATAATGGCATCGCGAATGGTCCCAATGTAGCTAGGAAGATTAAAATAGTGGTTGGTGATGAAGGACTATGGAGATTGAATGCGTCCGGCTTGACCGACGACGAGCAGAAACGTTCCAAAAAATTATGGGAGTTATTTGAAAAGCAATTAAAGGTTGCTGTGAACTTCAGGATTCACAGGTTAATCTTAATGTGATATCGACAGCGGGAAAATGAAACCCTTGATGAGTTCGTCATTAGAACCCGAGCACAAGCACAGTTGTGTGAATATCTCCGAGGATGAAATGCAGGAGAGAATCGTGGAGCTTGTCATAATGAGCTCGCCTATGGATAACTTCCCCAGAGAGCTGTTGGGAAAAGAAAAAGGCTTAACACTTCAGGACATGCTCATGGAAAGCAGAAAACATGAAGCTGCGCTTATCGGCACCCACCAGTTACAGACTCTACAGGAAAAGAAAATCGATCACATCGGAATGAAAAAACCATGTGGCCGATATGGACTACACCTCAAATCCCGCTCATGCCCAGCGTATAAGGATGTTTGCAAGGGCTGTGGGAAGAAGGGACGCTGGGAGAAGATGTGTCGATCTGAAAAAGGTAGAGAATGTAAAGAGAGACGAACCAGGCCTGAGAAGAGAGGTGGCAGGAAGAAAAAGGGTGCAAAGAAAGTTGATGCTGTGAGGGCAAGCAATGATAGCTCCAAGGCAACCAATGACAGCTCAGAAAGCTCAGAAGATCCATCCATCCACCCATCTTCCTCCGCTTTTATCCGGGGCCGGGTCGCGGGGGCAGCAGTCCGAGCAGAGTCCTCCAGACTTCCCTCTCCCCGCACACCTCCTCCAGTTCCTCTGGGGGAACCCCAAGGCGTTCCCAGGCCAGCCGGGAGACATAATCTCTCCAACGTGTCCTGGGTCTGCCCCTAGGCCTCCTCCCAGTGGGACATGCCCAGAACACCTCACCAGGGAGGCGTCCAGGAGGCATCCGGAACAGATGCCCGAGCCACCTCAACTAGCTCCTCTCGATGCGGAGGAGCAGCGGCTCTACTCCGAGCTCCTCCCGGGTGACTGAGCTCCTCACCCTATCCCTAAGGGTGCACCCAGCCACTCTGCGGAGGAAACTCATTTCTGCCGCTTGTATCCGCGATCTCATTCTTTCGGTCATGATCCAGAGTTCATGACCATAGGTGAGGGTAGGAACGTAGATCGACCAGTAAATTGAGAGCTTCGCCTTACGACTCAGCTCCCTCTTCACCACAACAGACCGGTACAATGGCCGCATTACTGCGGACGCCGCACCGATCCGTCTGTCAACCTGCCGCTCCATTTTTCCCTCACTCGTGAACAAGACCCCGAGATACTTAAACTCCTCCACTTGAGGGAGCAACTCCCCCCTAACCCGGAGGGGGCAATCCACCTTTTTCCGACTGAGAATCATGGCCTCGGATTTGGAGGTGCTGATTCTCATCCCCACCGCTTCGCACTCGGCTGCAAACCTCCCCAGTGCACGCTGCAAGTCTTGACTTGATGAAGCCAACAGGACCACATCGTCCGCAAAAAGCAGAGACGAGATCTCGCGGCCACCAAAACAGACACCCTCCGTTCCCTGACTGCGCCTAGAAATTCTGTCCATAAAGATAATGAACAGAATCGGTGACAAAGGGCAGCCCTGGCGGAGTCCAACATGCACCGGGAACAGGTCTGACTTACTGCCGGCAATGCGAACCAAGCTCCTGCTCCGGTCATACAGGGAACGAACAGCCCGTAGCAACGAGCCCCGAACCCCATAATCCCGAAGTACCCCCACAGGATGCCACGAGGGACACGGTCGAATGCCTTCTCCAAGTCCACAAAACACATATGGACTGGTTGGGCAAACTTCCACGAACCCTCCAGCACCCTAGTGAGGGTATAGAGCTGGTCCAGTGTTCCACGGCCAGGGCGAAAACCGCATTGCTCCTCCTGAATCCGAGGTTCGACTATCAGTCGGATTCTCCTCTCCAGTACCCTGGCATAGACTTTCCCAGGGAGGCTAAGGAGTGTGATCCCCCTATAGCTGGAACACAATCTCCGGTCCCCCTTCTTAAAAAGAGGGACCACCACCCCGGTCTGCCAGTCCAGAGGCACCGTTCCCGAACTCCACGCGATGCTGCAGAGGCGTGTCAGCCAAGACAGCCCCACAACATCCAGAGACTTGAGAAACTCGGGGCGGATCTCATCCACCCCCGGAGCCTTGCCACCGAGGAGTTTTTTGACTACCTCAGCAACTTCAGCCAGGGTAATGGACGAGTCCACTTCCAAGTCCCCAGCCTCAGCTTCCTCTACGGAAGGCGTGTCGGAGGGATTGAGGAGATCCTCAAAGTACTCCTTCCACCGCTCGAGGACATCCTCAGCTGAGGTCAGCAGCGCACCACTTCCACTGTAAACAGTGTTCGTGGAACACCGCTTCCCCCCTCTGAGTCGCCGGACGGTTTGCCAGAATCTCTTTGAGGCTGACCGAAAGTCTTCCTCCATGGCCTCAAGTTTTTGCCACGGCGACTGCCAGAGCCACGCTCCGTTTGGCCCGTCAGTACCTGTCAGCTGCTTCAGGAGTTCCATGAGCCAGCCAGGCCCGATAGAACTCCTTCTTCAGCTTGACGGCATTCCTTACTTCCGGTGTCCACCTCCGTGTTCGGGGATTGCCGCCGCGATAGGCGCCGGAGACCTTATGGCCGCAGCACCAAACTGCCGCCCCGACAATGGAGGTGCGGAACATAGTCCATTCAGACTCGATGTCCCCCACCTCCCTCGGGACCTGGTTGAAGCTCTGTCGGAGGTGGGAGTTGAAGACCTCTCTGACGGGCCTCCGCCAAACGTTCCCAACAGACCCTCACTATGCGTTTGGGCCTGCCAGGTCTGTCCAGCTTTTTCCCCCGCCATCGAATCCAACTCACCACCAGGTGGTGATCAGTTGACAGCTCAGCCCCTCTCTTCACCCGAGTGTCCAAGGCATATGGCTGAAGGTCAGAAGAAACGACTACAAAGTCGATCATCGACCTCCGACCTAGGGTGTCCTGGTGCCAAGTGCACTGATGGACACCCTTATGCATGAACATGGTGTTCGTTATGGATAAACCGTGACTAGCACAGAAATCCAATAACAACTCACCGCTCAGGTTCAGATCAGGGAGGCCGTTCCTCCCAATCACGCCCCTCCAGGTATCACTGTCGCTGCCCACGTGGGCGTTGAAGTCCCCCAGTAGAACGACAGAGTCCCCAGTGGGAGCGCTTTCCAGCACGCCCCCCAGGGACTCTAAAAAGGCCGGGTACTCTACACTGCCGCTAGGCGCATAAGCACAAACGACAGTGAGAGACCGTTCCCTGACCCGAAGGCGTAGGGAGACGACCCTCTCATTCACCGGGGTAGACTCCAACAGATGGCGGCTGAACTGGGGGGCTATTAATAAGCCCACACCAGCCCGCCGCCTCTCACCCCAGGTAACGCCAGAATAGTGGAGAGTCCACCCTTGGTCGAGAAGAGTGGTTCTAGAACCCAAGCTGTGAGTGGAAGTGAGCCTGACTATATCTAGATGGTATCTCTCAACTTCCCGCACCAGCTCAGGCTCCTTCCCCGCCAGTGAGGTGACATTCCAAGTCCCAAAAACCAGAGTTGGCGCCCGAGATTTGGGTCGGCCGGGCACTCGGCCCCGACCACCGCCCAAATCGCAATGCACCGGCCCCTTACGGTTTCTCCGGCAGGTGGTGAGCCCACCGAAGAGTGGCTCCACGTCATGGCTTCGGGCTGAGCCCGGCCAGGCCCCGTGGGCATAGACCTGGCCACCAGGCGCTCGCATGCGAGCCCCCCCCCCCCAGGCCTGGCTCCAGGGTGGGGCCCCGGTGACCCCATACCGGGCGGGGTAAACGGAAGCCTTGATTTTTTCTTCATAAGTGGTTTTTGAACCGCGCTTTGTCTCGTCTGTCATCCAGGACCTGTCTGCCATGGGAGACCCTACCAGGGGCATATATCCCCAGACAACATAGCTCCTGGACTCATTCAGGCACTCAAACCCCTCCACCACGGTAAGGTGGCGGTTCACGGAGGGGAGCTCAGAAGATGAATTTTCCAAAAAGTTTCATAGCATGGACATACACTGCACAGAGGTTCACACCCGAGATGAAGCTTATACAACAATTAAAATCAAATATCCTGGCTGCAGCAAGTCAAAACTCATGAAAATAAAAAATAGATCCGGGTGCACAAGGGAATTAACTTCCACTCTGTACATTCCGACAGATGTATGGCGATATTGAACCGATAAAGGTCCTGAAACCAATGGGTATGACGAAGCTGACATCTTATAGTGGTCACTCCATACCATGTTTTGGGAAGCTCTCCATGCAATGCAAATACGACATGTCCGGGTGGGTGAGTACAGAATTCCACGTCGTACATGCTAATGGCCCAGTGTTACTCAGGTTACCAATGTGCACTGCCCTGAATTTGCTCACTTTCAATTGCTGTCTCGAAACCATAGAAAAGGCTCTAATCAAGGTGAGCACTACAGAGGATCTAGTAAAATTATACCCAACGCAATTTGACACAATTGGTAAATTAGAAGGCCCAGCACAAATCGTTTCGAAGGAAGACGCAGAGCCACACGTTGATCGCCCAAGAAAATTTAACATCAACCTTAAACCAAAATTAAGGATGAGCTCTGTTGCATGGAGAAACTAGGGGTCATCAAGAGAGTGAGAGAACACACAGACTGGTGTTCCAGTATGGTATGCAGCCTCAAGAAAGACGGGTCACTCTGTCTGTGCCTGGACCCTAAGAGACTTAACAAAGCCATCAAGAGATGTCCCCACAAATCCCTACATTAGAAGAGATAAATCCTGAATTCCATGGGGCAAAGTGGTTCAGCAAGCTCGATGCTAAAGCTGGGTACTGGAGTGTACAACTCGATGAACAATCACAGGCGGTTACTACATTCCGCACACCCCTAGGGCGTTATTGCTTCACACACCTACCTTTTGGCCTCAACATAAACCAAGACATATTCCAGCGGCGCATGGACGAAATCTTGGAAGGCCTGGAAGGGTGTGTTGGAATTGCAGACTACATTTGCATATTTGGCAAGACAGAAGAAGAGCATGACAAACGCCTATTGTCACTCCTTGAAAGGGTGAAGGAGACAGTGCTGTGTTCAACTCGGACAAATGCTTCATAAAGCAGAGACGAATTGCATTCTTTGGAAATGTTTACAGCGAAAATGGAATCTCACCAGACCCAGATATGGTAAAAGATATAAAAAAAATGCCTAGCCCACAGGACAAGGAAGATCTCCAACGCTTTCTAGGACTATTGACAGACATGGGTTCTTTCATACCAAACTTGAGCCAGAAATCTGCAAGTCTGCGTGAGTTACTGAAAAAGGAAACGCCATACGACTGGTCAGAAGATCACCAACGAGTCTCTGATATGCTCAAAGATGCAATATCAGAGCATTCTAGTATGGCATACTTTGACACCACGACTTCAGTAACACTTGAAGTTGACGCCTCGCTGAAAGGACTGGGTGCTGCACTCTTACAAAACGGGTGCCCAGTGGCATTCGCGTCAAAGACTCTAACTCCTACTCAAGCAAATTGTAGCAACATTGAACGGGAAATGCTTGCGCTTGTGCATGGAATAGAGAGGTTCCATGCTTACCTATATGGCCGGCATTTCTACATCAACACAGATCATAAGCCCTTGGAGATGATCTGCAAGAAACCAATAATAACAGCCCCCCAAGACTGCAGCGCATGACTACACCGTCACATATAAGCCAGCGCATCAGATGGTTCTGACCGACATGCTATCATGACTGCCAAACTCAGAGGAAAACACCGCTGTGGAGATGGAACCAACCGTCCACGCAATCACCTTTGACCTCATAAACTTCAGCCTCGAGGAAACAAAATGAGTTGAAGGTTGAGACTTGACGGTGCCCCATCCTCAATGCACTAGCTGAGGTGGTGTACCAGGGATGGGCTGAGAAACTCAGAGCTACCCAGTGATCTGAGAGTATTTTGGCCATATCGAGACACAATCAGCATCGATAATGGCATTCTCTTTAAAGGAAAGCAAGTCATCATTCCAGAAAGAATGAGGCATGACATCCTTACACAGCTTCACAGGAGCCATCTTGGTATCGAGAAGACAAGATTGCTTGCAAGGGATTCTGTCTACTGGTCGAAAATGAGCAAGGATATCAAAAGGACTGTAAACGCATGTCGATTCTGTCAAGAGGATCAAGACCAAAACAGGAACGAGCCAATGATCGAGAAAGAGGTGCCACTGAAGGCATGCCAGACTATTGAGACGGACCTTTCTGAGATTAAAGGAAAGCAGTTCATCATCATTGGGGATTATTACTCAAAGTATCCATTCGTAAAGGAACTACAAAGTCCAGTGACATCCATGTCTGTCACAAATGTTTTCAAAGAGTTATGTGACATGCTCGGAAGGCCTGACCAAATAAAATCTGACAACAGCCCACAATACTCAGCAACAGAATTCACTAACTTCTGCAAAGAATGGGGTATAACACACACAACATCGTCGCCCCACTATCCCCGATCCAATGGTTTTATTGTGCGCCAAGTCCGAACCGTGAAATCATGCATTAAAAAGTGCATAAAAGCCAGAGAAAGCATATCACAGGCTCTTCTCAACATTCGCGCCACTCCAGTTGACAATAAACTCCCATCCCCTGCAGAAATGTTGTTTGGCAGAACTATTGCCACCCTTCTGCCCTCACGAAAAGGAGACGTGGATGACAATGTCAAACACAGGCTCATGCAAAGAAATGAGATGATGAAGCACCAGTATGATGCCCATGTCAGGAAAGATCCACTTCCGCCATTGTATCAAGGCCAAGAAGTGAGGGCCCTGGACAATTCTAGAAAAACCTGAACTTCTGGAAAAGTCATAACTCAATGCTCAGAACTAAGGTCATATATTGTTGAGACTTCCGGTGGCGCTTCCATAAGGAGAAACAGGAGACATTTGAGAGAAGCGGATCCACCACCAAGTTCAACCACATCGCAAAGTGACACACCCCAGATCACTGATGATACCATGCAAGAGTGCCCGGTTACCGAAACTGAGGTGTGTGAGATGGACCTTCCAGTTGTATATTCCAGTTGAAAGATCTTTTCAAAGTTTGTAGGTAACCTTGTTTAATGTGATATTTATTTTCGTTTTATAATGAGGGGGATGTGGTGGGAGGTGCTTCTCTTATATCGCCTTGTTCTGGTATAATAAAAAACCTAACATGGCGGCGCCCGCATAATAAAGCAGTATAAAGAAATTTCTGTGTTGGAGTTTAAATATGAAGCGTCTTGAAACCCCAAGAACACTACACACACAAGGCACTGTTAACACCAACATGATCCGACTGAAAAGAAGGAAGTATTTGTCTTACCTCAGGCTCATGTGCCCCTCCCACGAGCCAACAAAGAGCTGTAGACGTGCAATGTTTTGATGCGCATTGCAAAGTAACGTCTGTTTGTAATTACGAATCATTGTATGTAACTCAAATTTTTAATCCAGTAGGCTTAATATGAAGTTTTCATTTGATTGTTACTTAAGGATGACAAAAAAATAACTTCCGGTCAGTAAGGGGGTGGTTTGTCACTATGGCTTGTACATAAGTGGAACATTCATAACTTGTAGACTGCCTGTACATTGATTTTTTTCAATTCGGTTTTTCAGGTTACGATGAACAGTCACATTTGTAACAAAATGTATTTGCCTCCAAGATACACAGAGAACCTCTATAGTAACGCCCACATCACAACAGAGGTTTTGCTCTTTTTGATCGTCTGTTAAATGTGTTAAATGATTATTCTTTGTTTAGCTGGGACCTTTATTCAAGGTGATTTAAAGGGATTAACTCTAGGTTCATGTGTTAAATTTATGCAGCTCCCAGGACACTCAAGCAGTCCAACTTGAACTGTCTGGTTTTAGTTCTATGTCCTTAAATGCTATGGCACCTGCTCCTAATGATTAAAATCAAGTAAAAAGTTTTTTTTTTTTTTTTAAATGCTTCAGGTTTCTGAATTTCAGTCTGCTGGGATCTATAGGCAATCAAAAATTTGTAAAGTCCTTTTTTTATTTATAAAACATGCAAAGTAAGTTCTACATGCCTATGGGTACATTTCATTGTTTACATTGTTTAAATTTGTAATCTGTTCAATTTCTTAACACTAAATTACCGTAATTTACTACAGGGAATTTATATGCATAATGTTTAGGTTTACGCATGAAAAAAAAGATTAGGATTAGGCAAAATTCAATTTCAGCTCCCACTGTACACAATTACCTTACAAAATGTTTAGTCACTGAGTGACTGAGTTGAGCAAAATTATTGTTTCACCATATCTATATATCAGAGCTTGTTTCCTGACCCACATTGCTGTAACAATGAAAAAAATGCTAAAGAATTTAATAAACATTTGAAAGAGATATTTGTCTTGTACTCTTGTATCTGTCCAATACAGGCTTGACCATCACAGAGAAATGGTATCAGGAACAGAGCAAAGTCATTTATTGATTTTTATTTTTGGACGTATTATAACACCTTTTTAAAATAATAAACGGTGTTTTTCTTAATTTGGTTAATCAATGACAAGCTTAGTTCACATTTTAGAGCATGGCACTCTTAGTTTGTGAGTTTGATCCACCTTGGTCAGTGTCTTACTGTGATTGTCATGTCTTTTTATTCATTTATGGGTTTTTTTTTTTAATGGGGGAATGAAGAATAACATAAATCATTGTGCTTAGAAGTGTTGCTTTCCAAGAAGAACCTGATTTTCAGTCCATACTCCTGCTAAAATACAGTCTATCAAAGCACTTACCTTTATTCCCTCCAGCTGAACAAGTGGGCTATTCATTGTAAATTCCTTAGCATAACCTTAAAATTGTCAGTTGCTTTTGTAAAATGTCTATTAAATAATAATTTTTAAAAATAACAATTTTATGGGATTTTAATTTTTACTTTTTACATTTCCATCGCGAGGGGTGTGGTGGCGCAGTGGGTTGGACCGCAGTCCTGCTCTCCGGTGGGTCTGGGGTTCAAATCCCGCTTGGGGTGCCTTGTGACGGACTGGCGTCCCGTCCTGGGTGTGTCCCCTCCCCCTCTGGCCTTATGCCCTGTGTTACCGGGTAGGCTCCGGTTCCCCGTAAGGGACAAGTGGTTCTAAAATGAAACATTTACATTTATTCATTTAGCAGATGCTTTTCTCCAAAGCGTCGTACATCTCAGCAAAAGTAAAAATTTCTGCATTACATTAAGAGAAAGAGACATATCTACAGACATGTGATTCTTAAGTAAACCTAGTTTGTTACTTTCCACTTGATGCACTGGTGTTCATCGCTCAAGTAGGTGCAAAAAACGTAAGATGCTTGAATCGTGATTACGCGCGCACGCGCGCACACACATTGCCTGAAACACCTTGTCCCAAGCTAGGTCGCAGCAAACCGGAGCCTTACCTGGCAACACAGGGCGCAAGGCTGGAGTGGGAGGGGACACACCTGGGACGGGATGCCAATCCATTGCAGAGCACCCCAAGCGGGACTTGAACCCCAGACCCACCAGAGACACATGGGAACGCTTTGGCAAATCAAACACAACTTGTGAAGCAACATTCTGTATCAGCTGTAGAGGTTTGATGGCAGTTGCAGGAAGGCCACACAAGAGAGAGTTGCAGTAGTCCAGACAGGATGTCACCAAGGCCTGGACAAGTAGTTGGGCAGAGTCGGTTGTGAGGTAGGAACGGATCCTACTAATATTATGCAGGACGTATCTGCAGGACCGGGTTGGGACTTTGAGGTGCTGAGAAAAAGATAGACTTGAATTAATCGTCACTAGCAGACTCTTAGCCAAGGAGGTAAGCAAAATGAGTGAGTTGTCCAGTTTGAGGGGGTGCGGTGGCGCAGTGGGTTGGACCACAGTCTTGCTCTCTGGTGGGTCTGGGGTTCAAGTCCCGCTTGGGGTGCCTTGCGGCGGACTGGCGTCCCGTCTTTGGTGTGTCCCGTCCTTGGTGTGTCCCCTCCCCCTCCGGCCTTACGCCCTGTGTTACCGGGTTAGGCTCCGGTTCCCCGTGACCCTGTATGGGACAAGTGGTTCTGGAAATGTGTGTGTGTCCAGTTTGATTGAGATCGTGACAGGAGGACAGGCCAGCTAGGAGGTGAAGAATCTCTGTTTTGGAGAGGTTGAGTTGGATGGATCTTTTTGAGAAGATATTAACCCACTGATATTAAATCTAGACCAATCCTTTTTTTGTGACACAGCAATTTGGCCTGGAATGTTATAAACTTCTATAATTTTCATGGTGGAATGAATAGCAAAATCATGTATCTGGCTTCATTTTCATATTTTGCATTTGGCTGGCTATTGTGCTGATTCACTGTGGTCTGTCTGCACCACTAGAACTACCACAATTAACACACTCATAATAGGTCAGAGAGAATGGTATTAGTTTCCCAAAATATCATGGGATGTGTGTTCTTTTCATGGAGGCAATTATATGTGCTGGCAAGATGAAAAAAGGGAAATAAACAAAGGAAAACAAATACTTTTCTTTCCCTTTGGAACCACACACACACACACACATTTTCTGAGCCGCTTGTCCCATACAGGGTCGCGGGGAACCGGAGCCTACCCGGTAACACAGGGCGTAAGGCCGGAGGGGGAGGGGACACACCCAGGACGGGACGCCAGTCCGTCGCAAGGCACCCCAAGCGGGACTTGAACCCCAGACCCACTGGAAAGCAGGACCATGGTCCAACCCACTGCGCCACCGCACCCCCCATCCTTTGGAACCATTGGTTTCTTGTTTCCATAATGAACTTTGACATGAGTGTTTGGACTACACTGCGAACCAGAGGTCAAGAGAATTCATTATCAAGGATGGTTGCCTCATGGTTTTCTCACAGTCAGGACCATTCCTCTATAGATGTCACAACCCACTGTGACCTGAAGATATATACATGATGTATGATGACTTGCAGTGAAAGGTGAGGGGCTAATCCACATGTAAGGAAAAGCAGTTCCTGTATGTTACAGATTTAAGATTAGGGGCTATCTGGAGCTGTGAAGAAGTAAAGTTAGTTTGTTTTTATTTTGATCTACAGTACATTATAATTATCCTGAGTAAGAAGTAATGGAAACTTTTTTTTTTTTTTTTTTTTTAGAAATTCATTTAATATACGTTAACATTTTTAAAAATAAACCGAGGCCACAAATGCAGTGCACTTGTTTATAATAACTAATAGCTTTGAGTATTAGTCAGGATGAGTTTAACTGAATAAGAATGACTAGCTGTCATATATGAAGGGGTTTAATTTTGGTGTCCTTTCTGGAATCCTTTCACACCCTGATTCAAAAGAAATTATTTGTACCTGCTGTTGCCAGGGTGATGGTACAGCCAAGAATGGGACATGCTGATAAAAAAAGGTGGGCAGGTCATTTTCACTGACTGCTTGGCCTTATCTACTGGAATCTGTGGTAAAAGAGGAATAAAAGTGCCATGTTCCTGTTATGCCCAATTACCAGTCTTTCACAAAATGACAATTATTGCCTTGAGTAGGTAGGGTTTATTAATGAGCTTCCCTTATATGGAACACTGACAGGTTTTAAGTTATTAACTTTGAAACATGCCTATGAAAGAAAAAAAAAAAGACAGTCTCCAGAAAGTAGTATTTCTAGCATTTGTTTTGTAACATAGACATAAAAATATGTCTGTATATATCATGCACCCTTACCTGTAAAGGTGTTCTGTACAATGAAAAATCACTGTATCGTATTGTAGAAGTATATCACCCAGCTGCATAAATGGGTGAATAATTTTAGGTACCTTAACATTGTAAGTTGTTTTGGAGAAAAAGTGTCAGCTAATTGAATAAATGTAAATACCGCTGCATCCGCAAGGCCACCAGCATTGTGGACGACCCCTCTCACCCCTCTCATGGACTCTTCACCCTTCTGCCATCTGGCAGAAGGTACAGGAGCAACCGTGTCACCACCAATAGACTCCGCAACAGTTTCTTCCCTGAGACAGTCAGATTACTCAACACCTGCTGCCTCCAAACGCTCACCTGGCACAGTCAAACAGTTAACCCAGCATGACTCCATACACTACAAACTGCCTACAGTTCACAGCCCATGTCTGCATCAGTCCTGTCCTGTGTATTTATTTGCTGTCTTGTACTCGTGTTCTGTGTTGCACCATAGTCTTCCACGAAATTTCATTTCACTGTATACAAGCTGAGGGGGGTGCAGTGGCGCAGTGGGTTGGACCGGGTCCTCCTCTCTGGTGGGTCTGGGGTTCGAGTCCCACTTGGGGTGCCTTGCGGCGGACTGGCGTCCCGTCCTGGGTATGTCCCCTCCCCCTCCGACCTTACACCCTGAATTGCCGGGTAGGCTCCGGTTCCCCATGACCCCATATGGGACAAGCGGTTCAGAAAATGTGTGTGTGTGTATACAAGCTATATAGAGGAATGACAATAAAAACAACTTGAAACTGAGCTTGAATGTGTGGCCTTCCTGCTACTGCCATCAAACCTCTGCAGCTGATACAGAATACTGCTGTACAAATTATAGCTGCCAGGATCAAATTTATGACCCTGGTTATTGCCTACAAATGCATCAACAAAACTGCTTCCAGCTGTTTACAAGACTTGATCAACCGCTACACCCCAACCAGACTGCTTCGCTCATCTACTTCTGCCCGCTTGGTGGTCCCACGCACGAAAGGTAAAGCACAGAGGTTCTCAGTTCTGGCTTTGTTGTGCTGGAATGACCTCTCCCTGTCACTCAGAACTGCAGAAACTCCCCATTTAAGAAGGATCTGAAAACTCACCCTTCCGGACTCACTTTGCCCATGATCTCTTAAGCTCATGTGTGGTGTAAATGTTCATGCACCATAACTTTATGATCATGCCCAAATAAGCCTTTACACAGCCGCTACTCCTGTATTGTACATAAATGTTTGTGTACCTTTAAAAAAAATGTAGGAAGGTAATGAGAAATCATCTGAGTTTTATGCACCTACTCATGTGATGAACATTGGTGGATGAAATGGAAAGAAACTAACAAGTTTACTTAAGAATCACATATCTGCAACTATGTCTCTCTTTCTCCTAATGTAATGCACACATTGTATTTTCTCTGATATGTATGTCGTTATGGGGGTGCGGTGGCGCAGTGGGTTGGACCGCAGTTCTGCTCTCCGGTGGGTCTGGGATTCGAGTCCCACTTGGGGTGCCTTGAGACGGACTGGCGTCCCATCCTGGGTGTGTCCCCTCCCCCTCCGGCCTTACGCCCTGTGTTGCCGGGTTTGGCTCCGGTTCCCCGTGACCCCGTATGAGACAAGCGGTTCTGAAATGGATGTCGCTTTGGAGAAAGCATCTGCTAAATGAATAAATGTAATGTAAAATCATTGTGAAGTGACAAAGAATAGAAAAAAAGTCAGGTAACTAATACACACACACATTTTCTGAACTGCTTGTCCCATGCGGGGTCGCGGAGCCTACCCGGCAACACAGGGCGTAAGGCCGGAGGGGATACCAGTCTGCCACAAGGCACCCCAAGCAGGACTCGAACCCTAGACCCACCGGAGAGCAAGACCCGGTCCAACCCACTGCACCACCACACCACCACACCTCCCTTTAATAACTAATAGTGTTGTGTTAATTTTTTCTTCAAAATAGTGGAAACAAACTGGCTTTAGGCAGTGGTAGATAAAACAAATTTAATTCTTAATCTACAGTTTCATTTCGATTTCCAGGAGAATTTGAACCTTTAATGATTTTATATGTTATATAATGCATTTCAAATCAGCAGTTTAATGTGTTGTTGAAGTAATGCAAAAAATCTCCAATTTTTAAAATTTTCTGTCATTAATCATAAATGCATAGGCTTACATCAATTGGCCACCTCCTCTAGTGCCCTAATACAAACTTATATAGCAGTAACTCCACCCTTCTGGTTATACCATAACAGCTTCATCTATTCCAAAGTACATTTCCCCAAAAATTACATCCAACATAAATACTAAAATATACAAACAATACAAAACATTTTCTGCTATAAATATCCCTACGTTACAACTTATAAAAACACACACACACACACACACACACACACACACATTTTCAGAACCGCTTGTCCCATACGGGGTCACGGGGAACCGGAGCCTACCCGGCAACACAGGGCGTAAGGCCGGAGGGGGAAGGGGACACACCCAGGACGGGACGCCAGTCCGTCGCAAGGCACCCTAAGCGGGACTCGAACCCCAGACCCACCGGACAGCAGGACCGTGGTCCAACCCACTGCGCCACCGCACCCCCATTTTCCTTATAAAAACATTTATCACATTACACAATAAAACACCCCTGTCTAGTTGGTTGTGCCCAAGGACTCCCACCTAGAAATAACCCAAATGGTTCATGCCATTTGGTTTACAGCACAAGGTTCTAAACACCACAGAATGCCAGATAGCTGTATGGTAAGCAAAAAGTTTACAGAAATGATTTTGAAAAACAATAAATGCATTTGCTTTCCACAACCAATTACATGTACTTGTCATACTTTGATGAAAGAAATGTTCTTAATTAATGACAAACAGACACAGATACCGGTAGGCCTTTCCGGGCACCCAATCTAGTTCAAACAGAAAGTGTTAAATGGAATACTAGACCAGAACAAGCAATGTAGCAGTACAAGGTGAAATGCATGTGACAGGCAACAACAGCAACAAGGTTCAGCACTTCATTGATGGTATTTTGCTGGCATCTTACTGATTCCTTGCTACCAACTTGCCTGTCACAGCTCAGTCTGTGAAAGTTTGCCTTTAAAACAAAGTTTGTTTTCAAAGTATAGTGTCTGTTTTTTATATATCATCTTCTTCCTGATGGGGGGTGCGATGGTGCAGCAGGCTTGGTTGGGTCCTCTTCTCTGGCAAATCAGGGGTTCAAGTCCTGTTTGAAGTGTCTTCTGACAGACTGGCATCCCATCCTGGGTGTGTCCCCCATGCCCTGGACTGCCAGGCTAGGCTCCAGCCAACCACAACCCCACTCAGGACAAGCAGTTTCAGTCAATGGGAGTGATCTTCCTTCTGCAAATTGATTCATTTATTTGTCTGCTTCTACATTTTTTTTATTTTGTAATTGTTCTTGTGTATTATTGAAGGACATACAAGAAATAAGTGCTGCACCTTGTTTTTTTGAGTCATTTGTCATTGATGTATTTTTTAATCACACACACACACACACACACACACACACACACACACACACACACATTTTCAGAACCGCTTGTCCCTGACGGGGTCACGGGGAACCGGAGCCTACCCGGCAACACAGGGCGTAAGGCCGGAGGGGGAAGGGGACACACCCAGGACGGGACGCCAGTCCGCCGCAAGGCACCCCAAGCAGGGCTCGAACCCCAGACCCACCGGAGAGCAGGACTGCAGTCCAACCCACTGCGCCACCGCACCCCCTATTTTTTAATCAATTATCAGCAACATGCATCAGTTACTTTTAGTAAGTGCTACATCTGCTTTGGAGAAAAGCATCTGCTAAATAAATCTGAGACAGAGTTACTATCATTCACCTGCTTTTTCACAGTGACAGCCTCAGAAGTGTTTTCTTTTATTTTTCCTTTTTTTTGCCTTCATGAAATCTGTTTATGAACAGTCTAGGACCATTGTCTGAATTAAATAGCATAAACAATGAAAACATTCAAGGCAGATTCATATTTATGTGATTTATTTCTGGACACTGTAGCAGCTGCAGGTTCCTAACAGATTTCCTAACATACCTGTATGTGCTGCTTAATCAGGTTTTGCAAATATAAATGCTTTTGTATATGCATCTGTTTTTTTTTTTTTTTTTTTGTTTGTTTTGTTTGTGTGTTGGGAGTGTATATTTTGACCTCAGGGTCAATTTAGCTTTCCATTAAGGTAACTTTAACAGTCTCAACTGAGTTGTCATTGTGATTGTTTTGCCACCTTTATGAATGCTTCCAAAATTTGTTCTCACTTTAGTATGAAATTGTCAGTATGCTGCAAAAGGACTTCATAATGAGAAAATCAGATTGCAGCTTTTCCTCTGCAGACAAATATAAATGGAATGTGCATGCCCCATCCAACTGTTAAATACAGACTTGATAGCAAATACTTGAGTCACTCGGGGTATTTAACTTAAACGAATTGTATGATGTTCTAATCTTCACAAGAACAGCATGATTAACTTTTCTGTTGCCATTGCCAAAGGCAACTTACAATATGTACATAGTAGGATATTCTCATTGCAGCACTTCACAGTAAGTGATTTGTTAGAATACCTCATTGTCACTCACTTTCTTAACTGCTTGTTCAGGTGTGGGTTGCAGTGGTTTGGGGGCTTTTCCAGAATCACTGGGCACAAAGCTAGGAGGGGTACACCCTACCCAGGAGGGATACCAGCCCACCAAAAGTAGCTAGACAGTCATACATAGTAAAGCAAAGGAGCACTTTCAGCAACAGTTTGGTCCAGTTTTTGAGTTACATGGAGCCCCACTGAAATTCACTTCTAACAGCCATCAAGCTCTACAGTGAGTCCTCACTTCCAGGGAGGTGACCTTTCAATGACTGAGTGGTACTGAGATTTCCCTCTGTCTTGGTAGCATGGCCCAGTGGCACTGCAAGTAGTGTTACTGTCTCACAGTGCCTGTGTGGTTTGAGAGGACATGGGTTTGATCCTTGCTCAGCCTGTGTGGAGTTTGCATGTTGTCTGCATGGGTTTCTTCTTGGTGCTAATGATATTATTTTTCTTCACTGCAGGTGTCTGATATACACACACACACACACATTTTCAGAGCCGCTTGTCCCATACGGGGTCACGGGGAACCGGAGCCTACCCGGCAACACAGGGCGTAAGGCCGGAGGGGGAAGGGGACACACCCAGGACGGGACGCCAGTCCGCCGCAAGGCACCCCAAGCAGGATTCGAACCCCAGACGCACCGGAGAGCAGGACTGCGCCACCGCACCCCCTGTCTGATATACATTTTAATATAATAAATAAAAGAAAGTGCAGAAGAAAAAATATGCAAATGGCCTTATAAAGCCATATTCTAGAGGTCTGGACTGCTGTGTGAGACCTCTGTGAAGCTTTGAATAGCTTGTCAGCATCTGGTATTCTGCAGGAGACACAGCACCTTTCTTCCATGGAAATGTGAGTCAGTTCACACCTGGATGATGGAGATGGAATATGCGGTCTCAGGTGTCATTCTGGACTGTCCTCTAGATGCTTGGCTGGTTTTGGCTCTGGTGACATCAGGGCTATGCTCATGAAACCACTGGGTGACCATACCTGCTGCCTGGACTGGGTCATTGCTAGGAGAAAATGCAACCCTCGTGAAGGGAAAACTGTTCCACACAATGGGGTGAGTTTGGTCATGAAATGCAATGAAGCAGTATCTATGGTATTTGACTCTCAGTGTATGTTATGTACATTTACTGTAGTGTTTCTGTTTTTGTGCAGTACCATAAATTGCATGTAAATTTAAGGTGATAACCCTGTTTGTGGTTATGTGTAATGGACAGGAGACTGAGACCATCTAGGGTAATTTAAATATCCATCTTTGTGTTTACTAGCAAAGGCTGATTAAAGTAAGGGGGTGTGTTGGCACAGCAGATTTAGCCTGTGCTTGCTCTCTGGTGGGTCTGGGGTGCCAGTCCCCCTTGGGGTGCCTTACAATAGACTGACAACCTGTCCTGGATGTGTTCCCTCCCCTTCCAGCCCTGTGTTGCCAGGTCAAGCTCTCATTTATTTATCATATGATCAGAAACAGATCTTCAGCAACTAAAAAAAAAAAAAGAACCTAAAACAAACGCAACTGGACTTGCATGAGTTTTCTTGAAAACATTTCACCACTCATCCAAGGTGCTTCTTCAGTTCTAAAAGACTAGTGGGGAGTTTTGGTTTTAAACTTGGAACATCCATGGGTGGAGCCCATTTGAGACTCACATGACTGGGGTCTGTTAACAACCCAATAATCACCTGCCAATTAAAGGATGTTATTGAAATTAACCTGGGTGATGTCCTGTTTTTCTACAATTAGCAGTACTTAACAACCCATTAATAGCCAGAACCACCAGACCCAAGGTGTAAATGGGGGGAAACTTTTTGGGGACAGATGGTAAAACTGTTGGTAGATAAGTTGTGTCTCAGTCTACCTCCCCTGTTCAGAGAGGGGTTTTCCAATTTTACATAGGTGGCTTCCTTCACTCCTCTTTCAAACCATCTGTCTTCTCTGGCTAAAATGTGTACATTCTTATCCTCAAAAGAATGTCCCTTGGTCTTCAGGTGTAGGTGGACTGCTGAGTCCTGACCTGAAGAACTGGCTTTCCTGTGTTGAGCCATACGTTTATGAAGGGGTTGTTTTGCCAATATACAGGTCTGTGCATTCCTCAGTGCACTGAACTGCATAAACTACATTGCACTGCTTTTGTCTAGGTGTTTTGTCTTTGGGGTGAACAAGTTTCTGCCTCAGAGTGTTGCTGGGCTTGAAGTGTACAGGGATATGGTGTTTGCTGAAAATTCTCCTGAGTTTTTCTGATAGTCCAGCCACATAAGGAATGACGATGTTCTTTCGTTGGTTGTTCTCCTCCTTTCTGTCTGTTCTGGGTTTCCTTCTAATACTTTTGACGAAGGCCCAGTTCGGATATCCACATGTTCTGAGTGTTTGTCTGATGTGTTTTTGTTCCTTCTCCTTGCCTTCTGTCCTTGTGGGCACAGTCTGTGCTTGGTGGTGTAGGGTTCTGATGACACCCAGCTTGTGTTCCAGAGAGTGGTGGGAATCAAATAATAGATGCTGATCTGTGTGCGTGGGTTTCCTATACACTTCAGTGTCGAGGCCTCTATCCTCCTCCACATACACTGCACAGTCTAAAAAGGCCAAACAATTCCCACTGATGTCCTCCTGAGTGAACTTGATATTGCTGTCCACTTCATTGATGTGCTGTGTGAAGGATTCCACCTCCTGCATTTTGATTTTAATTCAAGTATCATCCACGTACCTGAACCAATGGGAGGGGGTGGTTCCTGTAAAAGAGGTCAGGGCTCTGCTCTCCACATCTTCCATGTAGAGATTGGCCACTATAGGTGACACTGGTGACCCCATTGCACAGCCTTGTCTTTGCCTGTAGAAACCCCCATTAAATTGGAAGTAGGTGGTAGTCAGACAAAGATCCAGCAAGAATGCAGATGTGGTCTGGGGTGAGGTTGGTTCTGTCGGCCAGTGTTGTCCTGTATTAGTCGTTCCTTTACCACTCTTGTTGCTTCTGGGGTGGGAATACATGTAAAGAGAGAGATGACATCATAGGATACGATGGTTTCTTCTAGGTCCAGTTGGATATTCCTGACCTTGTTAACAAAGTCCTGAGAGTTTTGAATGTGATATGGAGTATTACCAACTAGTGGAGATAGAATGGTGGCCAGGTGTTTCACAATATTATATGTGACTGAGTTGCTGCTGCTGACGATGGGTCTGAGTGGAGCTCCTTCCTTGTGTATCTTGGGGAGTCCATAAATACAAGGGATGGCCTCCCCAGGATACAACTGGTAGTACAGTTGTCAGTCAATAGCCTTTTCCCTTTCCAGTTCTTGCAGGTAGTTTATTATTATTTTCTTGTATGTATTGGTGGGATCCCGCTTCAGTGTCTCATATGTGGCCGTGTCACTGAGGAGATTACCACACTGAAGTGACCAATCAACTGTATTTAGAACCACTGTACATCTTCCTTTATCAGCCGGTAAGATAGTGAAGTCCTGGTCTCTTTGTAGTGATACAACTTCCTTCCTTCCATCAATGGTGAGATTGCAAGACGGTGCTTTAGCACTGGCAAGGGCAGCTATTACTTTCAACCTTAGTTGTTCTGCTTCTGTGTTGGTCAAATTGTTATTCCTAATGGCAGACTCTGTGGCTGTGATGAGGTCTACCACAGGGGAGGTGGACTGAGACACAATTTATCAACCATCTATAATACAGTTTTACCATCTGTCCCCAAAAAGTTTCCCACCCATTTACCCCTTGGGTCTGGTGGTTCTGGCCATTAATGGGTTGTTAAGTACTGCTAATTGTAGAAAAACAGGACACCACCCAGGTTAATTTCAATAACATTCTCTAATTGGCAGGTGATTATTGGGTTGTCAACAGACCCCAGTCATGTGAGTCTCAAATTGGCTCCACCCATGGATGTTCCAAGTTTTAAACCAAAACTCCCCACTAGTCTTTTAGAACTGAAGAAGCCACTTGGATGAGCGGTAAAGTGGTTTTGAGAGAACTCATGCAAGTCCAGTTGTCTTTGTTTGGGTTTTTTTTGTGGCTATACCATGACCTGGATGATTGAGAATCTTCACAGACATCTTCAGCAACATAGGGCAAGCTTTAAGATGTAAAACTGGCTTCATGTAGCCAGAGTTTAACATCTGTGTTATTGATGTTTGTCAGATCCACTGGTGTGTGTGTGTGTGTGTGTGTGTGTGTGTGTGTGTGTGTGTGTGGGGGGGGGGACAGTGAATCAGCAGATGTTCTGCAGTTTGTTGCTGCTCTCTGCATGGGCATCCAGGGCTGTCTACTAGTCCCCATTTTGTACATATGTGCCCTGAATCAGCCGTGCCCAGTGCGTAGTTGGTTTAGGCACTCCCAGCAGTGTTGGTGCAGCTGGCTTCCAGGTGGTTTAGAGGGTGGCACTGGGATAAATCTGTGTAGCCATGAGCCACTGTCCTTTGTCTATTACTTTTGTTACTTCTGCCCAGGCCTTTGGTGACATGCCACTGCTGTTGTCAAGCAGCTGTACCACGCACTGATGGAAAGGCCTTCAAGATTTCAGGTGGAGTTGCTTTTGTTGGTCAGCGGTAATAGCAGTTAGGTGATTGTAAAGCAATGAGCTTTTATCAGGCCAGGCTCTGGCTTGCCATGACCCCTGCTTGTGACAAGCAGTTTTAGTCAATGTGTGTGTGATTCTAGTAACAGATGAGAGGTTGTCTGAAGTTTATTTCCTTAAAAATCAAGAATAACTTTTTCATGTGCTTCTAATTATTTGTTTCCTTGTGGGAATCCTCTGAACATACCATTAGACCCATGATTCAGAGTTTGTTTGTAAAATTGTCCTTAATTAAGCGTAATGAAGCAACATGTAGAACTATGCATAAACACTATGCAGCAACTTTTTGGAAGGTTTTTGCACAATCAATTTGCAAAGACGTTCTGTTCCCTGTTTATATACAGCTGTTTAATTCACTGGTCTGGGTTCATAGAGGTGAACCGGAATCCATTATATTGTGTGAATTATCTGTGCACTTTCTAGGGCTTTCAATGTGAAAGTCAATTTAGTAGCCTTTGAACTTAATTCAACTTTACTAACAGTGTTTCAAACAGAAGTTTCTGTATAATCTACAAACGTCCTTAAGTTTTCCTGTAAAATATTCTTCCCTTCATGCCTAATTTGCAACAAAAAAAAACAGAAGTATGCTAATCAAGTTAATTTTAAATGCTGAATTTCTAATATTTATGTTTTTAATATTTGTTTTATTGTGCTGCTCTGCCTCTATGGTCATTGATCTCTTGCTTATTCTCCTGGTTATTCCCTAACTGGTCACAAATAACAGAGGCTCATTTTTGTTTCCTGCAATAGAAGTAAACAAGAGCTGTATCGCCATGTAAGCTATCCAGCCATTCCTCCATGTCAATTATGTAGATTGGGTGGTGGATTTGTTAATACAATTAATAACTAAATGTTAGGGAATTTTTAATCAAAACTGAGCTGAATGAACTCTGAGAGTAAAGTTTATTCTGCACAATCCATATGGGACAATGCAAGCTGTAGAGTTGTACAGTGCTGATATTCCTGTCTATTGGTGAAGTATCCTCAGTAACTCCACTCTGAAGTCTCCCTTTGACTCTGCCTTTTTTTTTTTTTTTTTTGCCAGTTCATTTTCCTGTGAAATTAGTCTGATATTAACATGTTAGTGCTGATGTGAAATAAAATCAAAAGTGTTCACACAAGCCAAATTTAGTTAATATTTCAAAACATTGCATGTTGGGTGATGTGACTTTGGTCATTGGGTTTAGCATGGGAGACTGAGGTTAGATTCTCATCTTTGACTTGTCCCCAGTGCATATAGTATGTTAGTGGGTTTAGAATGAAGATACAAGGAAACTAGCTGAACATTTTCTAAAAACTTATATAGCAGAGTTAATATAAATATTAAATGCGATTTTATTTAGCAGATGGTTTTCTCCAAAGCAACTTCCAAGGAATGCTATGTAGTGTTATCAGCCCACACACCTCATTTACTAAAGTGACTAACTGCTATATACACTACTTACAGTGGGTCACTCATCCATACATTAGTGGAACACACACACTCTGTGTCACTTACCAACTATGGGGAACCTGAACAGCATGTCTTTGGACTGTAGGAGGAAACCTACGCAGACACAGGGAGAACAAGCAAACGCCACACAGACTGAGCAGGGATTGAACCCCCATTTTCTCACACCACCTAGGTGCTGTTAAACAGCAATGCTACTCCCTGTGCCACCATGCTGCCAATTAAATGTAAATCACAATTAATTTCTTTTTTTTTTTTTTTTTATTTTCCTCTCACCCCCTCTGATGTGACATACAATTCAGGATATATAGAAGTGCTATCAGCAACAAAGACGGTTAGATAGAAACACAAACTTATCAAAGCACAGCTTGTCAGTTTAATTGTGCTGCATTTCAGGTTCACGTTATTCAGATACGACCCTACAGAAGTGACATTTAAATACCCAATGAAATCAGTTATTTGTACAGTAGTTGTAGTTGCTATGAAGCATTGTGTTAGACCAATTTAATAAAACTAATGCTTTCAGTGGCATAAATTGAGTACAGTAATCATTGTATGTAAAAATGTGCAAAAGCTTAATCTAATGCAAAGAAATAAAGCATGTGAATTCGATAATTCAATTATTTTTCTTTTTTACAGAGCATCCCCTCACCAGAGTATCGCAGAGTGCTGTACAAGGCTACTATAAATGATCCAAAATTATGAAAAAATATGCAGTTTGTAACAGTGTCCTTTCATTGCTTCCAAAGCCCTTTATAGGCTTCTGTTTTAGTGCTACAACTTTTATGATCTCTACCGGTACTTTGGACCATCAGAATGGTTATTTGCACTCATCACTTCAGCCAGCTATGTTTAAATTCACTTCATGCACTTCAGAAAATGTGGTTCAACTTTTAATTTTTGGAAGGGGATCATTTTGAAAAAGGGAGTGCAGTATAACTTATGGTACACAGATAATATTGCAGATGGTGTAGAATTTGTGTAACTGCAAGGAAATGTGGAGAGAAATTGCTCAGAAACACACAGGTTTTGAGACCCTTCTTGAATACCACTTGGAGATTCAGCTGCTCTGAGGGGGAGAGATCGATCTATCTATACCCTGGGATGAATTGACCTCCCATCCATAGTGTACCCTGATAAGTTAAGTACTCTGTGTTTTCAGGAGAGGCTTCAGATCACCATATCCCTTACTTGAACAAGTGATAAACGACAGTGAGTGATTAAACATCTAAAACACATCTTCAGCACTCATTTATGTCTCATAGTTATAGTAACAATGCTGTTGGTTCTCTGCTGTTTGTACTCTGTTGTCCTGTCATTCAAACAAAATAATTGACATTTATTGCTTGGTTTTATTTACAGCTCATAATGTTAGATTTTGTCAGAACATTTCTTTCAGATTTTCTTTTATTGCAATCAGTACATTAGTTACAGTGCACATTTTGCTGCCCACTTTCCTTGCTGGGAACAGTGTTGGGTTAAAAGGTGAAAATACCTTTCCACATTCACTATTGAACAGGTACATATTCATGCATTTAGGCAGTCAGCAAGGCAGTACTTCAACTGGAAAACATTTTCCTTTTAGACTGAATCCAACTTTAAGTTCCTGATTTACACTAGCTTTAAGCTTTTTTGTCCTTGATGATGTTAGTGGCTCTCCTGATGGTTCTGACCTGGTATAGGACAGGATAAAAATTCTGTACCCTGAATCAGTGACTGTGTGCAAAGTATTCTTGAATAACAATCCTGTTAAGGTAAGGAGTCTTTCCAGTCATGCTGTGCCATTTCGTTGCCTCAGAGTATCCCCTGTGACCATTTTCTGCACTTTTTTTGATTTATGTATACAAAAAAGGTATTCCTCCCTGTACTCAACCACATCTCATGTTGTTGACCAGGTCAGCTTTGGAATTATCTATTGATACACGTACAAGTGAACTGGAAATCTGAGTATCCAGCCAATTCACTGCTTTTTACTTTATGACTTCATGTGCATAAGAAACAGTAAGTTTAAAAATCTTCTTTACATACATTATATTTCACTGAAGGTGCTTTAGCTGTTGGGGTGCAGTGGTGTAGTGGGTTGGACCAGGCCCTGCTCTCTGGCGGGTCTGGGGTTTGAGTCCTGCTTGGGGTGCCTTGTGACGGACTGGCATCCTGTCCTGGGTGTGTCATCTCCCCCTCTGGCCTTCCGCCCTGTGTTGCCGGGTGAGGCTCCAGCTCCCCGTGTGTGTGTGTGAGAGAGAGAAAGATTTAGCTGCTGATTCTTAACAATATGATATCTTTGTGGAAAAGAAAATGTTACTGAGGCATCTTGTGGTTTTTTTTTTTTCCCACTTTTTTACAAATATTTTTTTTATAGTATTAAATTATACACACACAATCTGAAACCGCTTGTCTCAAGCAGGGTTGCAGCGAACTGAAGCCTAACCTGACAACGCAGGGCGCAAGTCCAAGGGGGGAGGGGACACACCCCAGGCGGAACGCCAATCCACCACAAGGCACCCCAAGCAGAACTCAAACCCCAGACCCATCAAAGGGCAGGCCCCAGCTAAACCCCCTGTGCTACCATGCCCCCCTATAAACACATACAGCTCACAAATTGGTTATAATACTTCTAACTGGTAATATTAGCTAAGTTTGTATAGTTGAACAAACCTAGTTCTGTTTACATAGTAAAAAGTGCTTGTTTACTTTTACATTAAATTGTTTGAGTTAACTAGTGCACCCCAAACAGGAAAGCTTATGACAAATCATTTTCTGAACTTCCTCTATATTGAAGATATTAACTTTTTTTTTATATCGGTTTGAGTGTTACTGAGTGGGAAAGTTGCACCATTCACAAACAAAATAAATGGTTGATTCTATTTGACAGGCTGCCTTGCATTCTCTTTTTGATACAACAATTCAGGGAATCTACGTTAAAACGATCAGTTCCTGCTATGTTTGCTCTTGACTTCCCACTTTGAATAGTAATTTAAAATTCTAGTTATTTTGGCTAGTCATACAGCACAGAAAGGAAGTGGCAGCTTAACAAAACAGAACTAAAAGAACACAAGTTATTAGCAAAAGGATGTGCAGCGCACTAAAAAAATAACTGGGTTAGTAATGCTTTTGTTTTTCCTTACTTTATAGAAATATTTTACATTTGCAGTTCTCCACTTTTTAAAGCAGTACATTAATGCAACTGTAAATTTTCACACATTTCATTGTGCATTATATTTCACATTGAAAGTTTGCCACTGCAGTTCTTCGTGATTCTGCTAAGTTTATTTACTACTGTTGTATCTTGACGCACATAATTATAGTGTAGTTATGCGGCTAAATAAAAGTAATAAGTTGTGTGTTTGTGCACTTGTTGGTAGTATTTATTGATTTATTTATCTGTGGCCCTTCCTGGATTGGGGCCTTGTCATGGCAGAAGGGCTTGCCTGATCTAGGGATCTCCAGAGCTATAGCGTGAGCTATGGCGACCAGGTCTGGAGTAAAAATCCAGACTAACCCAATCCGGAAAAAAAAACCTATGGTGAACATAAACTAGTCAATATTTTCCCTGGCTGTAATAGGGTCACCGGGACCTACCCCTGGAGCCAGGCCTGGGGGTAGTGTTCCTAGGAGAGCATCTGGTGGCTGGGCAGCCCACGTAACCTGGTCAGGCTCAGCCCGGAAAGGCAACGTGGGGGCGCTGTATGGGCCCACCACCCGCAAGGTCCAGCATGCGAGTCGGGTGCAATGCCTTTCAGGCAGCAGGAGGGGGCAGGGTGGCTCATGGTGTCACGGACCCTTGCAACAGAAACCGGCTCTTGGTACGTGGAATGTAACCTCCCTGGGGGGAAAGTAGCTGGAACTGGTGCAGGAGGTTGAGAGATACCAACTGGAGTGTGTCCCGGTGGAAAAGAGGGTCGCCTCAATGCAACCTAAGGTGACAGAGAGGAAAAATTTTGACTGTTGTGTGTGCTTATGCACTAAACAGCTGTTCAGAATATTTGATCTTCTTGGAGAGAGTGGATAGGGTTCTGGACAGGGTGCCACCTACAGACTCTATAATCCTGCTGGGAGACTTCAACGCTCACGTTGGCAATGACCAGGAAATCTGGAGTGGGGTGATTGGGCAACCTGTTCTTCCTAATCTAAACCCTAATGCTGAAATCTTATTGGAATTTTGTGCTAGCTGTGGTTTGTCCATAAACATCATGTTTGAACATTCAAAGTGTACTTGGTACCAGAGCTCCTTAGGCCAAAGGTTAACGATTGACTTTGTAGTCATTTCATCTGACTTGAGGCCATATGTTCTGGACACTCGGGTAAAAAGAGGTGCTGAGATGTCAACCAATCACCATCTGGTGGTGAACTAGATCAGATGGTGGGGAAAACTGATGGACAGACTGGGTAGACCCAAGTGTATAGTGAGGGTGTGCTGGGAACGACTGTCAGAGGACCCTGTCTGGAATGATTTTAACTCCCACCTCTGTGAGAACTTCTCCCATGTCCTGGAGGAGGTAGGGGACATAGAATCTGAATGGACCCTGTTCAAAACCTCTATTGTGGAAGCAGCCAGGCACAGCTGTGGCCAAAAGCTTGTTTGTGCCAGTCACGGCGGCAACCCAAGAACCTGCTGGTGGACACCGGTGGTGAGGGAAACTATCAAGATGAAGAAGACCTTTAGGGCCTGGTTGGTGCTTGGGAACTCCTGACTCAGCCGGTATCTATCTGCTGAGACGGCAGAGGCTGCTGTTGCAGAAGCAAAATCCGGAGTATGGGAGAAGTTTGTATAGGCCATGGAAAATGACTTTCGGTCGACCTCAACGAGGTTTTGGCAAACCATCTGGCGGCTCAGGAGGGGTTAGAGGAGCTTCTCTCAAGCTGTGCTCAGCAAAGGTGGAGAAACTCTGACCTTAAATGAGGTCATGGTCAGGAGGTGGAAAGAGCACTTTGAGGAACTCCTAAACCCGAGAGATATGCCTCCCTTACAGGAGTCAGGGCCCCCTAATAATAACACACACACTTTCTGAAGCGCTTCTCCCATACGGGGTCGTGGGGAACCGGAGCCTACCCGGAAACTCAGGGTGTAAGGCCGGAGGGGGAGGGGACACACCCAGGACAGGACTCCAGTCTTCCGCAAGGCACCCCAAGCGGGACTCGAACCCCAGACCCACCGGAGAGGAGGACCCGGTCCAACCCCCTGTGCCACCGTGCCCCCCCCAATAATAATAATAATAATAATAAAATAATAATAATAATAATAATAATATAGTCTTTGTTCTTGCGCTTAAATATTTGATAGGTACTGTACCTTTTCAAAATCCACATCAGAAAAGCTTGTGGGACTTGCACAGTTTGTTATTCATTTCTCATTCCCTTGAAATTGACTATTTGTATTCATGGCCAGTCTAAGACAGTTGTCCCAGTAGGGAAGCAATCTATTATAGAAGAAGCATCATTTTATTACAGGCTTTTAAGGACAGTTGGAAAATTCTAAGTGTATGCAACCATTTCCAGAAAATGCTAATCCAAGTTGAGCCATCAAAATCCCGAGTTCATCCTGAAAAACACACGATGCATCAGCACCAAATAGAGTAACCTGTCTTTGGAACGTGTGGAGGAAACCAAAAGAAAGCTGTGTAAATAAAACATGCAAACATGTGTAGCAGAAGTGGTCCCCACTGCACCGTGGTGCCCCACGTAGGTCAGTAATACATTCAAAGTAATTTTGAGTGTTAATATGCTATGCGTTTTAAAATGAGTAACAATCATAGTAAGTTTTTTTTTTTTTTTTGTATACAGTGTATAAAGTTTCAGATGTGCAAGTTAAAACTCTGGCTGGACTTGTTGAACTGTGAATTCAGGGGATGGATGGATGATAAATGTATAAATAGACAGACAGATCCACCAGTTAATATAATTATGTGAAAGCTGCAAAAAACTGCTAGGGGAAGGACAAGTACTTCTGGATTTCCGCCTATATGAATTATAAGTTTGAATTAAAATCTCAAAATGTATGATGGCTCAGACCTATTACGGAACTAGGACCTGTATTTCACCTTTGCATCTTAACAATGATGCTTACATTTATGATGTAGACATAAATGTTACCATTTAAAATGCCACATGCTTTATTACATTTAAAGCATTCACGCTGATAAATTTAAAAAGTTATTTTACCCGTTCCCCGCGACCCCGTATGGGACAAGCGGTTCAGAAAATGTGTGTGTGTATATTTTTAAGGCTGCTTCTTTAAAGTCCGTGTCACGACCCACAGGGGTAATACCCCTTCAGGCCAGAGGGGGCGCCACTCCCTGCCGCAGACCCAGAACCAAGCACCTGTTCACAATTAGGTACTTGCTGAGGAATAAAGGGAGGCATAAAGGGAGCAAGTGGGAGAAGGGGAGGCGGTTGCGTATTCTTGATCGGTGTTTTCGGTGTAGTCTCCTCTTTCCTCAGTTTGTTCCCTAGGTGTTTATGTTCCAGTCCCGAGTGCCTGTCTTGTCACCTCCTGCCTCTTGTTCTCCAGTCCTGGTCCAACGTTCCAGCCCGGTATTTCGTCACGCCTCGGGGTTCAAGTCGTACTCACAGATTCGCGTTTCACTGTTCGGCTTTGCGCGGATACGCTGTGCGTTTCCTTGTCTCGCGCTTCTTGTTTCGCGCCCACCGATTGCTTTACAGTTTGCACAGTGCACTTCTAATATCACTCTGCACGTGGGATCATTTTACTTTTCGTCCGTGTTGGACTCCCGTCCGGACGCTACAGTCAGTGGTAAAATAAAATTAACGAAAGATCAAGAATGTCCCCTTTAGTTTATTTTTTTTTTCCGGATTCCTCCATGCATTTTACTTATTTATTTTTTATTTCTTTCCACTACTAAAACACAAAGGAAAAAATTCAAAATGTTTGCGGAAAAGGGAGGATTCTAGAACAAGCTCATTGTTGACACAGCCATCACTGCGTTAGAGAAGTGGTAAATTAATTATACTTAACGGAGGTAACAAAGTACACGCTTACACCATCGGTTTTCTTAAACCGGAAGAGAACATTTTATTTACATACGTGCTTCATCAGAACACATCACGTACAAAGGTCATGTGATCGATACTTCACCAACGAGAGCACACTGAATAGAACCTCCAACACCCCCACTTGCTGTCATTCTCTACAGGCCCATTTACAATACAGCACACAGTTACATCCCTGTATCAGCAACATTTATGCCCCAAACATAAAGCTTTCAAACGTTTCTTTCTTATACTTCGTCATTGGTTTAGTCATCACATCAGCAACCATTTCTGTTGTTGGACAGTACTCAATTGTTATTTTACCATCACTAATTGCTGATCGAATAAAGGGGTACCTAACGTCAACGTGTTTACGTCTTTGTTGACAAGCAGGGTTTTTGGAAAGAGCAATTGCACCTTGGTTATCCTCAAAGATTTTTACCGGTGCATACTGACATCCATTTTCCAGTCCATTCATCAGTTGTACAAGGTACAGACTTTCTTGTGTGGTCGCAGCCAGTGCCATATATTCCGCTTCGCATGTTGACAAAGCAACTGTAGGCTGCTTCTTTGACTTCCAGGAAATGAGGGGACCATTTTTGGTTAGACTAAAACAGTATCCAGTCGTACTTCGTCTGTCACTTGGATCTGATGCCCAGTCAGCATTGCTGTATGCTGTAAGTTTCAGGTTCTCGTTACTCTTCTTGTACATCAGTCCTTGGTTTACTGTACCTTTCAAATACCTCATCACATGCTTCACTGTACACCAGTGTTGCTCATTTGGTTTTGACATAGATTGAGACAATTTGCTGACAACCCAACTAAGATCTGGTCTAGTACATGTCATTAGATAAATCAAACTACCTACTGCTTCACAATATTTTGTGTGGTTTACAGAGTTTCCATCACCGTTATACTCTAGCTTTTGTTCACATGGGGTTGACCTGGACTTACAATTTGACGTTGAACCTTTCCAGTATTTTTAAGATGTACCCTTTTTGATTCATTTTCACAACTCCATCCATTTGCTCAAAATTAATGCTTAGGAAATGTTTCAATTTACCAAGGTCTTTCATCTTGAATTTAGCTGTCAGCATCCTTTTCACATCATTTAGTAACTCGTTGGTACTAGAAGCAATAATCAGATCATCAACCCAGATTATCAGCATCACTCTCTCTTTTTCAGTTTGTCTGCTGTAGACACAAGAGTCTGCAGGATTTTGCATAAAGTTATTTCCACTCAGGTAATCATGCAGTACCTTATTCCGGTTTCTACCTGACTGTTTCAGACCATACAATGACTTGTTCAGTTTACAGACAAGTTTTTCACCAGTATCCGATTTTACAACAGAACCTTCTGGCTGTTCCACATAGATCTCACAATCAATTGGAGCATGTAAGTAAGCCGTCTTCACATCCATCTGATGTAGAACAAGGTCATACTGTGCTGCCATTTGCATCAAGACACGAACTGATGTGATACTTGCTGTTGGAGAAAAAGTTTCCTTATAGTCTCTTCCCATTACTTGACCATAACCCTTAGCAACATATCTAGCCTTATACGTTTCACTGTTATCTGCATTGTTCTTGATTGCATAGACCCATCTACCCCCCACTGCATGTTTGCCTTCGGGTAGAGCCATCAATGTAAAAGTACCATTTTCTTTTAGAGAATCCACCTCTTCTTCCATGGCTTTAATCCAGACCTGTGATTTGGTTGAACTCATGGCTTCCTTGAAGGTTTGTGGTACATTACACATTCTGTAACAGTAGTTAATAGTAGTAAGTATCTGATCATCATCTTCAATATCAGTTACGTAGTCAGATAAGTATTGGGGAGCTTTCCTGTTCCTTTTGGGGTTGCATCTATTCTGAATATTTTCAGTCTGATCATCATTTTGACGATCTGTTTCATCTCCACTATCATGAGACTTCCCTGAACTCTGTTCAGTGATGTTTGTTGTTTCCTTAGATGGCAAACAACTTCCCCCATAAACATCCTCATCTGGTATTTGTGGGTCAGTTTGAGTTTGCTGCTCGACAGCACATTTCTTGAAGAATTTGACAAGCCTGTGTTTAAGGACTTTTCCAGTGTCTGTGTAATAAACTAGGTATGAAGGGCTATTCTTGTCATACCCAACAAATATTCCCTTCTCACAACGTGAATCTAGCTTCTTTTTGTCATGTTTGTATGCATAGCACATGGATCCAAAAACTCTCATCTTTGAAAGATCTGGTTTTCTTCCTGTCAGCATGTAGTATGGAGTCTGCTTCACTCTGTTATTAATGCATCTGTTGCAAATTACTGCAGCAGTCATCACACCTGAAGTCCATAACTCTCTTGGTAATTTACTCTCAATGAGCATGCATCTGGCCATTTCAAACAATGTTCGCCAACTTCTTTCAGCAATACTGTTTTGGTGGGGTGAATATGGTGCAGAGGTCTCATGTTTAATGCAATTTTTCCTTAGCAATGACCAAAAATCTGTTGCTGTGAATTCAGTGCCATTATCTGACCTAATGCACTTTACAGTACCATAAGGAGCAGTGTCTGCTACGAATTTTTCCGTAGCCTTTACAGTGTCACTTTTCGCTTTCAGGAAGTAAACAAATACTGTGCCTGAGAAATCATCAACAAATACAAGTGCATACCTGTGACCGTCTTTAGACTCTGGCTGAATAGGACCAGCCAAGTCTGTGTGCACAAGTTCAAGTGGGACTTTGGCACGTGCATCAGGTTCTCTGTTTCTGCTTTGCACAAATTTGCCTTGTGTGCAGACTTCACAGTGCAGTTTGGACTTGTCAATCTTTCCTTTGATTTCCATTCCTTCCACAGTATCTGGCAACTTGGAAACATCATCATAGTTGCAGTGGCCAAGGATTTCGTGCCAAGTTTGAATGTCGTAACAGCCGTTACAATAATCTCCTTCCTTTCTGTTTCAGCCCGTCTAGTTGATAATCACACGTTTTGAAGACAAATGCATGTTTATCTGCGTCCTCTTCATCTGTCGCTTGTTTTACGTTCTCTTCTTTTGCGTCTGCAAGATGCGTCTTTGTGTGTTGAGCTTTTGCAATAGCTACACCACTGCGTTTTGACTTTTACAATGTTCATTTGGACATCTCTGGGCTTTATGTCCTTTTTAACCGCAACTATAACATGTAATATCAGGGTCTGCGTTTCTCTCTCTCCCTTCTTTTCGCTCAGAAGCTGCACCACTCGCTTTCATAACGTTGTCGTCATTTGACCTAGCATACTTTTCAGTGTTTTTGAAACTTCTAAGCTTTGTCTTAAATTCTGCAGAAGTCATAGTTTCATCACTCTGTGTTACATAAACTGCGAATGGTTTAAACGTTTCTGGCAAACCTTTAAGAATCATTGCTATCAACAGTCCGTCACTGAGCGTCTCCTCAGCATTCCTCAGAGCTGTAATGGCCGTTTCTGCCCGAATAATGTAATCCATAACACTTTCATTTGCAGTTTTCTGAAGGGATGTTAATTCTGTGTACAGGTTAATAATTTGCGGCTTCCCTTTACCTGCATAGGTAATACTGCACCCTCAGTATCTGCAGCGCTTTTCTTCCGTCATCTGCGGCTTCTCTCATTACAAGGGAAAGACTTTTATCATCCAAAAACTGAATCAATTCCGCATAGGCTTCTTCATTTTTATCAGTGTCGTCAGTCTTATCTTCGTCCGCGCTTTCTCTATCGCTCGGTGTGGGGACTTTCAATATGGTCTCTTTCAGTCCCAGCAAACGCAGGTGCCCCAAAAACTTTGTCTCCCAAAGTTCGTAATTCTTTTCATCTCCGTCGAAGCACAGTCTACTCAGTCTGTTACCAACTGCTCTCCTGGCCCCTTAACCTGTTGGCGCAGCCATCTCTGCGTTAGAGAAGTGGTAAATTAATTATACTTAACGGAGGTAACAAAGTGCACGCTCACACCGTCGGTTTTCTTAAACCGGAAGAGAAGAACATTTTATTTACGTACGTGCTTCATCAGAACACATCACGTACAAAGGTCATGTGATCGATACTTCACCAACATGAGAGCACACTGAATAGAACCTCCAACACTCATATTAACTTTGATGTTAAATCCAGTCCAATGACATAATTATTGTGGCCTGTTTAACATTTGATGCAATACTGCGCATGAGTTTTCACAAGCTCGTAAAGGATTTAAAATTCTGTTATGGATTGAGTCAAGCTATGAATGCATCATTCAATTTGTCTGCAGCACTTAAACGTTTTATATCCTGGTAAGAATGTACCCAAAAGGGTCTTTTACATCAGGTCTCTAGCTGTTTAAAGTGTTGTTTTGCTAAGTGTGACTGTGCTTTGTAATTTGGCTTGCTGCTGATGCATTTGAATTAGTGTGGGTTTGAGGGTTCGAGTATATTGTTGCCATGAAAATAAAGTGGGTTTCTTTCACTTCAGTATGTTTGAAGGGACTCAGCAGAAAACTAGACTAGAACAAACATGTTGTCACGCCCACACCCATCGGCTCAGCGATAACACCTGCTTGCCGATTAGCACGGCGTGGTATAAAACGGTGCCGACATTTCAACAGCTGCGGAATCTACAACGTTCAAGTTCCCGGTTAACAGTTTCCCCCGGCTTATCCACTCGCATTGTTTACTGGTTTCTTGAGTATTGCTTCGCCACTGACGACATTTGCTCCTCGGAAGACCCTCGACCTCAGTCTTTCATTGCTCCCATGTTTCGGCACAACAGCACCCGCACTTGGGTCCAAACCCTACCTCCCATCTCCTGTCCGCGCATGACATATGTTATGCAACCAGTTTGATCAGTAAAATAATTCAATATAACTTGAAGTTGGAAAACTTTAGCAGGAACAGTAGAGGGGTGAGCAAATATCAAGCAGCATAAAAAAGAAAATGTCAGTATACTTTCCATCTTTACCTTTGGTGAGTGAATTTTATTGTGGTCACTGGTTAGTGAAATCAGTGGCAAACTATATGGATGAAACAAGGCTTTGATGACGCAGTGTTTTAGTGGAAGAGGTGTTCACATTTTCTTTCACTGCGCACTGCATAAAAACAAATACATTGTTGAAAGGAATGGTGAAATGACCTCCCTCTCTTACTCAGAACTGCTGAATCTCTCTCTACATTTAAGAAGGGTCTTGAAACTCACTTTTCTCATTACCTCTTAAGTGCATGTTAATGTCTAATTGTTTATATCCAATAAGCTTGTAACTGTTATAATGGAGTGGAAGAGAATCCAAGATTTCTCACAGAAACAGTTCTTTAACACTCCCCACTCCTGTTGTCAGTTACAGTATTTACCTCTGTGCACTTTTGTTCAGTTATGACTTATGTAACTGTTCTAAAATTGGCTCACAATTACAGAGAAGTAAGTTCTGTGGGTGTATTTATTACAACTAAGTGCAGGCTGATGGAGCTCTAGTTACGCAGGAGTATCAGGTCACCATGACAGCAGCTCTTTGGAGTGAGAAATGTGATGAAAGAGTTGGCATGTGTCTTCCCTTGTTGCAGCTGGTTAGCTATGTAAAGGCTCTCGATCAGGAACAAATTTATTTCATACTCGGTTAAAGCCTTGTCCGCAAGGATATTTTCTTGCCTTGAAATTGGATCTCAAAATGGTTATCACAGTTTAAAGATATTTGAAATGTGGACTGGCTGGTAAGTTAATTCTGGTTTTCCTTTATTATATCTGAGTGCTTACTGTGGAGCATAACTTTTTACCTCCTTAACACTAATTGACTAAATTAAGTCTGCATTTATCATGATAAGTTTATGTTCTGTTACATCCATTTTTATCTCAAGTACAATTCCAATGACATTTTCTATCTACATTGTTAAACAGATTAGTACAAAAAAGAATTCCCCCAAAATTTATTTAAATAGATTACTTTATTCTTTTCATTTATTGTGTGGGCATGTGTAGCGCCCCCCCCCCCCCCCCCCCATGCCTTTACTAATTTTCTGTGTGCTCTCTGGCAGCCATTTCTCCAGTATTACGGTTTAACGGCTTATGCTTTAAGCAATGCTCTTCATTTGGAACATATTTTATATGCCTCACAGTAGCTTCATCATGAGATATCGTTCCAGCTGGCATGTTAGCGGCAACAGTGACAAAAGGAACTAATAGGTTTACTTGACCTATTCTGCTGCCCGTCTGTTTAGGGGTCCTAGTTGTCACAGCTCTAAGGGAAAGCTCTTTTCTCATGCACCCTGTTTCCTTTTTTTTTTTTCTAGAACAGTTTCCTTGAAGATAGTCTTCTATCCATTAATCTATTCATTATCGAAAACCACTTCTCCACTGCAGGGTCATAATGTATGTTTCTTTATATTGGAACGGCATGGTGGCACAGTGAGTGGCTCTGCTGTCTCTCCCTGCCTGGATGGTGCAAAAATGACATGGGTTCGATCACCGCTCAGTCTGTGTGGACTTCGCATGTTCTCTCCTTGTCTGCGTCAGTTTCCTTCCACAGTCCAAAGACATGCTGTTCAGGTTCACCCATAGTATGTGAGTGACAGAGGGAGTGTGTTTCACTGATGTATGGATGAGTGTCACTTTGTAAGTAGTGTGTCTAGCAGTGCAAGTCACCTTTGTGAATAAGGTGTGTGGGCTGATGACTTCCAATGAACTCTGTGTGGTGTTATTTTGGAGAAAAGTGTCTGCTAAATATCCATCCATCCATCCATCTTCCTCTGCTTATCCGGGGCCGGGTCGCAGAGCCAGCAGTCCTCCAGACTTCCCTCTCCCTGCACACCTCCTCCAGCTCCTCTGGGGGAACCCCAAGGCGTTCCCAGGCCAGCCGGGAGACATAGTCTCTCCAACGTGTCCTGGGTCTGCCCCGAGGCCTCCTCCCAGTGGGACATGCCCAGAACACCTCACCAGGGAGGCGTCCAGGAGGCATCCGGAACAGATGCCTGAGCCACCTCAACTGGTTCCTCTCGATGCGGAGGAGCAGCGGCTCTACTCCGAGCTCCTCCCAGGTGACTGAGCTCCTCACCCTATCCCTAAGGGTGCACCCAGCCACTCTGCGGAAGAAACTCATTTCTGCCGCTTGTATCCGCGATCTCATTCTTTCGGTCATGATTCAGAGTTCATGACCATAGGTGAAGGTAGGAACGTAGATTGACCGGTAAATTGAGAGCTTCGCCTTACGACTCAGTTCCTTCTTCACCACAACAGACCGGTACAATGACCGCATTACTGTGGACGCCGCATCGATCCGTCTGTCAACCTGCCGCTCCATTTTTCCCTCACTTGTGAACAAGACCCCGAGACACTTAAACTCCTCCACTTGAGGGAGCAACTCCCCCCTAACCCGGAGGGGGCAATCCACCTTTTTCTGAGAGCCATGGTCTCGGATTTGGAGGTGCTGATTCTCATTCCCGCCGCTTCACACTCGGCTGCAAACCTCTCCAGTGCACGCTGTAAGTTCTTGATTCGATGAAGCCAACAGGACCACATCGTCCGCAAAAAGCAGAGACGAGATCCTGCGGCCACCAAAACAGACACCCTCCGTTTCCTGGCTGCGCCTAGAAATTCTGTCCATGAAGATAATGAACAGAATTGGTGACAAAGGGCAGCCCTGGCGGAGTCCAACATGCACCAGGAACAGGTCTGACTTACTGCCGGCAATGCGAACCAAGCTCCTGCTCCGGTCATACAGGGAACGAACAGCCCGTAGCAACGAGCCCATAATCCAGAAGTACCCCCCACAGGATGCCACGAGGGACACGGTCGAATGCCTTCTCCAGGTCCACAAAACACATATGGACTGGTTGGGCAAACTCCCATGAACCCTCCAACACCCTAGTGAGGGTATAGAGCTGGTCCAGTGTTCCACGGCCAGGGCGAAAACCGCATTGCTCCTCCTGAATCCGAGGTTCGACTATCGGTCGGATTCTCCTTTCCAGTACCCTGGCATAGACTTTCCCAGGGAGGCTAAGGAGTGTGATCCCCCTATAGTTGGAACACAATCTCCGGTCCCCCTTCTTAAAAAGAGGGACCACCACCCCGGTCTGCCAGTCCAGAGGCACCATTCCCGAGCTCCACGCAATTCTGCAGAGGCATCAGCTAAGACAGCCCCACAACATCCAGAGACTTGAGAAACTCGGGGCGGATCTCATCCACCCCCGGAGCCTTGCCACCGAGGAGTTTTTTGACTACCTCAGCAACTTCAGCCAGGGTAATGAACGAGTCCCCCTCCAAGTACCCAGCCTCAGCTTCCTCTACGGAAGGCGTGTCGGAGGGATTGAGGAGATCCCCAAAGTACTCCTTCCACCGCCCGAGGACATCCTCAGCAGAGGTCAGCAGCGCACCACTTCCGCTGTAAACAGTGTTGGCGGAACACTGCTCCCCCCTTCCGAGTCGCCGGACGGTTTGCCAGAATCTCTTTGAGGCCGACCGAAAGTCTTCCTCCATGGCCTCACCAAACTCCTCCCAGGCCCGAGTTTTTGCCGCGGCGACTGCCAGAGCCGCGCTCCGTCTGGCTCGCCGGTACCCGTCAGCTGCTTCAGGAGTCCCATGAGCCAGCCAGGCCTGATAGAACTCCTTCTTCAGCTTGACGGCATCCCTTACCTCCGGTGTCCACCACCGTGTTCGGGGATTGCCGCCGTGACAGGCGCCGGAGACTTTATGGCCGCAGCTCCGAACCGCCGCCCCGGCAATGGAGGTGTGGAACATAGTCCATTCGGACTCAATGTCCCCAGTCTCCCTCGGGACCTGGTTGAAGCTCTGTCGGAGGTGGGGGTTGAAGACCTCTCTGACAGGGGCCTCCGCCAAACGTTCCCAACAGACCCTCACTATGCGTTTGGGCCTGCCAGGTCTGTCCAGCTTTTTCCCCCGCCATCGAATCCAACTCACCTCCAGGTGGTGATCAGTTGACAGCTCAGCCCCTCTCTTCACCCGAGTGTCCAAGACATATGGCCGAAGATCAGAAGAAACGACTACAAAGTTGATCATCGACCTCCGACCTAGGGTGTCCTGGTGCCAAGTGCACTGATGGACACCCTTATGCATGAACACGGTGCTCGTTATGGACAAACCGTGACTAGCACAGAAATCCAATAACAACTCACCACTCGGGTTCAGATTAGGGGAGCTGTTCCTCCCAATCACGCCCCTCCAGGTGTCACTGTCGCTGCCCACGTGGGTGTTAAAGTCCCCCAGTAGAACAACAGAGTCCCCAGTGGGAGTGCTTTCTAGCACACCCCTGCCGGGTACTCTACACTGCCACTTGGCGCATAAGCAAAACGACAGTGAGAGACTGTTCCCTGACCCGAAGGCGCAGGGAGACGACCCTCTCATTCACCGGGGTAGACTCCAACACTGGGGGGCTATTAACAAGCCCACACCGGCCCGCCGTCTCTCACCTTGGGCAACGCCAGAATAGTGGAGAGTCCACCCTTGGTCGAGAAGAGTAGTTCCAGAACCCAAGCTGTGAGTGGAAGTGAGCCCGACTATATCTAGACGGTATCTCTCAACCTCCTGCACCAGCTCAGGCTCCTTCCCCGCCAGTGAGGTGATGTTCCAAGTCCCAAAAACCAGAGTTGGCACCCAAGGTTTGGATTGGCCGGGCACTCGGCCCCGACCACCACCCAAATCACGATGCACCGGCCCCTTACAGCCTCTCCGGCAGGCGGTGAGCCCACCGAAGAGCGGCTCCACGTCATGGCTTCGGGCTGAGCCCGGCCAGGCCCCGTGGGCATAGACCTGGCCACCAGGCGCTCGCATGCATCCCCCCCCCCCCCCAAGCCTGGATCCAGGGTGGGGCCCCGGTGACCCCATACCGTACGGGGTAAATGAAAGCCTTGGTTTAATTGTCATCATAAGGGGCTTTTGAACCGCACTTTGTCTCATCTGTCACCCAGGACCTGTTTGCCATGGGAGACCCTACCAGGGGCATATATCCCCAGGCAACATAGCTCCTGAAATCATTCATGCACTCAAACCAATCCACCACGGTAAGGTGACGGTTCAAGGAGGAGGTCTGCTAAATAAATAAATGTAAAATGTTATGCAAATGCATGCCAGCTGTGCAGCCACCAGGCAAAAGGATCTCCATCGCCTAGTGAAGGCGACCCAGTGCATTGTTGGGAGGGAGCTCCCTGGCTTGGACGTTACCTATGCTGGCTGGCAGTATCAAGGACGCCACACACCCCGCTCACTCCCTGTTTGAACCGCTGCTCTCCGGCAAACGGTTCAGGGCAATAAGGTCCCACGCCAGTAGACTGAGCAACAGCATCTTTCCCGGAGCTATGGCCTCCATCACACCTTCCCTGCCCAACCAGAGGAAACTGATCACAAAACCCAGTTGCCGCCTCCATTACTCCCCCACGTCCACTGCACCCCCCAAGGCTGCTAAGCACTGAGGACTCCAAAGTTTCAGTGCAACTTAATTATGGTGTTCCTTCTGGTGCTATTTTTCTGAGGGGGTTGCCAGACAATTATTGTCTGCTGTCTCACAGTGCCTGGGTGATGCGAGAGAACGTGGGTTTGATCCCCGCTTAGTCTGTGTGGAGTTTGCATGTTCTCCCCGTGTCTGCGTGGGTTTCCTCCGGGTGCTCCAGTTTCCTCCCACAGTCCAAAGACGTGTTTCTAGCAGCGTAAGTCACCTTGGTGAATAAGGTGTGTGGGTTAGTAACGCTACATAGTATCCATTTTAAGTCACTTTGGAGAAAAAGCATCTGATAAGTGAACAAATGTAAATGTATTTTTCTTTTTTTTTTAATTTTTTTATTAAATACCTGTATGGATCTGTCTACTCCAGGACTTATAACAAGGTAAAAGCTTGAAGACCTTGAAACTTAAAAGGACCTTGCAGAAATTTTAACTTGGTCATGAATTCAGTTTCTTTCTCTAGAGAAACATCAAAGTTCACTTGCTTTATGAACTTTAACAAATCATGAAAAAAAGTCTCTAGCTAGGTTGTACTTCAAAGGAAAATAAGAACAGGATATATATAAAGGATGGGCCTTGTCAGTGGATAGCACATAAGGAAATGATTACATGGTTTGAACCACTCTTACTCACACACATTCCCTTAACGACTTGTCTTGTCATGGTCTCAATGCTCCAGAGCATATTGCTGAATCAGTAGGTGGCGTATCAAGGAGGGGACCCCGGTCCATTGTGGAGTTTATAGTTTAAACTGGGGAAAAAAGTACACACAGTGCCTGCACAAAGTATCCACACAACTTGCTTTTTTTTTACATTTTATTGTTTTGGAATGGTGTATTTAGCTGAATTTTTGCCACTTATCAATGCAAAGTACTATATACTGCCAGAGTGCAGAGTTAATACGTGCATTGTGGGACCACCTTTGTCAGCCTTTATGGCTGTGAGTCTCTTTGGTAAGTGTTACATCAGTTTTACAACTCCTAAGGTATCATGCATGTAATCCTCTGAGCCTTGTGTTCAACCTTATGTTCATGTTTATTCTTATTCCTAATTCTCAGTGTTTTTCATATGACTTTGTAAAGTCTCAGCTTTCTAAGATTTATATAACTAAGCTCTCAGCAACAGGAATGAAATAAATAAAACTGAAAAATCTTTTTTTCAGGTGGAGTGGAAGGAAAATGGTATGAGACATGAGTTCCTTTTTTGGTTTATTCGGTTGAGGGTCGTCTTCAGTTGTCATTATGCGATTGCTTGTGATGCTCCTAGAGACAGATCTGTAAAGGATGTTCTTCAGCATTTGCTTTTTCACTGACATCAGATTCACTTTTTGGTGATTTATATACAGTAGTTGATTAGCAAGCCCTTTTAGTCACAGCAACTTGCTGAGTAATAAGCAAGTTGTAGAGGTATGTGTGGTGCTGCACAGCTTCCTCACTCTGGTTTCAGATATGACTTCATAAGTGTCTTTGTGGAATTTGTATGTTCTTCCGATGATTGCATGAGTTACGTTCAGGTGCTCAGAGTTCCTCCCACAGTCGTGTGTCAGATTAATTTGCGGACTGTAATTTGGCTACAGACTCTATACATGTGAGTGATTATCATGGGATTTCTCTACAATGGAGTGCTGTCTTATGACCCTACTTTGGACAAATGGTTACCGATAATGAATGGATAGATGGAGTTTATTGAGTGTAAACTTTATCCATTTATGAAGTGGAACCTTGAAGTCTTCTGTAGTTTAAGGGCACAGCAACATGGACAGTGTAAGCCAAAGACTTCAACCTAGATGCATTAAACAAAAAAAGACATCTCTTCATACAAAATTTTTTTTTTTTCCCCCCCCCCCTCTTTTTTACACCACTGGCAATACATAGATGGTTAAAAGTTTCTGCTAAATCAAGTCTTTCAACTGTACTTCAGTACTGTAGAATCCTTGAGCTAAGGGATATAGCAAACAGTTTACTAAGATGTCTTTTTTTATTATTTATTAAGAAAACAAGCAGATAGTTAGATTTTTCACATTTGCAACAAACATACCATAATTACTATACCACTCTGCTTACCTTGCAGTTCACTGACATTTATTTACAGTTATGTGTAGCAAGCTACAGATCATCTATGGCGTAACCATTCACGCATCGTAACTCCAGAAGCATCCCCAGATACAACCTTTATTCATCTATTACTCTGGTATTGTACTGCTCATTTATGTATCTTAAAATATTTAATAAAGAAAAAAATTGGTGTGGGTATTGGGATTTGTCTGTGTCTTATGCACCTACTTGAACAATGAACTTCGGTGTAGCAAGTGGTAGGGAACAAATTAGGTTTGCTTGAGACTTTCATGTCTGCAGCTATGTCTCCTCCTCTCAATGTAATGCATAAATTGTACTTTTGCTGAGATGTACGTCGCTTTGGACAAAGCGTCTGCTAAATGAATAAATGTAAATGTACTTTAACTTAAACTGTTTCAGACATTGATAAAAATGGATAAATGTGTATGTATGCACTTAGCTTGATGCATATAAATGTATCAATTTTTGTAGTGATGCCAAGTTTATGTAAATAGTCCTGTAATATATTTGTTTTATTTTGACCTGTTGTGAGCTGTTTGCTAGTGACTTCAGTGCTCTGATGACAAAACAGATCTAACCCTTAAGCCACCCCCCCCCTCCCCCCAGTCCAAAACTTCCTTTTCTTTGCCTACTCACATGTATTAATCATTTTAACCCTTGGAGATAAAATTAGTCTCTTTCATCTCCTGCACCCACTATTTCCAACTGTCTTTTGTCAGAAAGGCAATTTAATACTTAAGTGTTATCAGTTTTTCTGTAATTATTAAACTCCTTTTCAGGGAACCTCACACAAGTAGTTAAGCTTGAATGTTATTCATTTAAGGCTCAAGAGGTGTCTTGCTGTAGCATCCTTGAGCTAAGGGATATAGCAAACAGTTGTCTAAGTTGTAAACTAAGATCTCATTTTTTTTGTAATAAGAAAACAAGCAGATAGTGTTAGGTTTTTCACATTTGCAGCAAACATACCATAATTACTGTGGCACTCTGCTTACCTTTCAGTTCACTGACATTTCCAGTTATGTGTAGCGAACTACACCTACGTCATTGTTAGCGATATCAGTGTTAATCAAATGCTTTTAGCTACCCTGAATTTGTCCCTTTTTTCCTTACTGTACATTACAACCACACCTTTTGTGATTTCCAAATGTTAGTCCAAGAGTGATACTCCTCAAAGAGAGCATCTAGTGTGTAGTCAGCAGTGGAATGAAATTCACTCATCTCATGAAGAATTTTCCTCTCCTTTCAGATCTACACTCCATCATTTGATGGATTTTTTGAGATTTTCACTTTTTCCTCAATCTTTTCTGTGTATCTAATGATCTACATGTATGTTGTTTGTGTTATACTAAATATGCAGCTAATTGAACTATCCTGATGTTCCTACCAGATTCTCTCATTTTCATTTTGTTTCTGTACTAAGCACAATAATGCAGTTTACAGTGTGCTATACTTTTGTTGTGGTTTTCTATGAGAAATCTGAGAAACAGCAATCTTAGAAAGGTTTTCATTTTTAACTTTACTGCTTATTTGACACTTTTACCAAAAACACATCTGTTACAACTGGTAAAAGCTATTTATTATACAGCAGCAATTCAACACACGTTCTTGTTGGGATGCAACTGTGCAATGACTTATATGCATAATATATTCATCTGTGCATGCAATTTTAGAGTTTAGTTGTTATTCTGGGCTGATTAAGTTCTTCCTCTTTGTCCTGGCTCTTTTACAGGAAGGCACAAAATAACTCTCAATAGAAAATGCCACTATTTCACTGGCTGGTGATAGGAATTGGAATCCTTTCTTTACTGGCATTCAGTTGGTCCCAAGATAATACAGATGGTAAGTGGTCTTTGATATTTTTTGTTAGTATTTTTTAAGTTATTCATATTATAAACAGTGCATAGGCAACATAACAAAAAGACAGTTTTCAAAGTAAACTGACAAAACAGATTTGCACATTGCATTTTTCTAAAGGTATACAAGTACACTGCACTGTGTTACAGTTTTTGATTCTTGTTTTATGCAACATGTTGTTCATTCAAAAGTGCTTGATATAGTTCACATTTAATAACTACATTTTGCCATATTAAAAAAAAAAAAAAAAAAAAAAGGGATGCCTTTTTTTAAAAAATGTTGTCCCTGATGAGAAATTAAGAGTGTTTATAAAGTTTTAGAGGAAGGGGTGTAACATTGTTTTTCTTGGTGTTTATACAGTTATTACATGTTTGACATGTTACGTGGATTACATGTGACAAGCTTTTAGAAGTAAAGCTGCTACTTTAGAACTGTAAATAAGCTAACTTGATTGGTTCTTAGCGATGTATAGAACTGCAGGATAGCTAGCTAATAGGTACAGTGCCCTGCTTAATTTACATAGATCATGATTATGGATCAGTTAGCAGGCAGTCCAGCTTTATTTCTGACGGTATGTTTATTTGCAAGCAAAATGTTGAAATGTTTAAAAAAGGGCAAAAACTGCACCCCAGATAGTAAAGTCCCAGAGAGGGAACAACTGGCTTAGAAAAAAGAAAATTAAGGCCAATTACCCAATAGATCGCTGATTAATCCACAGCTGCAGTTAGTTAATTTTTAGTAGTCTATGGTTGTTGAATTGTAAGTGTCACGCCTCCCGCTCCCATGCAACCAGAGACATGATCTGATCTGCGGCTGATCAAGGAACAGGAATAGGGGTATTAGGCTGCTCCGGATGCAACGGATTGCGGAACCTATCGTTCAGTATAATACAACCACTGCGTACAACCCCGGTCTCCTTGACGCTCTCCGTGTGTTTCTTGTTCCTTTGTTCGTTTGCCTCCGTCATCGTCTCCCTGGGTTTCTGACTCTCGGCTCATTTCCTGACATCTTTTGGATCTTCCCTGAACCACGTTTGCTCCTCTGTGACCCTTTGCCTGTTTTTCGGACTATGAGTTTTCGCCTGTCCCTTGAATAAGCACTTGAACACCTCCAATTGGGTCCGTCGCCTCTCTCCGTGGGGAAACCATGACAGAAAGATTGTTTTTGGTAATGATTAACACCACTTTCTCCACTTACTTACTTATTTATTTATTTATTTGGTCTGTTTCATAGAGGGGGGTGCAGTGGCGCAGTGGGTTGGACCGGGTCCTGCTCTCCGGTGGGTCTGGGGTTCAAGTCCCACTTGGGATGCCTTGCGACAGACTGGCGTCCCATCCTGGGTGTGTCCCCTCCCCCTCCAGCCTTATGCCCATTGTTGCCGGGTTAGGCTCCGGCTCCCCGTGACCCTGTATGGGCCGAGCTGTTCAGATGATGTGTTTCATGGAGATCATGCCTAGTTATATTTAGTTTAGCATCCCAGCAACTGCAAAGTTTATGCATGGACATTTGCTTTATGCGGGTCACGAGGCGTGGTGGTGGTGCCTTGGGGTGCCTTGCAGTGGACTGGTGTCCTGTCCAGGGTGTGTCTCCTCCCCCTTCACCCTTGCGCCCTTTGTTGCTGGGTTAGGCTCCGGCTTGCTGTGACCCCACTTGGGACAAACGGTTGTAGACGCGTGTGTGTGTGTGTGTGTGTGTGTGTGTGTGTGTGTGTGTGTGTGTGTGTGTGTGTGTGTGTGTGATTTGCTTTATGCCAATGTCAGCAAATATCCTTTCATTAATCTGATGAGGCTGGGGAAGAAAACTGGTTTACCCCAAGTACAGCACTTAGTTCTGAAGCCAGCCAGAAGATTTCTTGTGTCAGAGGAGAAAATATGAAGATGTAAATGCAACATTGTGCTTTGCACTTCACAAGGAACATAATATCAAGAAGGTTGGCTTTTCTGAATATGGGTTCATCTGGTGCAAGAATCCAGTGTGTAAAAGCATTCCAGTTACTGAAATTTAAAAGTATTGTAAGACGATGTTTGGAAGTTAATAAAACAAACTATTACAGTGGTCTAATCATGATGATATAAAACCATGCAGTACATTCTCATTACTTCTTTAAAAAGAAATTCTTTAAAAAACAGTATTTCTAACGAAGTTTCTCATGCAGAATGCAAATACTTTTAAATGACTTTTGCTTATGGAACCTAAATATACTCAGATAAAATACTGAGGAAATGAGGAAAAAACTGTCTTCATCATTGACAGTGTTTTTTTGTCATTTGTGTGCAGATTCCTTTGTGTCATTATGATTGCCAACAATGCAAAAGTCACAATGCAGTGCTTCTGTCTTAAATTAATCATTTCAGGCAGGAAACTGAAAATGTGAAATGTTTGAGACTCAATTACCTGAGGGCGTACAACTATCAGGAAAATTAATTATTTCTGTGGGGTTTTTTTTTTTTTTAATACATTTAAATGCAGCTGTGTTTCATGAGGGGGCCTGTGGCTGTGGTGGTGCAGTGGGCTTGGCCGGGTCCTGCTCTCTGGTGGGTCTGTGGTTCGAGTCCACCTTTGGGGTGCCTTGCGACGGACTGGCATCCTGTCCTGGGCGTGTCCTCCCCTTCCAGCCTTGCGCACTGTGTTGCCGGGTATGGCTCCGGCTCGCCGTGACCCCATTTGGGACAAGCGGTTTAAATCAGTGTGCGTGCGTGCGTGCGTGCGTATGTGTGTGTTTTATGGTCTCATGTTTTCATTATATATTGTTCATTTACTCGTTAAATACCATTAGAAAGTTCAATATTAAACTAAAATAACATCAAACTAATCACTAAAGTGATATTTCTGCACTTCTGGAATTAATGTGGAAATGTGCTAACCAACATTATCTCTGTCCCTGTATCTCAAGCTCATGCGATCGAATGTACCTGAGTTTATACAATACTGACTGTACTTTAAAATGTCATGAAATTTTTATCAGATGACACAATTAATTGCAGCCACCTATAACTACAGAGAAATGGTTGAAAATGTTCAGCCTTTTAGTAAAGTAAACCAGTTTAATCATTTGTTCACTTTTAATGGTTAAGTTTAACTGAAGTCAACAGCCCAAAATGCTGAATCTTCAGCAGGACATCTGGGGGGTCATTCTGACTGTCTGACCAAGATTAGTGCCTCTTCCTGTAGTTAATACATCTGAACTTCATCCATCCAACACAATTTTCAATTATCAGCAGCACAACCCCCCCCCCCCACAGCTCTCCAAGAACTGCACTCGTCCAGATTCAGTAAAAGGGCTAGCAAAATCATTCTAGACCCCTCACATCCAGGCTACTTCCTCTTCCAACCATTGCCATCTGGCCAGCGCTGCAGAGCACTGAGCACCAGGACAGCCAGGCACAAGAAAAGTTTCTTTCCTCAGGCCATCTACCTCATGAACAGCTAAATCCCCCCTAGGGAGTAAACCAGTGCAATACACAACACTATTTATATTTATAACTATTTATCACATCATATCTCTTATTCTCACTCCCTTGCATTTGTATAGAACATACCTGTACATACATACAATGTCTAGTGACTATTTTGTATATTGGGTACTTTTATATTTTTATATATTTTTTTATCCTTCATTCACATATTCTATCTTCTCATCTGTCTTGTCATTGTCATTCTGTCTGTGCTGTGGAAGTCTCTGTCACCAAGTCAAATTCCTTGTATGTGTGAACATACTTGGCAATAAAGCTCTTTCTGATTCTGATTTTCATCCCCTGATCATCCTGGGACTCCCAGGATACAATCACATGTTTTCTATTGTACCTTCAACTCAGAGTCAAAGTTTTTGATTCTTATTTACAGTAACCCTTTGAAACTTCATACAATCTACAAATCACCACCCAAGTGTCAAAAGGACTTATCTGTTGGTGTGCATTAAATTTGTAGGCATGCTGAAAACCACACCAAAACTTTTTAGCTGGTGGAATTCAGGAAGCAATGACACATAACCTCAAAGTGATCTTGTGTTAGCGTATTTGACTATGTTCAATATCAGGGGCCAGTTTCATTATTGTAAGACTAATAATATGAAGGCAAGTGTGTGTAATCCATAATGCAGCATGATTGGATTTTGAGGTAAATTTGGATCAAACTGAGAACAAAAATTGCCCCTAGAATTACTAGGAAATGCAGAAGCATGGTGGAACAGTTCCAGTAAGCAGGCCCTTTCTAGACATGTCATCACCGGCGGACACATTTACCTTTGGGTTAAATCCATTAAAGTGTGAAAACATATGCAATAAAGTTTTCTGATTTAGGTCTTGAAATATCTTTCAAAGAATTAAGAAATATCATTGTTCAAAAACATCACTAATCTGATTAGATCCAAAGCCACTGATTTTTACTGTACTGCTAAACTCCTTTTTATACTCCATTATAATCCATTGTTGCATTGCAAATGATCAACACTTGCAGTATATCAAATCCAGTACATTTCTCCTCAGATTTTGTGAGCAGGTTATGAGGGGAAATGACTTCAGCGCTCATATACCAGGTGACTGCTGCTCCTGCCCATTCTTCCTTTGTATTGGGTCAAAATATGCAACTCTGAGACAAACCTGTTCTATCTTATGTATGCCTGCCAAATTACACTGTTGATTTGTATCGCATAGGTCCTGAACCCTTGAGATTGCCATTGAAGGCAAAAAAATTTAAGCATTTGAAACATAACTTTGAGTAGATGCACTCTTGTGTTTAGTCTGGTTTATTTTAATGCTAAGATGCTTCTTGCTCCTTATGTATGTGCTGAAACATCATAATCTAAAGAAAATTGAGGCAGACACGTACACATCAACTCTATGCTCCTCTACTGTAAAGAGCAGAGCTGAAAGGGATGACCTTGAACATGTTTATTTCCCACAGCTACAGAACCTTCAAGGAGCAGCATACTTCTTATGTGCTGCTGAAATGAGTTGGCCCTAAAATGGACTAGCACCCTGTTGAGGTTGTAACCCCAGACTTGCACCCAGTGATTCTGGATAGGCTCTGGGCTGTTTACACTCTGTTCTGGACAGCACATTGCTTGAATTAATGACAAAATGAACTGGTAACTGACAGTAATTTAACCTGTTTAGAAACTTTCTTTAAAGTTGTTGTCATGTTACTGGAGTATCAGAATAATAAGAAGAGTGTTGAAGTTCAGATGACTGCATTCCAAATTTGGAAAATTAAATAATTTATAATAATTAAAATCTGTGACAACTTAAGTTTATGGGCAGTATATTATCTCAGAGATGATCCTGATACATTTACTGTAATTGTCACAGCTGGTCAGATTACCACATAGGTGAACCACAGTTCAGCACACAGATGTAACACAGTAACTCCCTTAGAGCATGATAGTGATGCTGGTTGCTGTGATCACATCACATTTAACCATGTGTCTTGAAAACATGAGATTGTGATCACTCTGGCACTGAATGCATGGCAGTGACCTGTCATGCTACACTGAATTCTTTGTACCTGTTTTTCTGGGTCCTACAGTGAATTTCCTGTGGATTTTCTTGAGGAGCTTTTGACAAATGTAACTTAATGACTGAGGGGCTGCAGAAAATTGTCTTTAGATAAGTGAAAATTCTTTAGATTTAAAAGAGAAAAAACTATAATATGTAAGGATATTTGCTTACACATGTTGTTTTGCAATTTTTGCCCATCTGAAAAAAGTATTTACAGATGACACATATATGTTTTAAATTTCTGTATTTAAATAAAAGTAAAAAAGGGGGGGTGGGGAATGCTTTTGCCCAATTTACCATAGCAGTCACCAGCTGTTTTATACTAAGCTATGAGCAAGGCCTCCTCATACTTGCCAGGAAGCATCAAGGATGGAGTGCTTCTCCAACACAAACTCCTGTCAGGCAAAGGCTATTTATCACACTGCGAGTCACACAGCGCTGTGCTCTTCTACAGGAGACCCAGCAGCAGCTGAAGGAGCAGTGCATCTCTTCAGTTAAAGTAATCAGTGGCTCCCAGCTTCCCACCATGTCCCAAGGAGATGCTTATGCAGCTTTCAGCTGTGATACTGACTGATTTAAGATGTTTCCCTCTGTGGCAGAACAGTGTTAATTGTGTTCCCTCTGTGAATTCAGTTGCCTAGAGTTGGTGGATGATGTGGCTCATACTCAAGTAACAATTTGAGCCCTCCAATCAGTCAGCCCTCTGGAGCCACCATGAAGCCTGCAAAAACCTACATTTGATCCGTGTCTCTACCGCTTATTGTGGTTTAACGCATGCATTGTCAAAAATCATTTCAGGGTATTTTGCAATGTTCAGATACCCCCACTCGTTTTACTAACTGTTTATATTAATGTCAAAAGCCTTAGGCATATTGCTTTCTAATTATATATGTTTTATAGTAAGCCATTAACTCGTCTTATGAATTCCCTTTATACCTAAGGCCATGCAGATTCATAATTTGCAGTAGATAATCCTGTGAACAAATTTCCAGAGACTGTAGCAATGAAGTTTTGTAAATTAGGAAGGCATTTCAGAATAGATAGTTGATACCAAAAATAAATACTTTATTGAAACAATTGTCCTAACAAGAGGAACTACATTCATAAGCAACCCTAAAATGCTTCATAACCTTGGTTTAAACTGCAATTCAGGTTAAATTAAGTTGTATTTGTTCATCTGTTGTCAAATGAAGGCCTAGCCAACATAAATTTTTCATAGAGTATCTATTTCTTCTCACCTGACAACAGGTGTTAAGTTGCAGCAGAGCAGTCTACCATGCACTCAATAGAAAACTCTAGCCTTGCGGCAGCTGGTTACAGAGTCTGTGTTATGCCATGTAAGGTGACACCCCTCTCAGTAATTGCTGATACTTTACAGAATCAAGGAAAGCAGCGAAATGAATGAGGAATTTTGATGTGAAACAGAGACTCTTAATAAAGCCCTGAGTTCACTGTTGATTTAGACAAATCTTATTGTAACAAGGGGAGGATGAGTCTGACAAGTGTAACAGTGTACTGAAAACTTACAGAGACACTTCTCTTGTCAAAGACTATTGTATATTTTCACATTTTTTTGAAAGAAACATTATCAGGAAAAATTATCTATCTCTGGAAATTCCAGTTTGCTGTGAGGAAGGCTGACTTCATCGCAGCCTACGCCTCTCACTGGACCTCCTGGCCCTAACTTAAACCTGGATTACCCCAGACAACACAGCCACACCCACAGTCCTCTCTACCAACTACTCATTCTCTCACAGCCCTTGTCCCTCTGGCAGAAGTGGAGGCACAGGCCTGCTCGTTTCTCCCCGGTGGGCATATTCTGTTCACCCTCCTTCACCTTGACCTCGTCTTCTCCCATAACTGTGGCTGTCCTGTTGTCTCTGTTGTTCCACTGCATGCCTCTGATCATTTCTTCATTTTCTTCCAACCCTGCCTTAGCACTAATCCCTCCCCTCCTTCTGCACCTCACCTTCTGCCGTAACCTAAAATCTCTCTTACCCTCCTGCCTTGCCTCTGCCACACTGTCCATTCTCCTTTCTGCTGCACAGCTCTCAGATCTATCAACAGACAATGCTACTAATGTTTTCCTCTCTGCCCTATCTTTCTCTCTTGACTTGCTCTGCCCCTTAACTTCCAGACCAGCATGTCTCAGTGCCACCCCATGGCTGACCAATACATTATGTGCCAACAGGACCAAACTCCAGGCTGCCGAGCAACAATGGCGGAAATCCTAAACTTGCATGGACCTGGATGTCTAAAAAGAACTCTTAACTCTTAACTTTCACTCTGTTGTCTCTTCAGCTAAAACAACCTTCTTCCACAACACCATACAGTCTGCAACCAAAAAAACCACACAGACCCTTTTCCACCTTTTCATTCCTATTCTGTCCTCTGCTGCCTCCTCCTCCATCTCTTCTCACTGCGGATGACTTGCTTTGTTTTTGGAGACAAAGTCAATGCAATCAGAAACAAGTTCTTGGCATCTGTCTGCCCTGATCGTGCTGGACCTCCCTGCAAAGTCACGCCCTCTGAATTCAAGCCCCTGTCAGAAACTGAAACCTCTGACCTCCTGCTGTCACACAGAGCCACAAACTGCTCGTTCGATCCAATCCCATTGACACTGCTACAGACCATCTCTCCACCTTCATCTCCAAGATCGTCAACTCCTTGGTCTCCTCTGGCTGCTTCCAATCTGCCTTCAAAATTGCCCTCATTTCACTTCTGGCAAAGAAACCCTCTCTGAATCTTGACTCAGTCTAAAATTACAGGCCGGTCTTCCTTCTCCCTTTTCTGTCAAAAACTCTAGAACTGGCAGGCTGTGATCAACTATCTGAATTCCTCACCAGCAACCATGGCCTCGACAAATATCAGTCTGGATTCAAAGCTGGACACTCCACCAAGACAGTACTCCTGGCACTGTATGATGCTCTCCAATTAGCTAGAGTGGTCTCCCTTTCCGTGGTCCTCAGCCTCCTTGACTTGATGGGAAGTCACCATGGCCTGGACAAGTAGTTGGGCAGAGTCAGTAGTGAGATAGGGACGGATCCTACGAATATTATGCAGGATGTATCTGCAGGACCGGGTTGTGGCTTCGATGTGCTGAGAGAATGACAGACTCACATTAATTGTTACTCCCAGACTCTTAGCCATGGAGGTAGATGAAATGAGTGAGTTGTCCAGTTTGATCGACAGATCGTGACAAGAGGACAGGCCAGCTGGGAGGTAAAAAATCTCTGTTTTGGAGAGGTTGAGTTACAGGTGGTGATCATACATCCATGAAGAGATGTCCAACAGGCAGGCAGCAATGCGTGCGGAGATGTCTGATGCATCAGGTGGAAAGGAGAGGAAGAGCTGGGTATCATCAGCATAGCAGTGGTATTTGAATCCATAGAGGCTATGACTGGACTGAGGGAGGAGGTGTAGATCGAGAAAAGAAGAGGACCCAATACTGAGCCCTGCGGAACACCAGTTGAGAGAGGCAGAAGGAAAGAACGAGCGTACCACCAGACCACTTGATAGGATCTATCAGATAGGTAGAATTCAAACCATCTTAGTGCCCCACCTTTGATCCAAAGCTGGTTAAGAGAGGAGAGTAGAAACCGGTGATTGACAATGTCGAATGCTGCAGACAGATCAAGAAGAATAAGGACCGAGGAGAGGGAGGCAGCTCTAGCAGCTTGGAGAGTGTCAGATACCGCCAGAAGGGAGGTCTCAGTGGAGTGACCAACTTTGAAACCAGACTGATAACCATCGAGAAGATGGTTCTGGTTGAGGAAATCAGACAGTTGATCACAGGCCCGCCCGCTCTAGGGTTTTAGACACGAAGGAGAGGAGAGAGACCAGTCCGTTATTTTCAACCACGTGGGGGTCCAGGGAGGGTTTTTTTTTTTTTATTAGAGGTGAAATCAGATATCACTGCTACAATGATGATACCCAGCTCTTCCTCTCATTTCCACCTGGAGTGTCAGACATTTCTGGGTGCATCACTGCTTGCCTGTCGGACATCTCTGCATGGATATCTAATCACCACCTACAACTCAGCCTCTCCAAAACAGAGATCCTTCACCTCCTAGCTGGCCTGTCTTCCTGTCATGAACTCTCTATCAAACTAGACAACTCATTCATTTGGCCTACCACCTCGGCTTAGAGTCTGGGAGTAATAATTGACTCAAGTCAATCTTTCTCTCAGCACACCGAAGCCACAATTCAGACCTGCAAATAGATCCTGCACAATGCAGAACTCTGCACAATTAATTATCTGAGCCATCGTGATATCCAGCCTGGACTACTTCAACTCTCTCTGGTCTGGCCTTCCAGCTGCTGCCATCAAACCTCTACAGCTGATACAGAATGCTGCTGCACATGTTGTTTGACTTGCCAAAGTGTTCCTATGTATCTCCCATCCTCGTCTCTCTGCATTGGCTTCTCATAGCTGTCTGGATCAAATTTAAGACCCTAGTTATGGCCTACAAATGCATCAGTGGAACTACTCCCAGCTATCTACAAGACCTGATCATCCGCTACACCCCTACCACCTCTGCCCAGTTGGTGGTCTCATGCACGAAAGGTCCAAAAGCACAAAGGTCCCCCCCCCCCCCCCCCCCCCCCCCCCCCCATGCTCAGAACTGAAGAATCTCTGTCCACCTTTAAAAAGGGTCTTAAAACAGACCTCTTCTGGACTCACTTCACCCATGATATTTTAAATTCATCCATCCATCCATCTTCCTCCGCTTATCCGGGACCGGGTCGCGGGGCAGTAGTCTAAGCAGAGCCCCCCAGACTTCCCTCTCCCCGCAAACCTCCTCCAGCTCCAGCTCCTCTGGGGGGGCTGCGCCTAGAAATTCTGTCCATGAAGATAATGAACAGAATCGGTGACAAAGGGCAGCCCTGGCGGAGTGCAACATGCACCAGGAACAGGTCTGACTTACTGCCGGCAATGTGAACCAAGCTCCTGCTCCGGTCATACAGGGAATGAACAGCCCGTAGCAGCGAGCCCTGAACCCCATAATCCCGAAGTACCCCCCACAGGATGCCACAAGGGACACGGTCGAATGCCTTCTCCAGGTCCACAAAACACAAATGGACTGGTTGGGCAAAATCCCATGAACCCTCCAACACCCTAGTGAGGGTATAGAGCTGGTCCAGTGTTCCACGGCCAGGGCGAAAACCGCATTGCTCCTCCTGTATCCGAGGTTCGACTATCGGTCGGATTCTCCTCTCCAGTACCCTGGCATAGACTTTCCCAGGGAGGCTAAGGAGTGTGATCCCCCTATAGTTGGAACACAATCTCCGGTCCCCCTTCTTAAAAAGAGGGACCACCACCCCGGTCTGCCAGTCCAGAGGCACCGTCCCCGAACTCCACGCGATGCTGCTGAGGCGTGTCAGCCAAGACAGCCCCACAACATCCAGAGGCTTGAGAAACTCGGGGCGGTTCTCATCCACCCCCGGAGCCTTGCCACCGAGGAGTTTTTTGACTACCTCAGCAACTTCAGCCAGGGTAATGGACGAGTCCCCCTCCAAGTCCCTAGCCTCAGCTTCCTCTACGGAAGGCGTGTCGGAGGGATTGAGGAGATCCTCAAAGTACTCCTTCCACCGCCTGAGGACATCCTCAGTTGAGGTCAGCAGCGCACCACTTCCACTGTAAACAGTGTTGGCGGAACACTGCTTCCCCCCTCTGAGTCGCCGGACGGTTTGCCAGAATCTCTTTGAGGCCGACCGAAAGTCTTCCTCCATGGCCTCACCAAACTCCTCCCAGGCCCAAGTTTTTGCCGCGGCGACTGTCAGAGCCGCATTCCATCTGGCCCGCCGGTACCCGTCAGCTGCTTCAGGAGTCCCATGAGCCAGCCAGGCCCGATAGAACTCCTTCTTCAGCTTGACGGCATCCCTTACCTCCGGTGTCCACCACCGTGTTCGGGGATTGCCGCCGCGACAGGCGTCGGAGACTTTATGGCTGCAGCTCCGAACCGCCGCCCCGACAATGGAGGTGTAGAACATAGTCCATTCGGACTCGATGACTCCCGTCCCCCTCGGGACCTGGTTGAAGCTCTGTCGGAGGTGGGAGTTGAAGACCTCTCTGACAGGGGCCTCCGCCAAACGTTCCCAACAGACCCTCACTATGCGTTTGGGCCTGCCAGGTCTGTCCAGCTTTTTCCCCCGCCATCGAATCCAACTCACCACCAGGTGGTGATCAGTTGACAGCTCAGCCCCTCTCTTCACCCAAGTGTCCAAGACATATGGCCGAAGGTCAGAAGAAACGACTACAAAGTTGATCATCGACCTCCGACCTAGGGTGTCCTGGTGCCAAGTGCACTGATGGACACCCTTATGCATGAACATGGTGTTTGTTATGGACAAACCATGACTAGCACAGAAATCCAATAACAACTCACCGCTCGGGTTCAGATCAGGGAGGCCGTTCCTCCCAATCACGCCCCTCCAGGTGTCACTGTTGCTGCCCACGTGGGCGTTAAAGTCCCCCAGTAGAACGACAGAGTCCCCAGTGGGAGCACTTTCCAGCACGCCCCCCAAGGACTCTAAAAAGGCCGGGTACTCTACACTGCCACTAGGCGCATAAGCACAAACGACAGTGAGAGACCGTTCCCTGACCCGAAGGCGTAGGGAGACGACCCTCTCATTCACCGGGGTAGACTCCAACACATGGCGGCTGAACTGGGGGGCTATTAATAAGCCCACACCAGCCCGCCGCCTCTCACCTTGGGCAACGCCAGAATAGTGGAGAGTCCACCCCCGATCGAGGAGAGTGGTTCCAGAACCCAAGCTGTGAGTGGAAGTGAGCCCGACTATATCTAGATGGTATCTCTCAACTTCCCGCACCAGCTCAGGCCCCTTCCCCGCCAGTGAGGTGACATTCCAAGTCCCAAAAGCCAGAGTTGGCATCCGAGGTTTGGATCGACCGGGCACTCGGCCCCGACCACTGCCCAAATCACAACGCACCGGCCCCTTATGTCCTCTCCGGCAGGTGGTGAGCCCACCGAAGAGTAGCTCCACGTCTTGGCTTCGGGCTAAGCCCGGCCAGGCCCCGTGGGCATAGACCTGGCCACCAGGCGCTCGCATGCGAGCCCCCCCCCCCCCAGGCCTGGCTCCAGGGTGGGGCCCCGGTGACCCCATACCGGGCGGGGTGAACGAGATCCTTCATTTAATTTTCATAAGGGGATTCTGAACCGCGCTTTGTCTCGTCTGTCACCCAGGACCTGTTTGCAGCCCCAGGCAACATAGCTCCTGAGATCATTCAGGCACTCAAACCCCTCCACCTCGGTAAGGTGGCGGTTCGTGGAGGGGCTTTTAAGTTCATGTAATGTGTAAATGTTCATACACTTTGACTTTGAATTCAATCTTGTAAAACAATGGATAAATCTTCACGCAGCTACTCCTGTAATTTAAGATAAATGGTTATATATTTAAAAAAAAAAATTACAAGAAAGGTGATTAGGAATCTTCAATAAAGTTCTATCTATCTATATATCTATCTATTTCTAGATGAATGGTTATGAGAAATTTGCCTGTGAAGATTTCAGTTTTAGTAAATCTGCGATCATTAAGAATATTGCAATTTCATTCATTATATATTTATAATATTGATTAAAAATGTATGAATCTATTAAATGTACAATATAAGTATATTGCATATCTTCTTGGATATCTTAAAATGATGGAAATTGTGTCTAATTGTGTAATGAAAGGCACATTATCAAAGCAATAATAATATTCATGTGCAGGTACATGTTTAAAATCAATGAAATGCATAAAACTAGTATCAATGAATATACTTTAGTTCACAGTCACTCAGTGTTTTCGCATTTGATGCAAAACAAAGAAATAGCAAAATATTAAAAGTGTACAATGCATCTATATTTTTTTAAACACTGGATTTGGTACATTCATAGTCATCTCTGCATTCATTTACAACACACTCTGTTAGTGTACCACTGAATGCTATTGCTGTTAAATTCTAGCAGCATAATGAAACCAGACTTGCACAAAGTTTATTTTGTGACTTTGTGAATCCTTGAATGTTTCAATTCCTAGGTCATCGAGCATTAGTGCTGACTAACTGCATCACTAGCTGGCAAAATTAATCAGCTTGGTTGTATTGAGAGTGGTCTTAGTCGCATTTTGGGAGAAATGCTCCTATTTATAGCTCTTCAGTACAAGTTTCCTTTTTCCTTTTTGTCTTTGAATTAACCCTTAATGCTTCCTTTAGTCCTGATTTTTATAATAAAGATAACTTCATTTACACAATGAAATAAACTCTGTGGTGAAGACCTTTTCCTCTTTTTATCTACTTGTTGTGTTTACGGGTGCAATAACTACACTCGAACACAAATAAAGATAAGACGCGATGGATAATGTTTTCTTTTTCCTTTACTGAACCACGTGCAGCAACAACTCTTCTACCCTTTTTCTGTACATATTGCCGGCCAACCAAACTCTAACCCATGGTGCTATTAAGAGTGGCCTATTAACACTTAGCCCGGAGTTTGCACTATAATCAATACACAACAATACTGTTTCCTTTTATCATTGCCTTTAAGCATTGGAGGAACAAATGAATCCATGTTCTTCTTTTCTTCCATCATTCTGTTCTGCTTTCTGCTGATGACACTAACTGACTTCAGACTGGCAGTATGAGGGTAAGATAGTGAATCTTTCTTTTCTAACACTCCTGTCACTTCATGGCTATTGAATGTATTGCTGTCTGTATGGTTTCAGTCCTTCTGATACTGTCATATGTCTCAGTGCAGCTTAACAGGCATCTTGTGCCACACATGAAGATCCTGTTTTTTCCTCCTGTCCATGGTGTTCTGTACACAGTCTTAGATATGCGCTTTTTATTATACATTAAAGTAGCTTAAAGTTTAAGGTAGCTTTCTCATTGTAAACATATTTCATTGTGTGATCACCATTCATTTTTTTGTTTTTCTTGGTGTGCAGCATGCAAACTCTCAAGGTCAGGACCCCCGGCCACAATTGTAACAGTTGACGAAGAAAGTGCTAATGGTATGTAACACATCTTCAGCTCTTGTATCTATGACTCTATGAGGTTGATTAACTTTATTTGTGTATCTTGGACTATGCATTAGTCAAACTTCTGATGATGTGTGTGTTTTCATAAAATTTTCTCTTTGCCTTGCATTTTTTCCAACCTCTCCTTTAATATTTACATTTTCAGATGTTCATTCATTTATATTCTCATTCATTCTCTGATGTTTTGCACAGATTTTGAAACACTTTGCATTAACAATTTGTCTAAATTTGACGAGTTTCATTCAAAGTTGGGAAGTGCACTGTAAAACTAAGTTGAGAAAAAAATTGGTGTTCCCAAATAATATCGCAAAGTCCACTTTTGACCAATAGAATTTTATGGACTCTGGCATATGGAATGCCGACGGTTATGTTTTAGCAACATACTCATTATTACTTGTTACACTGGCTTACAATTGTTACTTTCTAGAATGCCCAGGAGGGGTGGGTAACCACTGGCCTGTGGACCCCCAGTGGTTTTTTTTTTCTCCCTCAACCTTCAGTTGGCAGTTTTTGTTCCTTTCCCCGGTGGCCAGTAGGCATACTTATAGCTCTATAAAAGTACTTTATTATGGTAGCCATTAGTCAACTGTCTTCTTTGCTTGTATCTGTTTTTCTTGCCTTGTGCCTGTGTTAAAGCACTCTGTCACTGCTTGAGAAGAGTGCTCTATAAAAATAAATTGAATTGAATTGAATGTGATATTAATCCAACTCTTTGGTTGAAAATCTAAAGTGAATGGGTTGAGCAGTGAGTTATGCCATCTTGATGGGTCCTTAAGCTTGCAACTAATTTTTTTTTTTGTCTACTGGCTGCTGATAGTTTGTTCATGTTATACAATTGATGAGCGTACTGTCACGTCCCCCGCAGCCGGCACATCGGCGACACCTGCCGTTTCCTAATGGGAACGGCAATAAAGAGGGAAGCGGAGGAAGCCCAGATGCGGAACCGTGTTTTGCCTCCTTTGTTTACCTTCGAGCTGTGCTACAGTGAACCTACTCCGACATCGACCTTTGCCTGTGTATTCCAGACCACGTTCTTTGCCTAGCCCTCTGTGCCACGTTTACTGATCGCCTGTCCCACGCCTGTCCCTCGACTTTGCTTTTGGATTCTGATTTGGCTTTATTAAACATCGGGGTATGACAACTTTGCGCTTGAGTCCGTCCTTGCTACGCGCAACCATGACACGTACATACTTCTTCCATTATAAATTCACTGAAATACAACATCGGGGGGGCGCGGTGGCGCAGTGGTTGGACCGGGTCCTGCTCTCCAGTGGGTCTGGGGTTCGAGTCCCGCTTGGGGTGTCTTGCGGCGGACTGGCGTCCCGTACTGGGTGTGTCCTCTCCCTGTCTGGCCTTACGCCCTGTGTTACCGGGTAGGCTCCGGTTCCCCGCGACCCCGTATGGGACTAGCGGTTCCGAAAATGTGTGTGAGTGAAATACTACATTTGGAGGAAAACAGCAGTTATGAAATACTAACTGCATCAGTTTTTTTTTTTATTATTAACCAACTGGAACAGAAGGCACCATACCTTTCATTTCATTTTCACACTGAGGGATTTTACATTGCTGGACTGAGGAGAGGTTGTTGTTACGGAGAAGAGTTTGCCAATGTGACAACACTGCTCTGAGTGGCAAGGTTGCGTTGGCTGAAGCAGAAACTGCTTTTTATTATTTCCATTGTATTTGGGTGAAGTGAGGGGCATGCATTTCCAGAAGTCTGGTTACTATGCCAGTGAACATCGTAGTTTTTAATTGCATGACTATAATCAATAATAATGTCATTCACCTTAGCTTGTATTATTTTCCTCCACTGCTTTGGGTTAGTTACTTAGCCTTAGGCTAGTAAGTTAGTTACGCAAGCTGTAACTGTAAGCAGATATGTATGCAATTAAGGAGATGGCTTGAGCAATGCAGCTGTCCCTCACGTTACTCTATAAAAAAACAGGTTAATACAGTTAATAGGGTGCAGTCACAGACAGTGGATTTTTTAAAATTACAGTTCCTGTCTGACTCACGCAGTTCTTTGACACACCTGCGGAATCTGTAGTGGACTGTATAACTAAATAAGTAAAACTGGATAAAACTCCTGCACTGAAAAGCATACTGTGAAAAAGGTATTGTGCTTCTCGAATGTGCATATTTTGCATTAATGTATATATTTTGTATGATATGTTGGATATGCAAACTATATATGTATGCTGTTGTACGTATCTGGAGGTTGCCACTTTCTTACAGTGTGTTAATCCTCCATTTTTGTGGTCACTTTTCTACACTTTGTAGTATGAGTTATGTGCATAAAAAAATTAAATCTGCTTGATAGAGTGTACTGTGTGTGTTGCCTTCAAAGCCTCAGGGCAAGCATTCGCTTTGTGAACTGTTGAGCCTGACACAGATTTGTAAACTGTTCTTCAGCAAAGCACAGTTCAAGAAAAAAGTAGATAGTAAGTGGTTTTCCTACTGAACAAATGCAGTTACTTTTTTGCAGTTCTGTGTCTGGAGAAAAGATCTCATAAAAATACACACACACACACACACACACACACACCCACACACACATTTTCAGAACCGCTTGTCCCATACGGGGTCGCGGGGAACCGGAGCCAACCCGGTAACACAGGGCGCAAGGCCGGAGGGGGAGGGGACACACCCAGGACGGGACGCCAGTCCGTCGCAAGGCACCCCAAGCGGGACTCGAACCCCAGACCCACCGGAGAGGAGGACTGTGGTCCAACCCAGTGCGCCACCGCACCCCCTTCATAAAAATAATTAATATTAATAAAAATAATGCATATAATGATTATTATTATTTCGAAATATGCCATTGCATATAAACAGGAAAGGCTTTTACTGTCATAACTTCTGATTTTGACATGAAGCTTCACACTGTCAAATGATTAATTTTTACACAGGTTATTCTGAGTTTTTGTTGTTAGCTTTTTTTTTTTTTTTTTTTTTTTTTTACATATTCACACGTGACTTATTTCTTTTGATTACCTTCTTTCATGATCTGTTAGTCATTGGCCTACCTGTCTTTTTGAGAAATATTTGTAATCATTTTAAAAGTGCAGACAACAGGCCTTCTTAAACAGTCTGAATGCAGATTTTCTGAGGACATTTTCATGTTATGGTCACATAACACCACAAACACACACACCATGAGCAGTTAAAAAGAGGTTGTAAAAGTTACACGCAGTCAATGTTTGAACACTTTAAAACCCTTTTGATCATGGGCGTTTGATCACATTTCATGTCATCATGGTTTTCAGATCTCTCAGGAAAGAGAAATCCATGAAGTGAGAAAAGCTTTTTTTCCTTCCCGTTTCTCAGAAGTTTGCAACTGTTAGGGATCTTTAAAATAAAGGGCAGAGTTCAAATTGATGAGTATCCATATGGCACTTTATGGACATGAGTTAAATACTGTAGCCTTAATCCAGTTCTGACCTGTGTGGCTGCTCGAGTATAATGCTGAGAATTAGATGCTAAAAATGTGCTTGGAATTAAATGTAAATGTAAAGTAGAAATTAAACACAACAAAATTCAATTTGAACCATAAAGTCATTAAAGGATATAGATTGCAGTTTAAACAACTTAATGTATCAATTACAAAAGGCCATTACTTACAAGTTGTACTACAAACATCTAATAAAAGGTAATACAAGATTTTTCTGAGCTCTTTATATGAAATTTGAGAAGTTTCACTCTTGACAGATGTAAAGTCATTCTACTAACCCTTACTTTCAAGAAGAAAAAAAAGTCCTCGTCCTATGAGTAAGTTTACAGCCACATAAGAAGGTTAATTGCTGATACACATACAAACAGAAAGACTTTTGGAAACTTAATATTTGAAATATATTTTAATAATTAATATTAATAAGTCTAATTAAAAAAAGCTTAAGTGACATGTAATTTAATAATTTAATAACTAAATGACATGAAAATAATACCATAGTGATCCCCAATTGTGAAGTACAGTATATTTCAGTGTTAACAAAAATGCTGACATCTCAGTTTTTTTTCCACTGAGAATATGTGTTTTTATTTTTTTTCATCTTGGGGAACTGGTAATGTATTTTTTGACAGAAAGCAGTATGCCAGTTGTCACATTTTCTAACTGAATGTTGCCTGATATATTATGTGCTTTGAAATACATGTTGAGATTTGCAAATGGTTGCAGATTTCCTGCGTTAGCAAGCAGTCTTGAAAATGGTGAAATCCATTTTTTCTTCAGCATTTGTAAAATAAAGCAAACCCTTCATTACTTATTTTTGATTTTGTCATGCATGGCTGTTTCTAAAACCTGAGAATGAGGCTATGCTTTCATCAGAAAATGCAGCTGGTTTTCCAGAGTCTTTATTTGTAGCTCATGTGTTGGGGATGTATGATAGTCCATAAAGCACTTCAGGCTGTTGGTGGCTTTGATCAGACAGGCATCTTAAAGTATTTTAAATTTAAAACAAAAATCAAATCATAATTGATGCATCCATTTATTTTTAATGACTGTTTGCCCAATGCAGAGTGCTGGTGTCGCAGAGCCTATACCAGAAGCACAGGTCATGAGGCAGGGTCCACCCTGAAAAGGGCACCAGTCCATTACAGGGCAATCTGACAGTCTCTCTCTCTCACTAACTAACTAACTAACTAAGAGCAGTTTGTCACCACTTCACTTTCTTTGGATTTTGGAAGGAAACCAGAGGACCCAGGGAAAATTAGTAAAATGAATGAATGAAGCAAGGAAGATACTAAATTGAAACTAACACTCCATAATTTTATAACTGTTGTCATTCACAGGGATGCTTTTTATAAACCTAAAAAATATGTAATTACTCATTTCTCTGCACCTGTCAAGTGGGGTGTGGTGGTGCAGTAGCGCAGTGGGTTGGCCCAGGCCCTGCTCACTGGTGGGTCTGGGGTTTGAATCCCGTTTGAAGTGCCTTGCAACAGACTGGTGCCCTGTCCTGGGTGTGTGTCCCTCCAGCCTTGTAACCTGTGTTGCTGGGTTAGGCTCTGGCTCACCATGACTCTGTATGGGACAAGTGGTTTCAGGCAATATGTGTGTATGTCTGCACCTGTCAGGGTATTGATGTGGTGTGAAACGAATGCATGTTTAAGGTACAGAGGCTATTTTAATGGTTAGAGCTGTCGTTGTGCTGTTAGAAGGACACTCCCGGTCAAACCCTCACTCCTATTGTAGTAGGCTTGAGCAAAGTACTTTGAATTGCTCTAGTAAAACTTACTTGCATGTATAACTGGATTAATAATTTTAAGCAGTCTGTTATCCAGCCCTAAGATTCTAAGTCACCTTTGTCAAAGGTTCCAGCGAAAATAAATTATTAATATTAAATGATTAATTTCCACAAACCACTTGTTTGTGTATAGTATAGTGGTATATAGAACAGTGATCACTGCCACTGTCTTTGGCTCCAAAGGTTACCAGTTCAAAGTTCACCTACTGCTGTAGTGCCCTTGAGCAAGGTACATATCCTGAAATTGCTCCTGTAAAATTACCCAGCTGTGTAAAGAGGTAAATACACTCACTGGCCACTTTATTAGGTACACCTGTTCAACTACTCATTAACGCAACTATCTAATCAGCCAACCACATGGCAGCATCTCAGTGCATTTAAGTATGTAGACATGGTCAAGACGATCTGCCGAAGTTCAAACTGAGCATCAGAATGGGGAAGAAAAGTGATTTAAGTGACTTTGAACGTGGTATGGTTGTTGGTGCCAGACGGGCTGATCTGAGTATTTCAGAAACTGCTGATCTACTGGGATTTTCACGCACAACTATCTCTAGGATTTACAGAGAATGGTCAGAAAAAGAAAAAATATCCAGTGAGTGGCAGTTCTGTGGGCAAAAATGCCTTGTTGATGCCAGAGGTCAGAGGAGAATGATCGGACTGGTTTGAGCTAATAGAAAGGCAACAGTAACTCAAATAACCACTCGTTACAACTAAGATATGCAGAAGAACATCTCTGAATGCACAACACATCGAACCTTGAAACAGATGGGCTACAGCAGCAGAAGACCACACCGGGTACCACTCCTGTCAGCTAAGAACAGGAAACTGAGGGTACAATTCACACGGGCTCACCAAAATTGGACAACAGAAGATTGGAAAAACATTGCCTGGTCTGATGAGTCTCAATTTCTGCTGCGACTTTCAGATAGTAGGGTGAAAATTTGGCATAAACAACATGAAAGCATGAATCCATCCTGCCTTGTATCAACGGTTCAGGCTGATGGTGGTGGTGTAATGGTGTGGGGATATTTTCTTGGCACACTTTGGGCCTCTTAGCACCAATTGAGCATCGTTTAAACACCACAGCCTACCTGAGTATTGTTGCTGATTGTGTTCACCCCTTTATGACCACAGTGTACCCATCTTCTGATGGCTACTTCTAGCAGGATAATGCATCATATCACAAAGCTCAAATCATCTCAAACTGGTTTCTTGAACATGACAATGAGCCCACTATACTCAAATGGCCTCCACTGTCACTAGATCTCAATCCAATAGAGCACCTTTGGGATGTGGTGAAACGGGAGATTCGCATCATGGATGTGCAGCCGACAAATCTGCAGCAACTGCGTGATGCTATCATGTCAATGTGAGTGTAGTTGTAAGTAGCTTAACATTTTGACTTAGTTTAGAGAAAAGTGTCAGCTAAATTAATAAATGCAAATCCTGGCAAGCTCCGTATGCAACGTACGTGTCACGGGAAACATAGGGGCCTGGGACGGCTGGACCCAAGTGCAGCGTCGTTCGTCCGGAGACGAGGGATGAGGCGAGTTCTCAGTGTCGGGGACAGGCAAAGGGTCGGTCGATTGGCGGTCGGGGTCAGAGCGAAGATCCATTGATGAGGTCAGGGGACTTAGCGAAGAGTTGGTTGAACGGCGAACAGGACAGGAACGAGGATCCGTGAACGTGGTCAGGAAACGAAGCGAAGAGTCAACTACTGGAGGACGTAAACAAAGAGCTAGCGATGCTTGTGAACAAAGTGTTACGGGAAAGGGTGGTTGTCCCTGACGAGATTTCACAACGGTCTGGGTGTTGTGGAGTGTCTTTTAAAGGGTAGGTGCTGAACTGGAGTCAGGTGCTGTTGACTGAGTTGTGGGCATGGACGTGACAGTACGATACACACTAGAGAGGAATGCCAATCTGCTGCAGGACACTTAAATACCGAAATCAGATCTTTAAACTATGGAAGAGAACTCACACAAACACAGGGAGAGCTATATCCCACACAAACAGAACCAGGGCTGAATTAAACCCACTGTTTTGGAGCTGTGAAGTATCAGCAATACTACATTGTCACAGGATTTTAAGTTATTCTAAAACTGTATTTTATGTATGGGCAGGATTTTTTCTGCATTTTTCATGTTTTCCATATTGCAAAATGATGCAACACATATGACTGAAACTTGAATGAGCAGACTTCTGGTTGACATTCAAGTCTCTTAATCACTACATTTATGTTTAGGTAACGGAAGTGCAGAAGTTAGAAGTATTACATCAGAGACTAGTAGCTGTAGTGTTGTTGTAGTGCTGTGCTTCCTTTTTTCATTCTGGGGAGTTCTCATGCCTAGTTTTGGGCAAGGTTGTCAAGACTCGCTCACCCCAACAACTGCACTGTTTGGTAGTACAGGAGGCGATGGAGTAGTGGTGAGGTGCCACGGAGGGTTGCGGCTTTTAAATGCTCTGTTATTGATTGATAGTTTATTGGTGAGGATGGAGAGTAATCTAATAAAGTTTTAAAAAAATCCATAAATAATTTCAGTTCTAGTTCTCCCTAAATTTGCCTCAAAGCATATGTATTTAAAATCTTTTAATAAAATTTTCTGTAAGAAAATGCAACTTGATTTTTTTACTTCTATTTCAACACATTTAGTTTCAATTTGCTAAAGTTCTTTTGCTGTAATAAATTAAATATACTATTTGTTAGTGGACAATAGCTCAGGGATGAAATACTTTTCCTCACAGACTTGGCTGTATTTTAAGGTGCAGTCTGCTATATATGAACTTGTGGCAGTTAAAATACGGTAATGATGAGTGATAATTAATTTATTTTGTCCAGTTGATTTGAATATAATGCATTTTGTTCATTGTTAGATATTACTCATACATCTACATTTACATTTTGGAGTTTATTTAACTGAATTATCAAATTAAAGACTATATTGAAGTTCTGTGGGGTAGAAATCAGCTTATTTTACTGTTAGGCCACTATTAATAATGTAAATTGACAGAATAAATATTTATTCATTTTCAATTAATATAGTAAAATGTACATATCATAAGATTTGTGATGCCAGCAGAGTGGTCTGTGAGACCATAAGTCTCATCCTTACTCAGTCTGTGTGGAGTTTGCATGATCTTCATGTTTCTGAGTGGGTTTTGTCCCACAGTCCAAAGATATGCAGTTCGGCTGGATTGGTGTTACAAAAAAAATGCCCATGGTGTGTGAGTTAGTGTGTGCAAGTGTGGCAACCTGTGATGGACTGGTATTCCATCCAGGGTTTACCCCACTTAGCCTTGCGTCCAATGCTGCTGGGATAGGCTCAGGTTCACTTCAACCCTGATCAGGACAGGCAGTTATTAAAACTGGAGAAATAAGAACAGTTACCTTACTTGTACCTGCTTTCTTGTTTACTTCATGACATTATGAGTACTGTGGTATGGAAGCTTAGGCTAAGAAAAACAAAGGATTATTTGATTTATTGTCCTGTATTCCTGTTCTGTGTTGCACCTTTGTCTCCAGAGAAATGACATTTCGTTCCACTGTAGACAACCTATATAGAGGAATGACAATAAAAACAACTTGAACTTGGAACAGGACACTTTAAGTTTGAGCAGTTTCCTACCACGGAGAAAATATCAGTGGATTCTGATGCTTTGGTCTTTACAGCACCTGAAGGACTTCATTTTCAGTTAAAACCTGAAAAACTTGAAAAACTTAAAAAACTTAAAAAAAAAAAAAAAAAAAAAAAAAAGAAAAAACTTTAAAAAGTGCATTGCTTTGACACTAATAGGTGTATGTGTTTTTCTTTTTTTTTTTTTTTTACTTCACTCTCAGAGTTTTCATGTTTATGTTTCTTTTCCTTCATTCTTTGGCAAATCATTTTAATAGCTTTGACTTTGACTTTAAAATCCCAGAACAGAACATCTGAACACTGAAGAATACTGAATTTGATGTGATCAATAAAAATCATGTTAGTTTTATTCAGAATGCAGACATGACGTACTAATGTTTAACGATAAACGATTTTGTTAATCTTTTTGATTTACTTGATTTCACACTCACATTTGAATGAAAATGAGAACCTTGGATTTTGCTTGTGTAGGTGTGAAGGCAAATATCCAGATACACCATTTCAGGCAGGTGGACACAAACGTTTAGTTAGCATTGCATGGTGGTATGTGGGTCCCCTGCCACTTGGTTCACCTGGTACATGTGGTGGCAAAACCCGAAAAGCTGGAAGCGCACCTGTGAAGGCACATTGTACACACACAGGTTCTACTGGCTCATCCCACAGTCTTTCGGCAGTTTTTTGCCTTCATCACCACCCTTCATATGACAAGGTGTCATTCATGGGTGTTTCATAGAACAATTTCTCTTTTAAGGTAATTAACATTTTCTAAGACCTTTGGCTGCAGCCACACGTTCACAATGAAGTGCTGGTACTGGTGTTGACTGTTGACACAGCAGAAATACAACTTAGAAAAATTATGTATGAAAAATGCTTGTTAGTGAGAATAGGAAAATAAATAAAATCACTCAAATTAGTTACATTTTTAACAATTAAACACAATTTAACATTTTTCAGGACGGGATGCCAGTTTGTTGCAAGGCACCCCAGGCAGGACTCAAACCCCAGACCCAGCAGAAAGTAGGCCCTGCCCAAATCTGTTGTGTCACCGCTCCCCCCTCTACACTCATTTCATTTGGTTAAATTTATGTGGTATGTGGTATCTCCCTTTTGGAGGCTTAATGTTAAATTTTATTATGGCAAAGTTCTCAATTCTTGCTCTAGTTATAGAACTGTGGTGTGTTACTAAAAATATTCTTACCCGGTTACTTGAAAGTACCTTTTCCTAAAATTACTAGGAATTGTACCTGAATATATAAACCCTAGTAAAACACTAAATTTATTTGAAATACTGTTATGTTTCTTTACTCCACTTGTACCTTTACTTGCACCTGTAGTACACAGGTGAAGCCGTTTGTTTTTCAACACCAGGAAAATAGATTATCTACTTAATGGAACATATGCAAGTGCTGCTCAAAGTGGAATGTAGTAGGATTTGATTTTTCAATTCAGAGTTTTTGTGGCGTAAAGGTTCAATGCAAGCATTTCAGCTGCTTGCTGTTTGTGCCTTGCATTATAGATGAATGTAGTTTTATTATGATACAGTGGAACCAATTACTCCTTGACTGTAGAAACCGGCTTGAATTTCTAAAAAAAAGAAAAAAAATCAGGCCTGTAGGTGTATTGTCCAAGTGTGCCTGTCAAGGATTATGCTTTATAAAACCACCAATTTTATAAAACCATTGCAATTTAAATTAAAAAGATTACTGGATAGTTAAGATGTACATTTTAATTGAAAGATCAAAAGTGGCACAAGTCATTTGAGTGAAAACATTTAAACGTGTTAAATAATAAGCAGAGAGGTGAATATTTTGAGGTGTTATGTAAATGTAACAAGCTGTTATGAGTGCAAACAATGATTTCTACCACAAGAATCTAATTACAGGTATGGCTTCTTTGTCATCCAAAGACATTAGTGGATTGCACTGTTGAAAGTGTATTTTCTGGTGAGATGACAAGGACAATGCTTTAAAATGCAGATTTCAGTCTGAATATTTCATTATTACCTGGTAAATGTCTATTTGCTTTTCAGTGCAGAATTTTAAAGTGAGTGGCTCTGCAGATTTACAGACACTTTATCAATTTTTATCAGTGGTTGCTGACATTTCTACAGAAAACGTTTGAATCCTGCATCCTAGTTTGACATCTTTTAATATTAAAAATGATGTTTTACTCTGTGCTATTACTAAAACAATCACAGTTTTATTTTATTTTATATTGTCTAGAGAAGACTATTATTTTTTCGCACATTATGCTGGTACTGCTGTCTCACAGCGCCTGGGTGGTGTGAGAAGACGTGGGTTGCTCAGTCTCTGTGCAGTTTGCATGTTCTCCCGGTGTCTGCGTGGGTTTTGTCCAGGTGCTCCGGTTTCCTACCCACAGTCCAAATACATGTTGGTCAGCTTCCTCCATAGTGTATGAGTGACAGAGAGAGTGTGTTCCACTGATTTATGGATGAGTGACCCTTTGTAAAGTAGTGTATCTGGCAGTATTAGTCACCTTGGTGAATAAGGTGTGTGGGTTGATAATACTACATAGTATATGCATCTATTAAATAAATAAATGTACTTTAACTCAGATAATGTACAAATTAAAGACTTACGGTAAATGCACATTTTATTCTTTAGCAAATTTGATATGCTAAGGTATAGCATCTTTCTAAATCAAAGACCTTCCCAAATCAATATTTTTACAAACATAAGGCAGTAAACAATTTTTCATTTTGACAGTGTTGCTATTATATAGTATTTTGTCAGCACCTATGCTGAGGATCCTGAGAAATGAGAATGAAATGATCTACCTGTGACACCTATGTGATGCCTGTGCTAAGACTGATGATTAAAAAGGGACACTGAATAAGAAGCTAAAAAACAGAAGGATTCACATACCCACTCGGTTCATATTGACATCAAGAAGAGTGCTGAGGAATTAGATATTGAAGTAAATAATGTTCCATAAATTGTGCGTTGGACAATTTTGTGCTTCAGTGCAAGGCTCCGACTTACACGTTCAGAGCTGGACGTCAATGATTTCTCCCATTCATATCTCATATAGTTACATAAAGCCTTGAAAGCTCCATTCTCCAAGCATTAATTTTGTGAAAGAATCATTATGGCCCTAAGTAGAACTCCACTAATCATACAGCACTTTGATATGCTGGAGTTAAGACATAATAATATGTGCTGCTGATGTTTAAGATTGGGCAATAGCACCCTTTGAGGCGCGGTATAAAAGAATAATGGATCATTTTGCAGTTTGCAATTTAAGGGTGGTCACTCTTTCTTAAGCTTTCCTGTGAACATTGGCTAAAGGCATGCTAATGAATGCTATCACATTAGAGCAAAGTTCATAAGCAGATCACTGGAGACCAGACTCAAATAGTACTCACTGTGGCTAGACATTACCATGGACTTTATCTTCCTCCTTTCTGCTGTGAAATAGTATATAGTATTAGAGTGGTTGTAGCTGCCTGTGGGAAATCAAAATATCTATATATGCCTATCTGCTACACTGTGTTCACACCCTATTTTGACACTGTTAATTTACCAGTGAAAAGTTGTATAAGAGAGGTATATGATTCTGGACTTTCTGTCTGCTTTGTGGATAGATTTAAACAATGTCTTCAGCTAGTTCACATATTAGCTATACTCTCCATGTGCTTTGACTGAAACATTCCTTCTGTAGGAACATAACTGTTGTCAGTTGTGGTCAACTCCTATATGTGGATAATCACATCTATGAACTCCTACATTGGCAGCAGTAGGGAATATGTCCCAGGGATCTCCACATGGAAAACAACTGTGTCTAGGTTCTCTGTCTAGAATGGTGCAAAGGGTCATTGGCTATCAGGCATGTCATCATTTTAAGGAAAATTGATGGGAATTGAAGGTGGGAAGGAAACTTCTTTCAGTCATATAAAAAATATGGTTTGTTACTCCTGGAGATGCTGCAATCCATCAATTATGCAATATGTTTAAATTACACTGATGTAATTATGGTGAAATACACAGAACCTAAGCACGAATTAATTTTTAACTTATTTCCTTTTTAATACTTCCTTGAAAGAAATAGGATGCAAATAATCAGTTAATTCCAGAACAATTCTCCAATTCAAATTATTAATTATGGGTGTTGTGCTGTATTTTTGAAATTTAACTTCAATTCTGTGTGATCATGTTTCATTTTCAGGAACAGTGTTGGTTGAGGATATGCAAATAAATGGAAGAGCTCAGGACCCTGGCAGAACCATTTCCTTATCCTTGCTTGGCAACTATGACTACTGGGTTATTTTAGATCCAGTGCGGCAAAGGCTGTTCTTGAACAGCACAGGGAGAGTTCTTGACAGAGATGTAAGTATGAACACTTCAAAATAGGCTTTAATGACATGCTTTTATTTATTTGTTATTTTATTTGTTCTTTTTATTTCTTTGTAAGTGTACAGGTACCTGTAATTATTACAACAGTTAAATTTTGAAATTACCCAATACACACACATTACAATATAATTACTTTAACAGTAATACTCTGCATCACTACAAGCTATTTAGCTGCATTTCAGTGAATTTATGAAACATTTTTATGCTCAGTTTTCAATGAGAAATAATTAATCTTTACTAATTTAGATGTTAAATATTATTACAACTGCACCTAATGATACTGCTGGATAATTTCAAATGTTCTATTAACACAAGGTTATTAGAAAAAGCAATAAAGTTTAGTAATAGTTTAAAAATCTCTGAAGCAGTATCACTGCACCTACATCTTGCTGACTGAACACAACAGCTTTTTGCTGAACAGATGCTGTTATTAAGGAACAGTTATTTCATAACAGCATATTTTTCACCTAGTACCGAATACAATAAAATATATTTTTATTTATGCTAAACATCATTACCAACCTTTTTGACAATTTGTATAATCAATTAATTTACATAATTTCTCCAGGTCAAGAAAGTATTAGTTAAGAGGTAGACAGCCCTGAAAATTAACAGGAACACAGTCCAGCACAGTATTCACCTAAAATGGCCTTTCTTTGCCTTTCAGCCACCCTCCTCCATACAGTCTATAGTTGTACAGGTCCAGTGCACTAACGAACTCGTTGGCACTATCATTCTGCATGAAGTGCGGATTGTGGTGAAAGACCGTAATGACAATACCCCTCGCTTTCAGCAACCCCGCTATTACACAAAGGTAAATGAGGTGAGTCACTAGAGCTAGGACCATAACCCACTTGATCTCCCATCATATTCCACAGTATACTTTATGTGTGTGAATGCCAAAAGGTGAGAGTCAATTTCTGTTATTTTATGTCCCCTGTAAAGTGACATTCATCTGTTTCAGTTATCTGGGCAGGCTAAAAATATTAGATATGTTCTCATTCTGTTAAATATACAAATCATTTTGATTTGGTGAATAATGAACAGATTAGAACCATTGCCTTGTACTCCCACATGAAGAACTGAATTGCTTTAGTAATACCTTGTGGGGAGGGGGGGCGTGTTGGCGCAGTGGGTTGGACTGGGTCCTGCTCTCCAGTGGGTCTGGGGTTCAAGTCCCGCTTGGGATGCCTTGCGACAGACTGGTGTCCCATCCTGGGTGTGTCCCCTCCCCCTCCGGCCTTACGCCCTGTGTTGCCGGGTAGGCTCCGGTACCCTGCGACCCTGTATGGGACAAGCAGTTCTGAAAGTGTGTGTGCGTGTGTGTGTGTACCTTGCGGGGGCGGGATGGTGAAGTGGGTCTTGCTCTCCGGTGGGTCTGGGGTTCAAGTCCCACTGGGGGTGCCTTGTGATGGAGTGGTGTCCTCTCCTGGGTGTGTCCCTTCCTCCTCCAGCCCTATGCCCTGTGTTGCTGGGTTAGGCTCCAGCTTGCTGTAACCCCCATGTGGGACAAACAGTTCAGACAATGTGTGCGTGTACCCTGCTGGGCCAAGAGATAAGTAAATTGATTTATTTTCACTTCATATTCAGAAACTAACCTGTAAATAGGGCTATTGGATTATTATTACCCTTTTTGACTGAAAACTGATGATGACTACACATTTACAAACATAAGTATTTCATGAATCAATCACTTCCTCATGTCCAGTAAAACCATGATTGGTTTTTAAGGTCAAAGCACTTTTTAATACCTTCCCTCCATGAAATCCTCCGTCACACTGGAACTCACGCTCCTTTTTTCTCCCTTTCATTCTTTTTTACTACCTTGTGGATAGTGTACTGGTTAGTATGCTTGCCTTTAGAGCTAAAAGTTGCAGGTTCAGTTCCCTGCCTCTCTTGTTGTAGTACTCCTGACCAAAGTGCTTACTCTAAAATGGCAGGTACATTATCCAGCTGTGTAGAGGGGGAAAATAACTAGAGGTAGACTAACATTATAAGTTGCTTTGAGGATAAGTGTCAGCTAAGTGAATAAATGATGCACAGGAGGAACATGTAAAATCTTGCATGCATATAGCAGAAAACTGTAAAAAGGAGGTTGCACTGTGAAATTAGAATAAATATATATTTTCAGTTCCTTTTGGTTTCATATGATGTTTTTATCAGAACATCATCCATGAAGAAATCTGGATGTATATTTTATTATAGCAGGGGGTGTGGCAGCATGGTGGCACAGTGGGTTGGACTGGGTCCTGTTCTCTGAGGTTCTAGTCTCACTTTTGTGTGTGTGTGTATATAAAAACAAATAGAAAATATTAATCAGAAAATTATATTATAATTATCCTTTTGTATAATTTTTTTTTCTGTTTTTCTTGGATTATACTGTATAATGATAAATGAGACCATTAGAATCAAAGCTTTAAACCAGAAAACAAACTATGGCCCCTGTGCATGTATTTTTTTAGCAATCAACTACTTTCTGGTTTTATCTGTAAATTCTGTAACAGTTTATGTTTCGTAATCCCTGGAGAAGGGTTCTGTTGGGCTGGTCACACATGGGAACTGGGAAGATATGTAATGATTTTGTGGTTTATATTTAATTAGAATTGATTTGAGAATGTTTATTTTATAGTCTTCTATTGCTGCTTACCTCTTACCTGCAGAAGGAATTAAAAAATCCAAATCTGACCATTTTTCTTGGTTTTTTATGAGTTTAACTTTCAAATGAAATCCTAATGGTATTATTGGTGCAACTCAGTCAATCGATTGTCCTGGAGGATGACCAATAAAGTCAGATTTTCCCGGCAGTGGTGGATAGTAAAAGAAATCGTGTTTGTCAGAAAACTAAATGTTGAGTTTAAGGAAAACTAGCATAGTGAATGAAAATACACAAATTAACCAGTTAATTAATTAATCAATAGTTATAACAATTTGTTATGGTGTACAGTTAAGCAACTTCCAGTGAAAAATTAATGCACAGTATTTCTTATTGAACTAATATTTATACAAAATATGTTTCAGTAGATTCATCAAACACAATTCCAAATGTCTGTAACCTTCTGGTCTTAAATATCTGGTCTTTAACTTTCCACTTATTACTATGCAAGTCTTACCATGGACCTTTTCAAATCACTCCTCTTAGTGAATGCTACACCAACTCACTGTAGTCTTTTACATTCTGTAGACACCCTCTAATGGTCAGTCAGGTGTTCATGTGCAGAATGGCACAGGTCCGCAGCAAAATTTGATTTTAAATGAAAACGTTAGGATTTTGCAAAATAGATTAAGTGGTGTAAAGAGAGCAGCATGGCACAAATGTTACTTTGTTACTGTTCTTCAAAAGTGAAGAACATACAAATATTTATAGGAAGTTAGCTTGCCTAACTGCAGCAGATGGTCTACTGACATTTAATTCATTAGTCCTTCTAGGAGGTGGTCATCTGTGTGTATTATGCTTTTGTGTGTGTCTTTACAAAGCTGAGACGTTAGGAGAGTCTATGCAAGCTCTAACTTTATACATTACAGGCATTCAGTCTGTCCATAAAGCAATAACTAATTCATGGAAATTCTGGCAGCCAAGCACACTGATTCGATCAGAATCCTTTAGAGATACAAATGTAACAAAGCACAGCACTGTTTCCTCAAGCCATAATGTCACCTTGACTGATTACACAGCTACCTATCCCCTTGGAGCAAATTTACATTTATTTATTTAGCTAATGCTTTTTTCCCCAAGTGCCTTACAATGTTAAGATTACAATTATTTACCCCTTTATACAGCTACATAATTTCACTGGAGCAATTCAGGGTAAGTACATTGCTCAAGGGTATTACAGCCAGAGCTGAGGCTCAAATCTGCAAGCTTTTGGATCCAGAGGCAGTTGCTCTAACCACTACACTACCAGTTGAAGGCAAGGGAAAGATGGAATTGGGTGGGGGGCAGACTGATGGAAATAGAAGCCATGTACTTGATTGTATATGGCTTGTGGTAAGGGGGACCGCGGTGGTGCAGTGGGTTGGGTCACAGTCCTGCTCTCCGGTGGGTATGGGGTTCGAGTCCCGCTTGGGGTGCCTTGCGACGGACTGGTGTCCCGTCCTGGGTGTGTCCCCTCCCGGGTGTGTCCCCTCCCCCTCTGGCCTTATGCCCTGTGTTGCCGGGTAGGCTCCGGTTCCCTGTGATCCCGTATGGGATGAGTGGTTCTGAAAGTGTGTGTGTGTGTGTCTTGTGGTAATGAATGTCTCCTCCTACATGCTCAATGGTGTCCTGGTGAGAGCACAGGCACCAAGAGCTGCAAGCATCTACAATTACACTATGGTTGAATGAAATGGGCAGGTGTTGTTTAATCAAGGATTTGTATTACTCGGCCAGACCTCTACACTCTAGAACTGAGCAAGATAATGTTAATGAAATGCCTTTAAATTTCAAATTGTCTTTTTAAAAGAATTAAATGAATTATAATTTTATTGTTGTCTTTATTATATGTATATATACTTTTTTTTTAATCCTCAGTTCACAGAACATTATTTGTTCTGTCTTCAATGATTTCAATTTAATTTAAGATGCGTGCGTGCAAAATTATGTTATCAAGTATTTGGAGTTTACAGAAGTCATTATGGTGTCACAGTGGTTAGTAATGGTCCCTCACAGTTCCTGATCTGTTGTTTCGGGCGTAGATAGAATTTACAAGTCTCTGTGTTTCTATGGGTTTTTTTCCCCACATGCTCATTTTTTCCCATAGACCAAAGACACATGTTTCAGATGAATTGCTGACTAACTGCCCATATATTCTTATGTATTTGTAACTAATTGGCTACATGTAATTGCCTGGTGTCACATCCTGGGTGTACCATGTGTTGTATATATAGACTTGTATAGAGTCTGGATTACCATGAATTTTAACTGGACAAGCAGTGTGATAATGGATGGAAAACCCAAATTTACAATGTTTTCAAGGCTGAAAGGTTGAGACTTGTGTAACATCAATTATATGTAACCGAATAAATTACTGAGATGAACTGTAGCTTAGATCAGAATCGTATTTACTCTTAGAACCTTTTCATGTGAGCTATGCAAATGACACGGCACTATGTAAATGACAAAATGCAGAACATCTACTTGCTAAATGTCACATTTGTGGAAAAACTAAAGAAAAACTTTTTTCCATTAATTTAAATGTATTAATATTAATGTGTAATTGAGATTATATTGTAAAAAATCTGTATTATTGCATGAATGACAATTCATCAGTTTTCACTTGATTTAACACTGCACCTAAAGTGCCCTTTAGTAACTTCTGATTTCTAGGATCTTTTCTTTTTAGATCCAGATTATCTCGTATTAAATAGGCAAAGTGAACTACTCAGATACAATACACTTTGGTCTGCAGTCACTTTTGTAATTTGCTTGATTCTATTAATATGTATTTGTGCATACATTAAATTTACTCTGCTATGAGTAAAATGTAAACATTTTATACCACCTTCCCCTTCTCAGGAAAGCATTTTCAAGAAACCCTGTATAGCACATTTTCTAATAATGAGATATTGATAAACCATTAGTTTCAATGATAAAAGTTTTTGTGTTCCTTACCCCCTAAAGCAGGGGCATAGCCAGAACTTTTTTCAGGGGTGGCCAGGTAAGACCCAGTGATTTCATTGGGGTGACCAAAAAAAAAAAGAAATCACAACTGTGACATGCTATAGAAAAAGCAAATTCTACAGACAAAAATTCTATAAATTCTACAGAATTTATTACAAATGTACATAAGAAATTAGTGACAGTACTTAGAAATGTCTGTAAAAACATTATAATATCATTTGATACGATCCTTATTCTACATTATTTGTATATATATTTAGATGCTAGTGATGTAAATTGGGTATTGGAAATTATTTTTTTTTTTATGTTTGCAGATACAACTTATGTAACCTACATACCTGGTGGGCAACGACTGACTGCATGAGTGTTTTTGCTCCTCACTGATTCTGGTCTGATGATGTGTGTTGTCTCTGTAGAGCTTCTCCATAAACTCCCTCGGACTGGATCTCTGCGTCCTCCTCGTCTCTCTTAGCAGCACACATTTCCCCTGCCTCTTCCCTCTGTAGCGTTCATTTCCCTGCCTCTATGTCATTTTCAGTTTTACTGCTACTAGTCCTCTTTCTTTGTAAAAAAAAATGAAAGTTTCTTCCTATCTTCCCCTGCTTTCCCTTTTCATGCTCTCTAGTTTAGACAAACACACCTATCAAGAAATACTTTTATTATTAATTTGGTGGCGCACTGGGTTGGACCACGGTCCTGCTCTCCGGTGAGTCTGGGGTTCGAGTCCCGCTTGGGGTGTCTTGCGGCGGACTGGCGTCCCGTCCTGGGTGTGTCCTCTTCCCGTCCGGCCTTACGCCCTGTGTTACCGGGTAGGCTCCGGTTCCCCGCGACCCCGTATGGGACAAGCGGTTCTGAAAGTGTGTGTGTACTTACAAAACAGTGACAGACTCATACTGAAAGCGTATATGGTAACGTTTATGTGCGGTAACATGATTATTTTTAAAAATTAGTGTAACCGAGCGTTCTTGTCGGGTTCGCCGAGACCGTTAGGGCTCCAGAAAATAACAAACGCTACCCGTCCGGGTTGGTTTCCAACACCTTCGAAATCTTTTTTGGATGCCACACGTGTATAACTTAGAAGACTTGCTGATGCACTCCAGTGCGCATGTACAGAGTCCAGCCTATAGCAAACCCCGAGGGGAGAAAAGACTCATCATACACACATACGCACCACTAGTGAACAGTCTCCCAGCCAGTGTCACCACATCCAAAATTAAATGTTTTACATTAGCTTGCTAGCAGTTGCAGTAACTTAGCTAACATGTAAGTTATGCGATATTGTGAGCTAATATTCACATTCATTGTTTCTCATGGTGATTAAACATCGCAGTACCTCAACTTAACAAACTTTTCACGAAATGAAATGTCATTAAATGTAGGTAAACAACACTGATTTTACTCTCCATATCACTGTATCCCCTTGCGTTGCTCACTTGCGCTGGACTTGGCTGCAGTAATGGTACCGAAATTGAATTTTCCCGCTCCTACTCCTCCCTCCTACAAGCAGAGGTTTGTTCCGTGTGGGCGGATCACAGCTCTTCAGCCTAATAGCGCCGCACGGAATACTATGTGCGTCGTAGAAGTTTGAGCGGCGAAAAAAGTCACCTGTCAGTCTGGTCAGAGTGCTTTATACAACAGGGGTGGCCAGAGGGGTGTCTAAGCTTAAGTCAGTGCCACCCAAAAGTGATACTCATGTATGCTAAAATATTACCAAATGCCATTAAAATGGACACAGTTACTTCAGTAGTTAACATTAGGCATCATAACACAACAAAAATAAGGTGTTAGCCTTCATGAATTGCCGTATAACACTTTAAGGCTGCCTGCATTAGTTCATATTGTAACAACCTGCGTTACTGTTTTGAGAGGGAAATGTGTTCTATTGTAACTGGTTAGTGTTCGGTGACGTACAGGGAATATAAGGAGGTGAATGCGTCTGCCTGGGAGAAAAAGAGGAGAGAGCCTCGGGGTGCTAAGCAGGCTGGGAAGGCTGGCTAGATGCGTGGGTCCTGGTGGAAATGGGGTCCTTGGACCGAGAGCATTATTCCCCTGTGTGCCGATGTTCGAATAAAACGTTCGAGATGAACGCTGCCTCTGTGTCCTTCTTCACCCCATCCAAACCCATGGTGCTGCACTCCACAATATGTTTTGTAGCTGTACTGTACCCTTAATAAAGTTTGGGGTTTCTCAAGGTGCCCTGATTTTCCCCACAGCCCAAGGACATGTGTTTCAGGAAAACTGATGACTCTAAATTGCTCGTTGTGAGAGACAGAGTTTGAATTGCTCTGCTGTAACAGATTTTATGGCGTTTAGCATATTTAGCACTGTAAGCCACCTTCAATAAAATTTTTACTGAACACACACACACATTTTCTGAACCACTTGTCCCATACGGGGTCACAGGGAACAGGAGCCTAAGCGGGCAACTCAGGGCGTATGGCTGGAGGGGGAGGGGACACACCCAGGACAGGACTCCAGTCCATCACAAGGCAGCCCAAGTGGGACTTGAACCCCAGACCCACCAGAGAGCAGGATCTGGTCCAACCCACTGTGCCACTGTGCCCCCCCTCTTTTTACTGAAATAAAACCTAATAATTATTATATCACTTTGGGGAAAACTGCTAAATGAATAAATTTAAATGTAATATCTCATAGTGCTCAACTGTTCAGAGGCATGCAAAATCCAAATTGGGTCCTCATAAGTGCAAAATTGTCATATACATTGTAAAATGGTTAAAACTACTTTTAATCACTTGCTAATGGAAGGAGAATTGGCATCATCTGTCTTGTTCTTAATGGGTTGTTGCTTGTGTGCCGTAGGCCCTCCTACTATCAAATGTTATTTAATCTATTTTTTTTTTTTTTTTATTGTTAACACTTCCTTCCAGGAAGATTTTATGTTGCACCTACAACAATTTCAATAAGATATGAGAACATTTCATTGCAACAAAACCAAATCTTATTACTGAAAGTCAGTTTCATGTTGCTGGTACTGAGAACGTTGTCCGAAACTGAGGAGAGAATGGAATTATGATCTTATCCAGTGATAATGGATGCAAAGTCCTTATATTTAGCTCCTTTCCTCTGTTCCAGAAATGGAGAGATATGATGGTATGATGCCAAAAGGAGCAGAACTTAAGAAAAGAAATATGACTTGCACTGTCAGTTGTTCTGACCTAGCCATTACCTCCTGTTTTCCCATCTGAAAACAGTGCACAGTGGGATAGCTATAAGGATACATGAATGACAAGAGGAATTACTCTTCCACTGTTGTCTGTCAGTTTTTTCCAGAAATCTCTCAGGAATACCACATTGGGCAGGCATGGGCATGTCTCTGGACATATATGTCAAAGTCTGCAGAACTGTTTTGCAAATACCCCAGACATATTCAAATTTATCATATGTCGTGATGTTCAGAATTTTAAGGAGCATGTTTGTAAAGCAGAAATTACAATATTTTCGTTGGTGCTCTGTATAAAAAAATTTCATTAAAATTTTGCATTAAAATATGTAATGTTATTATGCCTGCTATTTCTATCTAGTATCCACTACATAAGATTAATATAACAAATACATTATAGTATATAATATTTAACCTTTATTTGTTTGTGTGATCCTGTTTTCTATTTATCTGTCTTGAATATTTTACAGCTCACTCCTGTGGAGAGTGTTATCTTCAGTGGCTTCTCTGGAGATAATGGTGCCACTGACATTGATGATGGACCAAATGGACAAGTGGAATACCTAGTTCAGTACAACCCAGCGGATCCAGTATGCTACATTCATTTTGAAAATGCTCTAATGTCTTAATGAAATAAAGATCTGTGGGAAGGGGGGTGTGCAGTGGTGCAGTGGTGCAGTGGGTTGGACCGGGTCCTGCTCTCAGGTGGGGCTGGGGTTCAAGTCCTGCTTGGGGCGCCCTGTCCTGGGTGTGTCCCCCTCCCCCTCTGGCCTTATGCCCTGTGTTGCCGGGTAGGCTTCGGTTCCTTGCGACCCTGTCTGGGACAAGTGGTTCTGAAAATGCGTGCATGTGTGTGTGTGGCAAACTTCTGTGGACATATTTTTAGATAGAAAAAAATAATATATATGGGAATATAAAATAGTTTGTCTTTATGTATTCCTTAATGTATTCTAAAAAAGTTTTACTGAATATTTTTGCAAAGGGTGACTTCTTATTACATTGTACAATGCTGCTGCTGCTGCTGATGATGATAATGATGATGATGGCTTACTTATAACTGATGTTCTTGAAATTTGACATTTGGTAAAAAAATAATACCAATATTAGCTTAAATAAAATCTCTTTCCTCCTTTTTCATTCCCTGTGCTGTATACTTGAATACATTCCTAATAATAATAATAATAATAATAATAATAATAATAAAGAAGGACAATGTAAATGTAAGTCATTTTCTTTTTAATGGTGAAGTATCAAGGAATGGCATAAAGACATGCATCTGATGAATATGAAAAAAGACCTTTGACATCTGTCATTCTTGCCAAACCTGGTGTAACTTGCAGATGTCAAACAGGACTTTCAGCATCCCACTTGCTCTCACTGGAACTGTCGTCTTAAGAGAGAGGCTCAACTATGAGGAAAAAACTCGCTACCTGGTTCTTGTTCAAGCTAATGTGAGTGCAAAATACCTGTCAAATTTGTTGAAGTTTGTATTATTTCTTTAAGAAATATATGGCCTGAATTGCAATGCATTTAGAATGGATCTATTTGTTTCCTGTATGTTTTAGCATTTTCAAAGTGTGCTACAGCCCTAGAATGTTATTTTTTCTATGGTCAATGCTTTTTAATATTCAGTATTGTTTGTGAACAAGTTCATAGTATTAGGCAGTTGGTAGGGTACTAGAGCTGCTGCCTTTTGATTCAAAAGTTGTAGGATTAAATCCCACCTCCAGCTGTCATACTCCTGAGCAAGATACTTATCCTGAAATTGCTCCTGTAAAATTACATAGCTGTGTAAGTGGGTAAACAATTGTAAGTAGCTTAAAATTCAAAGTTGCTTTGGAGGGCAGGGCCAGATAAATGATTTAGGGTTAGATTTAACTTATTTATAGGTACAACTGGACTTTATTGTGTGTACATCAGGATACTAAACTTTATGATGTCAAGCCTTTCAGTGAGTCCAGAGTTCCAAATTAGAACTGCCAGGTAGAACTAAGCATTATGGTGACCAAAGTACATGGTGGTATAAAGATCAATACTACAAGCTTTGATGTTATCTGATTACAGTAATATGTACACTGTAAAGCTGACTTGTCAAAAATTAAAAAGAAAACAAAGTGAGCATACAGCTTTTAAAACAAAAAATATTTCATTTTGATTTCATTTACTCAGCATTTTCCTTATACCATTACTTGTTTTCTGGACAGCATAGCAAGTAATTGTTTTTAAACAGGAATGACAGGGTTATATCACCTCTAATGTTCCAGTTTTTGTTTCTTTAACTGTGGACTCTATGCCTTACTGCGATGAGGACTTATGAAAGTTATCAGTGTTGAATATTGGAATTTAGTCTCTGGTCCATGGTGATGCTGCAACAGAACAGATTTGCATTTATTGTAGATTTTGTGGCATGCTGAGACAAATCTCCTACCACATTTTATGACACTCTAGATAAAAAGACTCTTTTGCAGACCTACCAGATCTTCTTTATAAACGTAAGTTCTGGAATGTCCTTGGCTTATAGAAGTCAATGTTTGCATTTTTTCCAACTCCACACGCTACTGTGTAGAAACCCCTGTCTGGAGGGGTGACTTGCTGACACTGAAACAGTAAGGTCATAGAATATCACCGCTCAGTTAAGCAGTTGATGATGTCACCTCAACTGGTGATGAAACGTTTGCAACCTAAATGCCAAGCTCGGTGAACAACCGAACACCTCAACCATCAACCCGAGCTACGATGACCACCAATATTCTCTATGATCTTCAATGTAAAGTATTTTTGAAACCTGCAGAAAATATTTTAACATGACTGTTTGCAGTTACTGTATATCTTTGGTTCACTGAGCAGTTCACAAACGTATGCTGTGTATCGAAAAAGTGTGCAATTTTATAGTGAGTAATTGTTGCCAAGGCACATATAAATGGAAAAATGGCAGATGTTATGGATACAAGTAATTCTTCCCACAGGACCGTGCCACTTACCAGTATAATAGGCGAACAGCTACTACCACGCTGACAGTGGACATACTGGATGGGGATGACTTGGGACCCATGTTTTTGCCCTGCAACCTGGTTAACAACACACATGACTGCAGCCCTCTGACCTACAGGGCAGCCATTCCTGAGCTCACAGACCCAGTAAGTCCTGAAACTGATGGGGAGTCAGAGGTTTGGCTGGCTATGTAATTTCTTTTTTCAAAACTGTTCATTCTGAGAGAGGGGGTGCGGTGGCGCAGTGGGTTGGAACGGGTCCTGCTCTCCAGTGGGTCTGGGATTCGAGTCCTGCTTGGGGTGCCTTGCGATGGACTGACATCCCGTCCTCGGTGTGTCCCCTCCCCCTCCGGCCTTACGCCCCGTGTTGTCGGGTCAGGCTCCGTGACCCCCTATGGGACAAGTGGTTCTGGAAGTGTGTGTGTGTGTTCATTCTGATGTAAGTTTGATGTGATGACTCCACTCATAAGACATCATGATTAATCTGGATAGGAAACTGTAAACATCATGCATTGTGTCTGGTACCATCATCTGATATTTCAGATATCACTGAGAAAATTGCAGTTATCAGTTCTGAGACAACATGCATTTTAAAATGTAAATAAACTGAATATGTGGACAGTAGTTTGACATTGGTCAGACCTCTTGTTTATTGGTAGAAGTGCAAAATATTTTGGGCATATGAAGGTCACATATGCTAGAGAGAAGCTGTCCTGCTGAGAATACAAAAATGTTTACTTTAATTAGGTTGAGGTCAGCTAAGAATGTTTGCTTGATGCCATTCCATGTCTGTAGTCATGACTGCAATTTGCTCAAAATGATAATGCAGCTGTATTTCAATTTACCCATCACAAGAGCTGGACAGAGGAAATGGTCTCTACACAATTTTTCAATTTGTGAAATAGAATAAAACCTCATTTTATGAAGATGGAATGGAACAAGAAAAGTAATTTATATTGAAATATATGTTAATGAATGGGTTAAAACTGAAAATTTCAAAGTATGGCACAACTGAGATAAACAAAAAAAAAAAAAAAAAAAAGTTTGAAAAACATATCCAAAAAAATGCATTAATTTTTCTGTTGCCACCTTCTTGGCCATTCTCTCTTCATTCCGCCTCCCGATCTTCTTGGAGTGTGTCATGATTTTGTTCTACACGATGACGGACTCAAGTGCAGAAGTCTTCAAACTGATGTTTATTATAGCAGGCAGACTTAATCCAAAAGAGAAGTCGGGGACAGGCGAAGATCGGGCGATCGGCAAACAGGATACACAGGACAAGGCAACAATCATAGTCAAAGAGCGAGCAAGCAAGCATCAGAAGGTGTTACAGGCTATACAATGAAGAATGCACAAGAAGTCACTGAGCAAGGTTTCAGAATTGCTGTCTCCTCGGCGTCCCTTTTATCCCTGTTCCCATCAGTGAACAGCAGGTGTTGCCGATGCGCTGATTGATGGAGACGTGACAGAGTGAAAGTGGATGTTTAATTGAATATCTGTCGCACCCCCATTGGCTGACCCATCAGCGACACCTGGTGCCACTTAGGGAAAACTGCCGATAAAAGGCAACCCCAGAAGCTCTCACATAATGGAATCTCTACAAAAAGCAACTGCTTCTTTCCTTTGAGTGTGGTTTCCCCTAGTCTCTGTGGTTTTCTGGCTTTTGTGATCTGTGTCTGTTTCCTGACTATGAGTATTGTGTTTTTCTGATAACAATGTTTGCAAATTTTCTGACCATTGTCCGTCCTTCTAACTACTCCTTCGCCTGCTCCTTTAAACATTTAATAAAAAAAAAAAAAAAAAAAAAAGGGAACCTGAGCTCTGCACTTGTATATGCTCTGTCTCAGCCTCCAAGCTGACATGACAGAAGGTTCCACCATGCACACAGATGCAGCAGAGCTCTCCTAGTTCTGCAGCATGCTGGTGTCACAGGGTGCCCTACTTGGAGAGCATGAACAAGCTCTCAAGCAGATTGAGGACATGCTTGAGGGGGTGATGCACTCCGCAATGGGAGAGTTCTCCAGATGACGGAAGTAAGCGAGTTGACCACCTCCCCAGAAGACAACACCACTGCACTTAAGAGTACCCTGCCTCCGGGATCCCCCCCCCGTCACCATGTCAGAAAGGTACGATGGGATGCCAGAGCACTGCCAAGGCTTTTTAATGGAATGTGAACTGATGTTTGAAAGCTCGCCCCATCTATACCAGTATGATAAGGCCAAAATAGCTTTTCTGGTGTCACTGCTTACCAGTCCGGCGGGTATGTGGGCTACAGTGGGGTGACACACATGACAGAGAACCACCTACACTGCTTTCCTCAAGAAGTTTGAGGTGGTGTTTGACCCCTTGCTTGCCGGCCATGCCTCCAGTGACAGGCTTCTTCACTTAAAACTATGGAATTGAACGGTAGCTGCCTTTGCCTTAGAATTTCAGACCCTGGCCAAAGAGAGAGACTGGAACCCCTTGTCTATCCTCACCTGCTTCAGAAATGGACTCAACCATGGATCCAGGCCAAATTGGCATCCACAGAGAAAAGTGGAGTCTAGACTGCTTTATCGAGATCGTGATCAATTACCTCGGCCAGGAGCTGGTTCCATGCCGCTGGACCGTTCTACTGCCCCAGGCTTTCTAAGACACCGAACCGGAGCCACTGCAGCTGCGACAGGGCAGGTTCCTCCCTGAGGAGAGAGGGTGGTTCCAGAACAACCTGTGCCTCTACTGCAGCATATCCGGTCACGTCTGCTCAGCCTGACCAGTGCATCCCCAGCGAGGAACCTGTCGAGATCCACAAGTAAGCCACTTGGGTTGGCCCGGTCAACTGACTGTACCCATCCATATAACCTGGGAGGGTGGTCAAGTATACACCTACGCGTTCGTAGATTCAGGGACTGCTGGATGATTTATGGACATTGACTTCACGCAGACAAACCAGCTCCCGGGTTGAGACTGATTTCCGACTACGGGTCAGTGATCTGGATGACCCACCCCTAGGGTCTGGGGTGGTGGATACCTGTACAATGCCCCGGAGGGTCACAATCAGGGCGTGTCAGCATGAGGACCTGTTGGCTTTTTTTTATATCTAATCCGAGCCCCAGGCACCACCATAATTCTAGGTTTCTTCTGGCTGGTCTGACATGATCCAACATTCTGCTGGAGCACAGGAAAGCTGGTATCCTGGGGTGATGGTTGTGGACAGCTGTGCCTGCTACTCCCATGCCGGGCTACGTCCGTCGAAAGGGTTGCAGGGCTTCCCCTGGTAGAGGTCCCGTGGGAATAGGATGACCTCCAGGAGGTCTTCAGTAAGACTTACGCAGCAGAGCTATCACCCCATAGGCCGTGGGACTGCGCGATAGACTTGTTGCCAGGTATGATCCCTCCTAGAGGCTGTATATACCTCCTGTCCTTGCCTCAACAGCAAGCCATGCAGGCATATATCTAGGAGGCCCTGGATGCGGGAATCATTAGGCCCTCAACCTCACCCACCTCTGCCTGGTTTTCCTTTGTTGAGAAAAAGGATGGGGGGGTCTCCGTCCATATATTAATTATCATGGTTTAAATACTATCACCATCCATTATCCTTACCCCGATCACAGCTGCCTCGGAAAGGATCCATGGAGCCACAATATTTATCAAGTTGGATCTCAGGAGTGCTTACAACCTCATCCGTATATGCGATGGGGATGAGTGGAAGACAGCGTTTAGCACCTTCCTGGGACACTATGAGTACCTGGTAATGCCTTTTGGTTTATCAAATGCTCTCTCAGTGTTCCAGGCGTTTGTGAACCATGCAGTAGGAGACTTCATCAACTGCTTTGTGTTGGTGTACCTGGACGACATCTTGGTCTTTTCCCGCACCTGAGAAGCTCATATCGAGCAAGATATGAGCAGTATAGCATCAGCTTCTGAGCCACCGGTTGTTTGTGAAAGGTGAGAAATGTCTGTTTCACCAAAACCGCATCTTCTTCCTGGGATATATTCTGAGCCCGGACGAGGTGGCTATGGACCTCCAGAAAGTTAGTGCAGTTGCTAATTGGCCCAGACCAACTACAGTGAAAGCACGTCAACATTTCCTAGGTTGTGCGAATTTTTTTTGCCGTTTCATTAGATATTTCAGTAACCTGACAGCCGCACTCACAACTCTGACCACCTCCAAGGGACCCCGATTACCCTGGAACGACACACAGAGAAAGCCTTCCAGGACCCGAAGGACGGCTTCACGTCGGCCCCAGTGCTCAAACACCCCAACCCAACTCTGCCTTTTGTGGTTGAGGTGGATGCGTCACAGGTAGGAGTAAGAGCAGTTTTCTTCCAAAGACAAGGAACCTCACCTAAACTATTCCCCTGTGCCTACTTCTCACGCAAGTTGTCACCAGCCGAGCGCAACTATAACATTGGGAACCGTGAGCTTTTAGCCATAAAACTCGCACTTCAGGAGTGGCGGCATTGGCTAGAGGGTGTGGTGCACCCATTTTTGGTGATTGCCGACCATCACAATCTCGAGTACCTGTAGAAGGCTTGTCGATTGAATTCCTGTCAGGCTCCGTGGGCTGCTTTTTTAAAAACCTGGTTTCGTTTCAGTTACAAATAGACCAGGGTCGAAGAATGTCAAAGCAGACACCCTGTCCTGGATTTACGACCCAGAGCCTCCCCAGGACCTCCCTGAGGGTATTCTACCTGACGGGTGCATAGTGGCTCCAGTCCTTTGGCAGTTTTTTCAAGATTTACGGGCTGCTCAAGCATTGGAACCAACTCCTCCCAGCAAACCCAAAGGAAAGGAGTATGTGGCTCCCAGTCTATGGTCCGCTCTGCTGTAGCGGGCCCATGACTCCCCTGAATCAGGGAATCCTGGCATCTGGAGAACCCTGGCCATCCTGCAAGGGTGGTTCTGGTGGCCCTCATTACCAGATGATGTCCAGGACTACATGGAGGTCTGTACTATCTGTTCCCAAGCTCGGACACCCACTCTGAAACCTGCAGGGTTCCTGGAACCCATGCCTGTACCTTCCCGTCCCTGGACCCATATCGCGATTGACTTCCTGGTGGACCTCCCTGTCTCCGAGGGTAAGACCATGATTCTCTCCATTATAGACAGATTCTCTAATGCCTGTCGTTTGATTCCTCTTCCCAAGCTTTCATCTGCCTTGGAGATGGCCAAGGCACTATTCCACTAGGTATTCAAGCTGTTCAGATTACTGGAGGATATCATCTCGGATCAAGGCCCACAGTTGACCTCGAGGGTATGGAAGGCCTTCTGGGGCCGCCTGGGCATCCAGGCAAGCCTGACCTCTGGATACCATCCCCAAGCTAATGTCCTGTTGGAGCCGCTCCACCTGGCCATTGCCCGGTACTTGCGTTCCTATTGTGCTAGGAGGCAACACCAGTGGGTCCGGTTCCTGCCCTGGGTGGAATATGCACACAATACTGCGCCACACTCGGCCACTGAGCTGTCCCCTTTTCAATGTGTGTTGGGATACCAGGCAGCCTTGTTCCCATGGCAGATCTCCTCTAGCCAAGTCCCGGCCGTGGAGGATTGGCACCGTGACAGCAGCGATGTCTGGTGGACTATCCAGAAACGCCTACAGAACAGTGCCGAGTGCTACAAGCGACAGGCTGGTCAACACCGTAGGACCCTTTCCTTTTGCCTGGTCGAAGGGTATGGATCTCGACGCAGGGTCTCCGATTGAGACTCCCCTCAAAGAAGTTGAGCCCGCGCTACATTGCACCCTTCAAGGTGCTGTGAAGAGTTAGCTCTGTGACATATAAATTACAATTACTACTGGACATGCCGGTGCACCCGATGTTTCATGTATCCATACCTAAACCCTTTGTTACCTCCCTCCACCAGTCTGCTGTCTCTACAGACCCGCCACAACCGGCACAGGTCGAAGGGGGTCCAACATATGCGACATGAGCTCTGCTCGACTCTCGCAGGCGAAGAGGGCGGCCGCAGTACTTTGTTGATTGGGAGGGGTACGGCCCGGAAGAATGGTTTTAGGTGGATGCCCGTGATATTCTGGACCCTGATCTCATTACTGCCTTTCACAGGGACCGTCCAGAGCAGCTGGCGCCTCATCCTTGGGGCATTCTCCACGGCGTAGGGCGTCCAGTACCGCCCGTCGGGGGTCAATACTGTCGCGCCCCTGTTGGCTGACCCATCAGTGATACCTGGTGCCACTTAGGGAAAACTGCTGATAAAAGGCAGCCCTGGAAGCTCTCACATTGCAGAACCTCTACAAAGAGCAACTGTTGCCTTCCTTCGAGTGCGTTTTCCCTAGTCTCTGTTTTTCTGGATTTCCTGACCTGTGCCTGTTTCCCGACTACAAGTATTGTGTTTTTCTGAGAACGTTTACAGATCGCCTGTCCTTTTGACTACTCCTTCGCCTGCTCCTTTAAACATTAAAAAACCGGAACCTGAGCTCTGCATTTGTGTCCGCTCTATCTGTGCCTCCAAGCCGACATAAATATAAATTCAAAGGTTCACACTGAAGTTCAAAGATTTTTGTTTCTCAACCTCTAACAAATACGGACTTACGTCACTATGTATAAAAACAAAGATTTTGTTAAATAATAAAAAAAAAAAAAAAAAGCCCAAACCTAACAAGGTGAAAGGGCTGTATACTGAGGCATTCTAATGTGCTGGAACACTTAAGTCCTTCTTTCCGCAGTCTTATATATACAGTTGGCTTGCTTGTAACCTGGTTGATTCCTGGCAATGAGAGTTCTTGCAGAGGCGAAGTTATTAGAAAGTCAGCATCCATATGAAAAGAATAACAGAGGAGACCAGTGTTCATCAATGCAGTCTTGATGATATTAAGGGCCAGAGTTCTGTCTTTCAAGTAATTCTATGTGTTTTCTTTTTCTGCTAAAATAAGATAGTCTGGATTGTTTTTACAGCTAGTGTAAGGGTGACTTTGAGCGCATTTCTGTCTCTGTAATAACAAGGGCTGGCAGACTTCTGAATGATCTCAGGTGTCAGTGTTAAGAACAAGTGCTACTTCCATATTCTGTTCCTGCAATTCTGATAAGATTGGATGATTGTGTGAAAGGTACTTTTAAAGTGTTTCTTCCTCGCCTCTCATCCTAACCCTATCTATGGCCCACTTTACCTTTTTCCAAACTGATTTTTGTTCTTTCTGAATTTTTATACTTGGCTGTTTGAAGTGCCCACTGTACCTGCAGTGAAACATCTGAGACACTCCAGTTGCACTGAGAAGCTCTTCTGTTTGTCTCTGCTGGCTGACAGGCATTTTTCACAGTATCAGCCACATTATGCAATGCAGAAACGCTCACACATTTCCCAGCTCAGAAAACTAGCAACCTTCAAGGGTCCAACACATCCCTGGGAGGTGCTTACATGATGGTCAGCCAGAATACTCTTGTTGTCATCATCCGTATTGAAACAATGATGATTATGTCCCACAAATGTGCAACACTCTGTTGGCAGTCAACAAGTGCACTACTGTGTAAGATACCGTGAGCACCTTTACAGCATTTCTTGATGGAAACTTGAGCACTGACAAATGGTCTCAGATGGCCTGTCATTATTGGATGTGGAGGATAATAGCTATAAAACTTGCAACCCTGTGCCCTTGCATCCCCGTTCAGTGGTTTGTGGAAGACACCCCTTTGATTCCTTCACTGTATGGGAGACAGAGTAAAATTGCTGTTGTCTCAAGATGTGTAGTATTTTGCTGTTGCCTTGTTTTGAATGGTTTTACATACAAGATTGTTAACCTTATTTTTAAACTTGAAACTCCAGCATACACTGGCCATTTTTCTTTTTGTGCCTTCCCCGTTTTGTGGAACAGCGGGTGCCTTTTGTACTAGGAATTGTTTTCAGGCATCTTCAGGGTCCCAGGGGGTTCTGAGAGCTGTGTGTGGTACATCAACAGTTGTACCCAGTGAATTACTGGATCTGTTTACACAGAGCTTAGTCCAAGCAGAAGCAGTTTTTTTTTTTTTTTTGTTAAAATGATAATCTATTGTAGTATAGTAGCAGTTTAGTAAAATAAGTTATTAAAAGTTACTTTCATGAGTTATAAATTGAAAAAAAGACATGTAGTAATTATTGTAATATACAAACAAAATTAAAATGAATATTAAAAAATATCTCTACTGTGAGAATGGTCCATTCTGGTTTCACTTGTGGAGGGAGTAATGCCAGGAAGGCATGTAGGCCTGCATCTGAGCTGGCAAATTTAAATTACGTCTGTTGATTTAATTGCTCCTCCGTGAACCGTCACCTTACCGTGGTGGAGGGGTTTGAGTGCCTGAATGAGTCCAGGAGCTATGTTGTCTGGGGCTATATGCCCCTGGTAGGGTCTCCCATCGCAGACAGGTCCTGGATGACAGACGAGACAAAGCGCGGTTCAAAAACCCCTTATGACGGAAAAATCAAGGCTTTCGTTTACCCCGCCCGGTATGGGGTCACCGGGGCCCCACCCTGGAGCCAGGCCTGGGGGGGGGGGCTCGCATGCGAGCGCCTGGTGGCCACGTCTATGCCCACGGGGCCTGGCCGGGCTCAGCCCGAAGCCATGACGTGGAGCCGCTCTTCAGTGGGCTCACCACCTGCCGAAGAGACAGTAAGGGGCCGGTGCATTGTGATTTGGGCGGTGGTCGGGGCCGAGTGCCCGGCCGACCCAAACCTCGGGCGCCAACTCTGGTTTTTGGGACTTGGAATGTCACCTCACTGGCGGGGAAGGAGCCTGAGCTGGTGCGGGAAGTCGAGAGATACCGTCTAGATATAGTCGGGCTCACTTCCACTCACAGCTTGGGTTCTGGAACCACTCTCCTCGATCGGGGGTGGACTCTCCACTATTCTGGCGTTGCCCAAGGTGAGAGGCGGCGGGCTGGTGTGGGCTTATTAATAGCCCCCCAGTTCAGCCGCCATGTGTTGGAGTCTACCCCGGTGAATGAGAGGGTCGTCTCCCTACGCCTTCGGGTCAGGGAACGGTCTCTCACTGTCGTTTGTGCTTATGCGCCTAGCGGCAGTGTAGAGTACCCAGCCTTTTTAGAGTCCCTGGGGGGCGTGCTGGAAAGCGCTCCCACTGGGGACTCTGTCGTTCTACTGGGGGACTTTAACGCCCACGTGGGCAGCGACAGTGATACCTGGAGGGGCGTGATTGGGAGGAACGGCCTCCCTGATCTGAACCCGAGCGGTGAGTTGTTATTGGATTTCTGTGCTAGTCGCGGTTTATCCATAACGAACACCATGTTCATGCATAAGGGTGTCCATCAGTGCACTTGGCACCAGGACACCCTAGGTCGGAGGTCGATGATCGACTTTGTAGTCGTTTCTTCTGACCTTCGGCCATATGTTTTGGACACTCGGGTGAAGAGAGGGGCTGAGCTGTCAACTGATCACCACCTGGTGATGAGTTAGATTCGATGGCAGGGGAAAAAGCTGGACAGACCTGGCAGGCCCAAACGCATAGTGAGGGTCTGTTGGGAACGTTTGGCGGAGGCCCCTGTCAGAGAGGTCTTCAACTCCCACCTCCGACAGAGCTTCAACCAGGTCCCGAGGGAGGTGGGGGACATTGAGTCTGAATGGACTATGTTCCGCGCCTCCATTGTCGGGGCGGCGGTTCGGGGCTGCGGCCATAAGGTCTCCGGCGCCTGTTGCGGCGGCAATCCCCGAACACGGTGGTGGACACCGGAAGTAAGGGATGCCGTCAAGCTGAAGAAGGAGTTCTATCGGGCCTGGCTGGCTCATGGGACTCCTGAAGCAGCTGACAGGTACCGACGGGCCAAACGGAGCGCGGCCCTGGCAGTCGCCGCGGCAAAAACTCGGGCTTGGGAGGAGTTCGGTGAGGCCATGGAGGAAGACTTTCGGTCGGCCTCAAAGAGATTCTGCCAAACCGTCCAGCGACTCAGAGGGGGGAAGCGGTGTTCCACGAACACTGTTTACAGTGGAAGTGGTGCGCTGCTGACCTCAGCTGAGGATGTTCTCGGGCAGTGGAAGGAGTACTTTGAGGATCTCCTCAATCCCTCCGACACGCCTTCCGTAGAGGAAGCGGAGGCTGGGGACTTGGAGGGGGACTCGTCCATTACCCTGGCTGAAGTTGCTGAGGTAGTCAAAAAACTCCTCGGTGGCAAGGCTCCGGGGGTGGATGAGATCCGCCCCGAGTTTCTCAAGTCTCTGGATGTTGTGGGGCTGTCTTGGCTGACACGCCTCTGCAGCATCGCGTGGAGTTCGGGAACGGTGCCTCTGGACTGGCAGACCGGGGTGGTGGTCCCTCTTTTTAAGAAGGGGGACCGGAGATTGTGTTCCAACTACAGGGGGATCACACTCCTTAGCCTCCCTGGGAAAGTCTATGCTAGGGTACTGGAAAGGAGAATCCGACCGATAGTCGAACCTCGGATTCAGGAGGAGCAATGCGGTTTTCGCCCTGGCCGTGGAACACTGGACCAGCTCTATACCCTCACTAGGGTGCTGGAGGGTTCGTGAGAGTTTGCCCAACCAGTCCACATGTGTTTTGTGGACCTGGAGAAGGCATTCGACCGTGTCCCTTGTGGCATCCTGTGGGGGGTACTTCGGGATTATGGGGTTCGGGGCTCGTTGCTACGGGCTGTTCGTTCCCTGTATGACCGGAGTAGGAGCTTGGTTCGCATTGCCGGCAGTAAGTCAGACCTGTTCCCGGTGCATGTTGGACTCCACCAGGGCTGCCCTTTGTCACTGATTCTGTTCATTATCTTTATGGACAGAATTTCTAGGTGCAGTCAGGGAACGGAGGGTGTCTGTTTTGGTGGCCGCGAGATCTCGTCTCTGCTTTTTGCGGATGATGTGGTCCTGTTGGCTTCATCAAGTCAAGACTTGCAGCGTGCACTGGGGAGGTTTGCAGCCGAGTGCGAAGCGGCGGGGATGAGAATCAGCACCTCCAAATCCGAGGCCATGGTTCTCAGTCGGAAAAAGGTGGATTGCCCCCTCCGGGTTAGGGGGGAGTTGCTCCCTCAAGTGGAGGAGTTTAAGTATCTCGGGGTCTTGTTCACGAGTGAGGGCAAAATGGAGCGGCAGGTCGACAGACGGATCGGTGCGGCGTCCGCAGTAATGCGGTCATTGTACCGGTCTGTTGTGGTGAAGAGGGAGCTGAGTCGTAAGGCGAAGCTCTCAATTTACCGGTCGATCTACGTTCCTACCCTCACCTATGGTCATGAACTCTGGATCATGACCGAAAGAATGAGATCGCGGATACAAGCGGCAGAAATGAGTTTCCTCCGCAGAGTGGCTGGGCGCACCCTTAGGGATAGGGTGAGGAGCTCAGCCACCCGGGAGGAGCTCGGAGTAGAGCCGCTGCTCCTCTGCATCGAGAGGAGCCAGTTGAGGTGGCTCGGGCATCTGTTCCGGATGCCTCCTGGACGCCTCCCTGGGGAGGTGTTCCGGGCTTGTCCCACTGGGAGGAGGCCTCGGGGCAGACCCAGGACACGTTGGAGAGACTATGTCTCCCGGCTGGCCTGGGAACGCCTTGGGGTTCCCCCAGAGGAACTGGAGGAGGTGTGCGGGGAGAGGGAAGTCTGGAGGACTCTGCTCGGACTGCTGCCCCCGCGACCCGGCCCCGGATAAAGCGGAGGAAGATGGATGGATGGATGGATGGATGATTTAATTGACGCTTTTCTATAGAGCAACTTATATTGTAAGGCTACCTGCAGTTATATAATCATTTATACCCCTTACCTACCTTACTACCCACAAACATCTATGACTCGATGAAGGTGACATTTTTAGACACAATGCCTTTCGGCTAGCAGGAACAAATTATCCTCTGTGTCACATGCAAAGCAGCTAAACAAATTAAGCACATAAATGTAGTCATTGATTGGCTAAGACTTTTTTTAACCACAAAAGGTTCCACTTTAAACTCTACTTACTGATTTTGGGGCATGTCTTTAGTCTGAGACGCTCTGGATTTGATACTTTGTTTTTCAATAGAAAAAAATCTGTGTAAAAATGTGCATATTTCTTTATATGTAAACCTGATTTATACCTATGATGCACCATATACAAATGAAAATAAACAGATTATTCAAGGAAGCAAGGTTTGTGCTTCATGCCTTATTCTTTGTGTGCTACAAAGTGTGGCATAGACATAAACCTTCCCTGTTCCCGTTTACATGTAATCTTGTGGCCACAAATAAGTCCTTTAAAAATAAATAACCTACATCAGTGTCAACTAGTAAGCCACAAAATTATAGGTGCACCACATCACTTAGACTTATAGTAGTGACTGAGCACAACTTACTTACACAACTTTAAGGACAATTGATATTAACAAGATTTTAGTAATTAATAATGCAGTTTTAATCATGTTGTTACTTTTAAATAGCATCTCTTGTCAACTGAAGTCATAGCATACTGTATACATTTGCAGCACAGCTTTGACTGAAGGAATGCAGAAATATATGCACATAGTTTCATTAGTTGGAACAAAATTGAAGAAAAGATGGGAGTGCAAACTCAAGTCTACCAAAAGACATTTCTATTTTTTAGCGCAGACAAGTTTATTCAGACACATGAAAATAAATCATGGGTTTATATTACAACAGTTTTTAAAGTAAAACTGTGTCTCTTTGTAGGTATGTTTTATTTGTCATACATTGTAGCAGTAACAATGGAAGTATCTTTACATTTCTATTTATTTAATGCAGTCATCTGGAAATGGCATTATTGAGTGTGCATGCTTTTCATTCTAGAACATTATATCATAACTGGAAAACTGAAGGCGCAGCTGCCCTGTCTGATTTTGGGAATTAAGCATAACCTTTAAAAACCAAACACTTTCATTTCAGAGTAAAATTAATCCAGTCAATGTCACCCCTGTAATCCGAGCTGTTGATCAAGATCGAAATATACAACCCCCATCAGATCGGCCTGGAATTCTTTTCTCCATCCTCACTGGTAGGTACCTGTCAAGCTTGCTGCCTCTTGTAATAAGTCTCGACTCTCAACTCAGCTGTGTAAAGGAACAAGTCATGGTGAAAGCAGCATTAAATGAGTAATCCTGTTCAAGTATTGTACAATGCCAGGGGTTAGTCAGATGCATTGACAGCCCTCACAACCACAGTAGCATGACCTTCTGTAGAGAGGTTTCAAGCAGGTCGACACAAATCGATACAACTTGATAACACTTCGAACACTTATTATAAAATACAAGCCGCAAATCAAATATTCTGCAGCTTCATTTTATTGACCTTTTATCACTGCCTGCGTTTAAGTTCACATTATATATTCGGCTGTTGCAGTGGTTCTCAACCTTTTTGGATGACGTACTCATCAAGGAGTCAGCCAGGTGCTCAGGAACTCAATATGTGTATACATGCTGAAAAATCCTATTATTTAAGTGTACATTTTTTCAGTCCAAACTTTTATACAAATAGCAAAGAAAATTTCAGTGATTTTGCAACTAATAAGTAAATATTTTATTAAAAATTAACTAATTTAAAATGTGCCATATTGGACATAGCCCCTGAGGTACCCTCTTTTGTACCTTGCGGTTTACTTATCCCTAGTTAAGAATCACTGGACTATCAGATAGACACAGATTGACTAAACTGTTTTTCTTTCAATTTTAGGTCAACCACTGACATATATAGAATACTTTGTGCTAAATCAGACAACAGCTGAAATGAGGCTTCTGAAACCAATCAACAGGGATCTGTATCAAACATTTGACTTGGTGATCAAGGTAACTATGCAAATTTATATTCCGAATTCAAATTAACTGGTTTCATAGTGTTACTCTGTTTATAAGCCTAAATGCAAATTTAAACGGTTTGTTGAACAATTTTTTGGTCAGTAAATATATATAAATACAGTGTTTATTATCTCAAATCCATAAGTTATTTATCTAGCTGCATTAGAAATTTTTTTTGTGTAGATTCTGCTGTAAAATCTGCCAGAGGGAAATGTGGTATTCCAGACAGCTGTGACAAGAGATGATATGACATGATGTGATAAGACTTGAAAGGTATATATTTTAGGTGATGAATGGCCAGGCATCTGTATGGATAAACCAGTCATACCTAGTGATAGCCATGATAACTGCTGAAGTGTTTTTTTATGCCCTCTCCAAAGAACTGAGACTTTGAAAATAATCTGACTCTTAACAGTAAAAGGGATTAAGATTGTTAAAATAATCAAAATACACAAACACACATGCACACACTCACAGACTGGAACCACTTGTTCCGAGAGGGGTCACAGCAATCAGGAGCCTAACCCAGCAACACAGGGTGCAGGGCTGGAGGGGGAGGGGACACACCCAGGATGGGATGCCAGTCTGTCACGAGGTACCCCAAGCAGGACTCAAACCCTAGACCCACCAGTGAGCAGGCACAGGCCAAATCTGCTGCACCACAGCATCCCCTCTTGCACCTTTACAGACATTTTGAAATATGCATCACCCATTCAACAATTATTTGACTTCTTGTAAAGAGAAGAAACCTCTCATACTTTATCTGCTCTAAAACAAGTCTTTATTGATTCTTTGTCTTTTTCTTCTATTTAATTTTTATTGATTTAATCTGTCTAATGATTATATAATTATTTATTTCAAGTAATCCAATTACATGTGCTCTGTAAAGTAGGGCATTTATTTTATTCACTTTATTCACAGTGTTTTCCTCCTTTCTTTCTTTCTAGGCAGAGCAAGACAATGGACACCCCCTACCTGCCTTTGCTAGTTTGCACATTGAGGTTCTCGATGAAAATAATCAGGCCCCGTACTTTCAAGTGTCTACTTATCAAGGCTTCATTAGTGAATCTGCAGCAGTGGGCACCACCATCTCTAGCAACGCCAATTTCACTGCTCCCCTCAGCATCATCGCTCTGGATAATGACATTGAGGAGGTACAAATGTCCAGTTTTGTCAGGCAATACTAAGGTTCTGGTTCCAGAAATCACTTCTAGTCAGTGCGAAGACAGTTAGGCACACACAGAGACACAGACACACGTTGTCTGAAGCTGCTTGTCCTGAGTGGGGTCATGGTGAGCCATAGCCCAACCTGGCGATGCAGGGCGCAGGACTCGGGGGGAGGGGACACATCCAGGGCAGGATGCCAGTCTGCCACAGGGCACTCCAAGCAGGACTTGAGCCCCAGACCCACTGGAGGGGAGGGCCTGGCCAAACCCACTGCACCACAGCACCCCCCTCTTGTTTGTTTTTCTTGAGGAAATATTTATATTTTGGCTGAACAGTCAGAAAGAAGGAAATACATACCATCTATATTGCTACAGAATAGATGACTGTAATGAATTAACTTTTATATAGCGTCCTTTAAATTGTCCTTGTGTTATATCCAAGTAGAGACTACGTAGGATCATTTCAAGTGCACTTCTGTGTTCATTATTACCTATCTAAAGTAAAGTTTAAAGGAGAAGTGCACTTTGCTTCTCATTTTCAATATAAATGTAGCTATTTCTAGTTGTTCTAGTCTAATTTATTACATTTAGTTGTAGTAACTGCACATGTCGGCTGCATTGTAGCCATCTGTTTATTCACTTCCTCCCTTTGAAATCAGTGGTAAAAGATACAATTTCATTCTGCTGTCTGACTGTGTAACCTGAACAATGAAGAACACCTCATAGTTGCTTAAATTTCTACTATTACTGTTTTATAAATCATTACTAAATCAGTAGTACATCATTTTCACAATGATAACCATTTTCATAAATTGTAATTTGAGTTTTCCCTTCGAAATTTTTTAATCCACTTTGATTAGAATTATCACGATTAGCAATGGTATAGCAAGTAGTATATAAATCTGTATCTAATTTCCATTTTTTTTCCCATAGTAAAGTTATGGGTAGATTTTCTGCTGCTGTTATGAAACACAACTATTTTTTGAAGATAATCTTCCAAATTTTTAATGTCTTTCAACAATGTGACTTCTGTCTTTTGTCTCCTTTAGCTGGCACAAAATGCTACACCTGTAGGTATAAGGGATTAGAAATTAGCTGTGTGAAGGTGTCATCCTTTCTTCTTTGTGATTTTATATTTTGTTCTATTAATGTCTTGCCACAAAATTACAGGATATCTATCTATCTATCTGCTTGTTTGTTTTCATGAATATATGTCAAATGTTAAATTGCAAGCATATTTCATGGTTTCTTTTTTCTATAAACAGTAATACCATATTTAGGATTTGATATGAAGAGTGCAATGCTCAGCTTTGGAAAGTGCACTGCTGTGTTGATGTATCAAAAAATGGCCATTGCTTACAGGGGTGGATGAAATATTAGAAAAGCTACATTAAAAACAGTTACAGTTACATGAGTGAGTCACTGAGTCAATGCAAAATATCAGTATGTCTGAAATGTCAAGAGGTTTAACTAGCAGTTTAATTAGAATTTTCACATAATTTGTAAAGGAACACAGTATATCCACATCTTTAAGTATTTCATAACACAGGTCTGCAGGTCTAGTTCTGACAGCCAGTGTTAAACTCTGCAAAGTTTTGGCAGTACACAGCAAACAAGGAAAAACTGTGTGATTAAAGAGGAGCAGTGATTCAGAGTCAAAGGTAACCAACAAGGATAGACTGTCACTGGAGAGAATAGTCACTAAATACAGCAAAACCATCATCTTGAAATAGTCACAGAAATGAACTGATGCTTGTAACCCAATAGTGACAAAACAAAAAATTAATTGTGAATTTTAGCACAAAAATTCATAACCTGTAGGAATGTGCACAAAGGCCCGAATACTCTTTTAGTTTTTTATTCTATCCGGATGGGTTAATCAAAGGATTCCCTCTTGCCACAGTTTTCTGGCAATTGTTATGGTGTCGGATCTGTAATGCTATGGGCAAGCCATCTTATGGCAGTCATTGGGTCTAATGAACGCTCTGCATGGTTTTTCAATAGGCAAGAACAATACAATATTATGTGACTACATGTATCCTGTGGTGACAACACACCTTAGAATGTCTCCAAATTTCAACACGATGAAGTTACAGTAAACACTGGTAACACTCAGTAGTGCTTTAATGAACACTAATAAAAATGTAAAATTTTCTGCATCCTCTAGAATCAATCTGTCATGAATTAGTTAGTTGTATATGTATACATTTTGTAATTTTTTTCCCTTTTTTTTTTGCCTTCATTTTTCTTGATTTTTAAACCTTATTAATTCATTTTTAATTTATATTTTTGGAAGTGCACTGGATTATAAGTTCAAATGCTACAAAGTTTGAACCTCTCTGGCAGCTGTAGCAGAAGGTGCTGAGCTGACAACATGGACAGTTTATGGTCATAGTATTTAGCATTTTTAAATATTGTCTTCCACTGACTTAGAGGGACAATATGTAAGGAAAAAAAAACAATATTTGAAATTACACTTGTTTGTAACATGATTAATGTTGCATGGTCAGAATTTTCACTGTTCTGTATAATGCTTACTCTAGCCTTGAAGGCAAGGCAGGACTTTGCCAACAGTGCAAACTTTCATATAAAAGCTCCTTATTAAATTTAGCTATAAAACAAAAGAGCAAACAAAACAATTTGATGGGATTCTTTAGATTTTATTTATGATTAGCCTGCCTTTATTTCAATGGCATGCACTTGTAATCTTGGAAGCTTTCTTTTCCCTGCAGAAGCATTGAATCTTTTGGGTGGAGACAAGAGCATGATTTCCTTTTGAATCCAGACTGCAATGCACAGTGTAACTGGTTTTTCCTCTATGTTTTGCTTTAAGACAAAAGATCCCATGTTAAAGATTTCCTTGAATAACTACAATACAGTCTTCAGAATCACACTTTCTGGAATCATACGCTACTTGACCCTATTGGCACCTGTGGACAGGGAGGTACAGATGTCCTATACATTTACGGTAAGAACCTCCAGTTCTTCCAGTATTTTCTGTTTCTCTTATGTTTGTTTTCTTCGCTTTTTATCCTGAAGAGCAGTTCAAGGTTCTCATTATTCACACAAAAGAAACATTATTGAAAAGTCATTTTTGGCATCTTGTGAAGGAAATCTCAGTTTTTTGCCCTTGACAAACTCAGTGGGCCCTTTTTGATGAATTCACAACCGGATATCTGGAAAGTGCTTGTGAAAAAGCATAGTAGAACACTAATAGGGACCAGTTTAGAGTTACTGTGATGAACAGAAGGACATATTTGTGATGTTATTCTCATACTTGTTTTCTGAGATTCTTTTTCCATCGGACATGAGGTCATAAAATGTGTAGAAATCTATCTATAGAGTACATGCACATAATGTATATTAGAAACAAGTTTCTCTCTCTCTTTCTCTTTCTGTATCTTTTCCTTTCTCTGTAGCAGCTGTATTGCAATGCTGCCAACATTAGTGCTTCTCTCTTCACTCACTCATTACCTTCACTCTTATGCACATGATGTTACACCAGCTATTACTATATATGGTATAGCATATCCATTTTTTCCCCCCAAAGCTGAGCTTTGTTCTTTAGTTGCAGAGGGCATTTTTACCCACCAATAACATGTTTTAGTAATGTTGAAGAAAGTTTTAAATCTAACTTCTATATAAGTTTACATGAGGTTGCTTACCACAAGCACTAACACAAAACTTCTTTGACTTTCTTGGGTATTAATGATTTTTATTACTTAAATTTAAAGGCATACCCAAGTTCATCTTTAGTTTTGGGAATCTAAAGTAATGTTCCAAAGACCTGAAAATCACATTATATATTATTCATTTTTGCTCTGTAAGCTCGTTGCTTTATATATACTGCAGTGTTCTGTGACTGTACCGCTTATAAAATGTATTTCACAGATGTTAAAATAATTATTTCTTTACATTTGTATTTTTCTACAAAGATGGTGGCCTCTGATGGAGTCCAGGAAAGCACTGCAGTGAGAGTTAACATCATAGTGGTTGATGCTAACGATAACACTCCCATATTTGCTAACGTCTCCTACAGTGTCAGTGTTTACACCAACATGAAACCTGGGGATCCAGTATTACAGGTAATGAATAATTTACATCTAGTCTTCTAAAGCAGTCCTCTGCTAATTAATGCAGCCTCTAATTCCTTCACTGAATTAGCCAAGTCCTTTATTAATGATCTGTCTCTGAAAATGAGAGGTTTTATAAAAAGTTTAGTTTGGATTAATGTTCTACAGGATATTTTATATATTTGATTTGGATCATTCGGGAGATGTCAAAGATATCCCTTGTTATATAATTTGAACATAACCATCATCTACCATGCTTGAAAAATCAATATGCAAAAATCAGTAATTTCATATATGTCAACTGATGTGTTTAGTCTCACCTATAACTGACTTGTAATATATTGATGGTGCAAGTCAAATAATTAATTAATGTGCCCGATCTCCAGACAAGCAGTAAAATTTTACTGTACTAGCCATACATTGAATTTTTTATGCAGAGACTGGGCATATAAGAAAATGTGGGTACAGTTAATATACATTGGTATATTAACTGTACCTACATTTTGTTATATGCCCAGATAGGTATCGGGTACATTTGATTTTTTAATTAATTTTATCTGTAAATTTATTATTTGATATTGATGCTGAATAATAATAATAATAATAATAATAATAATAATAATAATAATTATTATTATTATTATTATTATTGTTGTTGTTGTTGTTGTTGTTGTTGTTCTATGATGGAGGTAATTTTCAATTTGGATGCAACATACAATTTAATAATGTACAGTATTGTATTGTATGTACAGTGGAGATATACCTATTGTACTTTGACATGTCACTGAGCTGTAAATCATTTACAAATTTAAAAAGGATGTATTGGACAAATAACAAATTTTCTTTGCGGTCAGGTCACAGCTCGTGATGCAGATGAAGGCCTTAATGGACTGATAACATATGAGGTCCTGGCTGGCCATCAGGGAGACTTCAAAATTGATAACCATTCTGGCTTGATCACCATAGCTCCTGGGGTCAGGCTTACTGTGGGCCACTCCTACACGCTTACCATCAAGGCATCAGACAATGCACCTGAGCCACAGAAAAGGTGAATCAGTTAGGAGTCAAATGATGCTGATTGAGCTCAGACGGCTTGGTGAGACAGTCACTTTAATTTCAAGGATGGTTTGCATGAAAATTTGTTTTCACCTTTACCCCAGTGTTAGTATAGCTGCTGACAGACATTACATATGGTTTGAACAGTCTCACAAGTGGCAGCAAGTAGTCTAGGAGTTTAGAACAAACATATTCAACCTAACAATTTAAAACTCCTGAATATCACAGGAGGGACATCTTATCGCTAAACAAGGTACTAAAATTGTCATGTCAAGCTGTATAAATATATAAATTCATAGGCCAAGTGGCAAAATCCTCTATTTATAGAGATTACATTTAATGATATTACTAAATGTAGCATTACACTTGTTTCAAATGTAAATAAAATGCTATTTAGAATAACTTCCTAACAATTCTTGGTGTCCCATTTAGTCTACCTCTTGTAGTTTTTTATCCATTTTATATAAAACTTGTGTTATATCTTCATGTGCAAATGGACAATATCCTCTTCCGTTGTGTTGTTAATGTCAGAAAGGACAATGCATGGACCTTGTGTTTGAGTAATCACAGAATGACACCACTAAATGATACTTTTTTGTTAAGGTTTTTATCTGTCATAAAACCCTTGTCATATTTAGACAAGGGTTTCATGAAAGATAGTAAGCTTGGACTTCACTGTTCTGCATTTGAGATTTTCAGGTTGAATTATGTTGTGTCACACACTGACAGCGCACACTTTAAAAGACTTTGCAAAACTGTGCACTGACTGTTCCTCAGTAGCTGTAATAAATAACAGAACTCCTCATCCAAATGCCCTCTTCTTGATTGTCTTGTTCTCTTAGTGCTCCTTTTACTACTTCTCAAATTCTCAGCTCAGAAAAGAAAAACAAGATTTAATAAAGATAATTTGTCACCAAAATACTTCACATCAGAGACAATTTGTAAACGTCTGACACAATTGAATCTCCACAGCTAAGGAAGTCCATTAAAACTGCTTTATATGACCTGGATAAATGCCTTTATTCAATGTCGTTGTTTAAGTGTTTATGAGATATGTATAAAATGAAAACACAAGGAGTCTCTAAGAAAAATGTTAGATTTTCAAGGTTTTGCAATCCACTTCACAAAGGTTTTTCTTACTGCTTTTTGTATTTATCACTTCAGAAGAAGTTTTGTCGTTATGACGGATTGATTTCTCCTGTGTCACTGCAATGATATGTTTTAATTGCAGGAGCTCTATCACCACAGTCTACATTGAAGTTCTTCCACCCAACAACCAGAGCCCACCCCTCTTCCCTCTCTTCATATACAACTTAGAAGTCACTGAGGCTATGAGGATTGGGGCCATTCTGCTCAACTTGCAGGTGAGCAAGCAGCCAAGGCCACCAGGCTATTTGTTGATGGCTGGTTTTAGGCATCTCAAAGCAGCAAGATCTTTGAAAATTACATAAATTGTATTGTTGACTAAGATGAATAAATTGGCATCAAAAAGGATGCATACACTAACCTTGGTCTTAGTAATTCTCATTAACTGCATTCCTAGTCTTAGCTTTTGTGAAAGGGGAAAATGTTTGATTGGTAACAATAATTTGGTATGGTGTATTGAATCAGTCATCCATCCCTTCCATTGAGGACATAGATTCGCATATATATGGTCATATTTACATTTTGTTGATGTATCAAGTTAAGTATTGTCAAGTGATTCTTTTTATGAAGCTTAAAAATTTTACACAGTAGAATGTATCTTTGACAGTGCAGTGTCATGTATAAACATACAGTATCATTTAATTGCAATATATTTTTTACTTACACACTAATATGACATATAGAAAATATATAATTATTAAGCAGAAATACTTTTACATACATATACATTTACATATTTACATAAAGTATAAGAAAGCCAATATCAAGCTCACATATGTGGAAAACCGGTGTAATATGTGTCTTTTTCTTTTTTTGCAGGCAACAGACCGGGAAAGGGATCCCATCACCTACCGTATCATAAGTGGTGATCCTGAAAATGTTTTTAATCTTTCAAGAATGTAAGCTATTTTATTATTTTTCAATGTAAATTAGCAGAATTTACAGATGCTTCTCCAAATCACACATCAAACAGTTTGAAAGAGGATAAGTATGAGGTGATGGTCTTAAAAATTTTATGTTTTTTGGTTTATTTACAAATAGGTGTACAGAATACATTCACAGAGCATCTAAAGCTACTCAGATATTAGCCATTTTGTGCTTTCTAGAAGGTCACCAATTAGCACCGTGGATAGTCTATCTGTTTTTAGATGTGAAAGACAGAAAGACAGACAAATCCCATCTCTTGCTGTTGTATCCTGAAGTATGGTACCTGCATACTCTTTGTAAAAACACACACACACACACACACACACACACACACACACACACAGAGTCTGAAACTGCTTGTCCCGAGTGGGGTCGCGGCAACCCGGAGCCTAACCCGGCAGCACAGGGCGCAAGGCTGGAGGGGAAGGGGACACACCCAGGACAGGATTCCAGTCCGCCACAAGGCACCCCAGGCAGGACTCGAACCCCAGACCCACCACAAAGCAGGACCTAGCCAAACCCACTGCTCCACCGCACCCCCCTACTTTGTAAAAATGATATTTCAGTAATTTCAAATTGTTTGAATTTGGTGTTGTGTTCTATGTAATCACTGCTTGGACGTGTTTCCATATTAATTGATTTTTTTTCTTCTTCAATATGACTTCAATTTCTGTATGTCTTTGAACATTCCATGATTAATTAAGGCTGAATAAGATTATGTGAATTACTTTAAATGGACTTTGAAAGACCTGTTCTGCAGCAAAGACCCAGGCAGAAGCATTTTTTAAGGTTAAGGGGTGGGCTTTTGTGTCTTGTTACATACAGTCCAGGACTGCTTCTTCTGGAGAAACCCCTCGACAGGGAAACCACCGACCAGTACACCTTGATTGTCACTGCTTCAGATGGCCACCCTGATGGGGTAAAGACATCTTGTTATGGTTCCCATCAATGTCTTTCTTGCATCACATGACTGCAGTAGAGCAGGGCTGGAGAGAGCCAGCTCATCTGATTTAATATGCTCTTCTTTAGTTTATTTTATTTGCATTTCATAATGTTAAACAACCACATGTTCAGTTAATTTCTTGCCAATAAATATATTGATGATATAAAGTCATGACTTTTAACCTTTTATCACAACACATTTTCTATTCTTATGAAAATGTAAGCATCAATGTAATTTGTTTCACACTGCTAAAAATCAAAAAGTTTGGGGGTTCCTTGTAAGATCAGGCTGCAATAGATATTAGAAATAAATTTCCCCACTCCCCCCTTTTTGCGGGCGGTCTTACTCCTTCAAGCTCGGGTCCTCTACCAGAGGCCTGGGAGCTTGAGGGTTCTGCGCAGTATCTTAGCTGTTCCTAAGACCGCGCTCTTCTGGACAGAGATCTCGAATGTTGTTCCCGGGATCTGCTGGAGCCACTCTCCCAGCTTAGGGGTCACAGCCCCAAGTGTTCCGATAACCACAGGGACCACTGTTGCCTTCACCTTCCACATCTTTTCTAGCTCCTCTCTTAGTCCTTGGTATTTCTCAAGCTTCTCATGTTCTTTCTTTCTGATGTTGCCATCGCTTGGGATGGCGACATCTATCACTACGCCTTTCTTCCTCTGTTTGTCCACCACTACTATGTCCGGTTGGTTAGCCGTTACCAGTTTGTCAGTCTGGATCTGGAAGTACCACAGGATCTTAGCTTGGTCATTCTCGACCACCCTTGAGGGTATATCCCACTTTGATCTTGGGACTTCCAGCCCATACTCGGCACAGATGTTCCTGTACACTATGCCAGCCACTTGGTTATGGCGTTCCATGTATGCCTTGCCTGCTAGCATCTTACACCCTGCTGTTATGTGCTGGATTGTCTCAGGGGCATCTTTGCACAGCCTGCACCTGGGGTCCTGCCTGGTGTGGTAGACCCCAGCCTCTATTGATCTTGTACTTAGAGCTTGTTCCTGTGCTGCTATGATTAGTGGCTCTGTGCTGTCTTTCAGTCCAGCTTTGTCCAGCCACTGGTATGATTTTTCGATATCAGCCACTTCTTCAATCTGCCGGTGGTACATACTGTGTAGGGGTTTGTCCTTCCATGATGGTTCCTGTTCATCATGCCTTTCTGAAGTTCTGATAGCTGGCTAACTTCCCTTCATGCTGCCTTGATCTTGGCCTCTAGCCTTCTTTTCCATGGAGGATACTGCTTCTTATGCTTGGTATTCATCTTGTATCCAAGCATCTCAAGGATCACTGTTGCTGTGTTGTACATCAGCTGGTTGGTCTCAGTAGGGATTGTTCGTAGTACTGCATTCACATCTTCTAGTAAACTTTCAGTAGGTACTTCACTTGGTCTTGTGAATCAGCCACAGGGGCTCCAGGTGTCCTCAAACTTGGGTCTTCTGCCAGAGGCCTCGGAGTTTGAGGGTTCTGTGCAGTATCTTAGCTGTTCCTAGAAATGCTCTCTTCTAGACAGAGACTTCAGATGTTGTTCCTGGAATCCTCTGGAGCCACTCTCCCAGTTTGGGGATCACAGCCCCGAGTGCTCTTATTACCACTGGGACCACTCTGGACTTCACCTTCCACATCTCTTCCAATTCTTCCTTCAGCCGTTGATACTTCTCATTTTCTTATGCTCCTTCTTTCTGATATTGCTGTCACTTGGGATTGCTACATCTATCATGATTTCCCTCTTCTCCTTGTCGACCACCACTATGTCTGGTTGGTTGGCCAGCAACTGCTTGTCAGTCTGGAACTTGAAGTCCCACAAGACTTTAGTTCTGCTGTTTTTAACCACCTTTGATAGTGTCTCCCATTTGGACTTGGGGATTTCCAGTCTGTATTCTGCACAGATGTTCCTGTACACTGTCCCAGCCACTTGGTTATGCCTCTCAGTGCACGCTGTCCCAGCTTGCATTTTACACCCTGCAACTATGTGCTGGACTTTTTCAGGGGCATTTTTGCACAGCCTGCACCTTGGGTCCTACCTGCTATGGTAGACCCCAGCCTCTATGGATCCGGTGCTTAGAGCCTGTTCTTGTGCTGCCATGATCAGAGCCTCTGTGCTGTCCATCAGACCAGACTTTTCCAGCCACTGGTAGGATTTCTGGATGTTAGCTATTCTCTCTATCTGTCGATGAGCTTGGTCTTCCATGACATCTCCTCTTCTTCCTCATCACCCTCTGTCTTCTACTGCCTGAGGTACTCATTTAACAGTTTGTCCTGGGGGGGACATATTCCTGATGTACTCTTGGATGCTCCTTGTTTCATCCCGAATAGTGGCTCTGACACTCACTAACCCTTAGCCCCCCTCTTTTTGCTTATTGTCTCAGGGTGCTGGACTTTGGGTGGAACTCTCCGTGCATTGTGAGGAGTTTTCGTGTCTTGACATCTGTGGCAACTGTTTACTCCTGTGGCCAACTTATTATTCCAGCTGGGTATCTAATGACTCGTAGGGCATACATGTTGAAGGCTTGGATCTTATTCCTACCGTTGACCTGGCTTCTCAGGACTTGCCTTACTCTCAGGAGGTATTTGTTGTAGCTGACCTCCTTGCTGCCTTGTTGTGGTTTCCATTGACCTGTGGGATACCCAGGTACTTGTAGCTGTCCTGTATATCTGCAATTCTTCCTTCTGGTAAATCCACTCCTTCAGTTCTGATCACTTTCTGTCTTCTTGCTACCATTCAACCGCACTTATCCAGTCCAAATGACATCCCGCTGTCATCGCTGTGTATCCGGGTGAGGTGGGTCAGTGAATCGATGTCTTTTTCACTCCTGGCATACAGCTTTATGTCATCCATGTAGAGGAGGTGACTTATAGTTACTCCACTTCTGAACTTGTATCCATATCCATTCTTTGAGATGACCTGACTGAGGGTGTTCAGGCCTATGCAGAACAGCAGCGGGGGCAGTTAATGACCTTGGTATATGCCACACTTGATGGTCACTTGTGCGATGGTCTTGGAGTTTGCTTGTAGTATTGTTATATATATCTCAGAAGGAATGGAACATATTTTAATGACTGCCAAGTCAGTACTGTATGAGAAATGAAAGGTAAGTGCATTCATACTGGTTTGAGATGTTACATTCTCAGTTGATTGTTTATGTGTAACTTTCAAAATCTTTTACATTGATTTCAAGCCCTTCTATTCATTATGTATCATTCTGTATGTTAAATTGAAATGCTAAGGTGAAATATTTGCTTTTTCAGAGAATTACACTATGCATCCGTTAAAGTTGGGCTAGTTATACAAATTTGCAGGGACACAAATATTCAGTTTTTATTCCATTTTATAAAGAGAAAACATTTTATTTTGAATCCACACCCACTCTCATCATAAAAGGAATCTTGGGTACGTGAAAGTGGTGGCATGTGGTGTCATACAATGTGAGAAATTTGCAAGATGTATACTCCCATTACAAGGTTAGTGATTATATGAACTTCCACCTGTCCAGATTCCGAGAATATATCCCACTCATCCCAGTGCAACTCCTTGAGTGTCAAAATTTAAAAAAAAAAAAAAAAATGCTTCAAACCTGGCAGCAGTATTGTGTTTAGGGACATTCCCTGTCAATCTAAAGGTTAAGGGCACCACATATACCACTATTATCACTTTTCTCTTAACAGGAAGTCCCCATATATGATATCAGCAGAACTGAATGGAAATGGAAAAACTGTCCCTGTTTCATACTTCAAATGATCACATAAGGTGTATTTTTTTTTTTTTTTTTTTAATTTCTTAAATAGTATGTAAGTGGGCCTTTACTGGTTTTATCTGTACCGTTGAATGTATACATTTCAATGCACAACACTGAGTGAAATGTTGCATAGAAATGTATATGATGTTACACGTTGCAGTGTAGGAGCATCCTGCTTAAACCAAGTTTATTGTGGGCCTCCACACAGCCTTTGTGGGGAATTTATGCAGTCTCTTTCCCTGACAAATCCTAAAATTTGAATTGAATCCATAATTTAATCCGAATCCCCTTTAACTGGCTCTGCTCTCAAAGTTGTTCTTCCTTTTCTCCCTGAAATGAAATGTGCTGCTCTGTTTTGCTGTCAAACAAAACAAATGTCAGATAATACCCAAGTAATACCCATGTCCACAACCAACATCGCCTCCCCTACCTTTTAACTAGTTCATGTGTTGCCATCATTTTTAGAAAACAGTAGGACCAATGAGAAATGGATTTGTGTACTAGCATGTTATTGGTGGGACTAGGAATGGGGAGGTGGAAGTTAAGCCATTTCCGTCAATGCCATGATTTCTTCCGGAAACAGGAGGCGGACTCAATTGCGGAGCACACCGGAGTTGGCGGGGTAAGACAGAAACCGTGGTCGGGGACAGGCGTGGGTCTTCTTACGGCAAATGTCGTTTAATGGGCAATCCAGAATCGTAGTCGTAGAATTCAGTCGAGAGGTCGAAACACGAAAACACGGATCAAAACCACAGGAAGGAAGGGGTCATGGGAGAGGGAGTCGGTCTGTGGACTGGGGACGAGGATGAGGATGAGAGCAAGGAGCAGGTTGACACAAGCACGGGCGTTGGTTGGGTCGGCGAATCAAGGTTCCGCGTCCTTCTCGGTTAGTCTTTTCCTTTTATCTTGCTCGGTCCAGGTGCATCCGATTATCGCGATGGCATGGGCGTGGCAGTCAAACTGTCTAATCAAGATATTTAGTCAAGGAGACATGAGGAATCAATGGAAAACTTTCAGGTTACCTGTGCCAGGTGACTTTAGCCTCAGGTTAGTACCTCTGGAATGTACAGATGGGCTGAAATGATCAGTAATTACAGCATGATTACTTTAGCTGTGGGTACCCATCTTCAGATATCAGATCATGTAACTACATGTACATGATTCTTCATGTAATATTCCATTGATGTTACATTTAAGGTCCCTTGCTGCTAATAGCTACATTTACATTTATTCCCTTTGCAGACACTTTTCTCCAAAGCAACTTACAATGGATACTATTTAGTGTTACCAGCCCACACACCTTGGTCACCAAGGTGGTTTACACTGCTAGATACACTACCTACAATGGGTCACTAATCTATACATCAGTGGAACTCACAAACTATGGGGGATCCTGAACAGCATGTCTTTGGACTGTGGGAGGAAACCGGAGCACACCCATACAGACACAGGGAGAACATACAAACTCCACACAGACTGAGCAGGGATCGAATCCAAGTCCTCTCACACCACCCAGGTGCTATGAGACAGCTACGCTGTGCCACCGTGCCCCCCAGCTAATAGCAAAAACAGTTTATGTACAATAAGTTTTGAGTGTGAAGACCTCAAATGTTATTTCAGTTATTTTTAACTGATAAGCATGTATGTTCCTTTTTCAAAATATTTATTTTCATGAGAGTTATACAAGGGATATATTATTTTTTCTCACTATTAAATTTTTTGGGGATGCGGTGGCGCAGTGGGTTGGACCGCAGTCCTGCTCTTTGGTGGGTCTGGGGTTCAAGTCCCGCTTGGGGTGCCTTGCGACGGACTGGCGTCCCGTCCTGGGTGTGTCCCCTTCCCCCTCCGGCCTTACGCCCTGTGTTGCCGGGTAGGCTCCGGTTTCCCGTGACCCCGTGAGGGACAAGCGGCTCTGCAGATGTGTGTGTGTGTGTGTGTGTGTGTGTGTGTGTATTAAATTTTTCATAATAGTATCACTACTCGCAGGGATAATACCCTTCCTGGCCAGAGGAGGCGCCACTCGGTGCCGCTAGTCCAGACCCATGCACCTGTTCATAGTCTCGTAGTTGCTGAGGTATAAAAGGAGCAAGCAGCGGATGATAGACTGCAGATTCTTAATCAGCATTTTCCAGTGTACTCTCTTTGCGATCAGTAGTTCCCTGTTTTCTCAGTTTGTTCCATAGGTGTTTACGTTCCAGTCCCGAGTGCCCATCCTGTCTACCCCTGCCTCTTGTCCTCCAGTCCTGGCCCAGAGTTCCAGTTTGGTATTTTGTCATGCCTCTGTGTTCAAGTCCTACTCACAGATTCACGTTTTACTTTTCACCTTTGCACAAATTCACTGTGTGTCTCTTTGTCCTGCGTTCCATTGTTTCACCTTCACTAGTACTTTACAGTTTGTACTGTGAACTTCTAAAACTACTCAGCACGTGAGGTCATTTTACTTTTCGTCCGTATTCAGACCTAACAGCAACACGCGTCTGTGTTGGACTCCCGTTCAGACACTACAGAAGAATTTTCCTTCTAACATGACCTCAGCAGTGTTGTGTGAGCTTGCGGAGATGGTGGAGGCGAACGTAAATTTTCTCACTGTGTGCCAAAACACACTTCTCTGTATCACCGATTCCTTGTTAGTGTTACCACAACGGATACGCCCCAGACTCCGTTTTCCCAGTGTCAGTCCAATAGGTCTACAGCTGTGCATGGAAGCACCCCTCATTCCCCAACGCTGAACATCAGGCTACCCAGTGTGACAGAGAGCAAGCAAAAATATGCAGTCTTGGTGCCACAAACAACGTCTGACAGAAGAAGAGAGAAGGCACCATTTCTAGCGGAATCTGTCTTTATACTGTGGAGCTGCAGACCACCTTCAGGTCTCCTGTTCGGTGCGACCATCCGGTGGATCCTGACGACCCAGCCTACTCATGAGTGGTGTCTCTTACAGTGCCTCTCAGTCATTATTGTCAGCTACATTGTCATGGGGCTCGCAGACGCGTGAAGTGAAAGCTCTGGTGGACAGTGGTACCACTGGGAACTTCATAGATAGTGATATCGCTGCATCTTAGGGTTTACCCTCTACGCTGTGCTCGAAAGCCTTAGCTATTAGCACTATAGATGGGGGACCAATTGGGTCCGGGCATATGGAACCCCACACAGGACCTGTCACTCTGCAGGTGGGGCTGTCCCAAACAGAACAGATCTGGTTTTTTTTTTGGTCAAATGCCCCTTCAACCCCATTGTTCTAGGATATCCATGGTTAGTCACCCATGACCCTGTTATTTCTTGGAGTACCAGTGAGCTGCTTTCTTGGGGAAAGCAGTGTACTGAAAACATTCTGAATGTGCCTTGTAGTGCCACATCCATAGAGAGTTCTAATGCAAATATACCCCTGCAGATTCCGGGGGAGTATGCAGACCTAGCGGAGGTGTTTAGCAAACTCAAGGCTGCTGAATTGCCTCCTCATAGACCTTGGGATTGCGCTATAGATCTTCTGCCTGGCACGACACCCCCTAGTTGAAGAGTATATCCTCTCTCCCAACCAGAACATGAGGCTATGGAGGCTTATATACCTGAGGTGCTGGAAGCAGGGATACTCCGTCCATCTACTTCACGGCATCCACTGGATTTTTCTTTGTAGAAACAAAAGATGGGGGAGGGTTGCGCCCTTGTATAGACTATCAGGGACTAAATGCGATTACTGTTGAGTATCCTCACCCCTTACCCCTTAACACCTCTGCCCTTGAACAGGTTGCCAGAGCAAAGATATTCACAAAACTGGACCTCAGGAGCGTATACAATTGGTCCATATTCGGGAGGGGGATGAGTGGAAGACTGGTTTTAACACCACCCTGGGCCATTATGAGTATCTGGTCATGCTTTTTGGCCTGGCCTCCTCAGTATTCCAGGCATTTGTTAATGAATCACTCTGAGAGATGATTAATTGATCGGCGTTGGTTTGTTTAGACGACATCCTGATCTTTTCTCAGTCTTATGAGGAGCATGTAGCACAAGTAAGGGAGGTTTTACAAAAGCTGGCAGCACATAAGCTGTACAAGAAGTGAGAGAAGTACCAGTTCCATATGGAATCTGTGGACTTCCTGGGTTTCATCCTTACATCCAATGGGGTTACTATGGACCCAAAGACAGTCTTGGCAGTCCTGTTGTGGCCACAGCCGAAGACCGAAAAAGACCTGCAAAGGTTTCTAGGGTTTGCAAATTTCTACAGGCACTTCATTAGGAACTTTAGTTCCATTGCAGTCCCTTTGACAGTGCAGTTACAAGGAGCACCCAGGCAACTGACCTGGACTCCTGACGCTATTCAGGCTTTTGAAGACCTAAAGAAGCGTTTTACCTCTGCCCCAATCTTGACGTACCCTGGCCCCAAGTTGCCATTTATTGTAGAAGTTGATGCATCAGAATTTGGGGTAGAGGTAGTGCTCTTGCAGCGCCTGGGGAATCCCCTTAAGCTCTATCCATGTGCCTATTTTTCACACAAATTGACACCCATGGAAAGGAATTATGATGTGGGAAACAGGAAGCTCTTAGCCATGAAGTTAGCCTTAGAAGAATGGAGGCATTGGTTAGAGGGTGCCACTCACCCGTTTCTAGTGTTGACCCACCATAGGAACCTGGAGTATCTACAGAAGGCAAAGAGGCTCAACTCCAGACAGGCACGGTGGGCCATGTTCTTCACCAGGTTCCGCTTTATGGTAACTTATCGCCCTGGCTCCAAGAACGGCAAGGCTGATGCTCTTTCCTGGTTGTTCGAGGTTTTGCCTAGACTCTTGCCACCGGACACTATCCTGTCACTGCTGTAGTTTGTAGCTCCCATCCGTTTGGTTTTGTTGGATGACATCAAAGCAGCCCAACTCCAGGAACCTGGTCCCAGTGAGCAGCCACAAGACAAGGAATATGCCCCTTCCACCGTCCAGTCCAAGCTTTGGCACTGGGCCCATGATGGTCCCAGTGCAGAGCACCTTGGAATTAACCAAACATTTAAGCTCCTCTCAGAACGATTCTGGTGGCCATCTATGAAGCAGGACATAAGAGACTTCATCCTTGCTTGTCCTATGTGTGCCCAGGCTAAGGTTCCACAACAGCTTCCGGCAGGGCTCCTTGAACTGCTGCCAGTTCCAAATCGCCCATGGTCCCATATAGCAGTTCTCTTCATTACTGACCTTCCTAGTTCTGATGGGAACACCACCACACTGGTGGTGATCAATCGCTTTTCTAAAGCTTGTCGACTTGTCCCATTGAAAGGTTTGCCCCCAGCCCTGGAGACCGCGGAATTGTTGTTTCCACATGTCTTTTGGTTGTACAGCATACCACAGGATGTCGTTTCAGACAGGGGACCTCACTTTACCTCGAGAGTCTGGAAGGCTTTCTTTTCCCGCTTTGGAGTCTCAGTCTGCCTCTCCTCCGGCTATCATGCACAATCAAGTGGGCAAGTGGAGCACTTCAACTAGGAGATTGGGCACATTACCTGTGGAGCTACTGTAGCCAGAACCAAACCGACTGGAACAGATTCCTCCCCTGGGCAGAGTATGCCCAAAACTCCCTGGTCCATTCATCTACTAACCTAACCCCTTTCCAGTGCATGCTAGGTTACCAACCTCCATTGTTCCCATGGATGGCAGAAACCAGCGAGGTGCCAGCTGTGGACGACTGGTACAAGTGGAGTGAATTGTTGTGGGAGTCTGCACATGTCCAACTCCAGGAGACGGTGTCCTCCCAAAAAAGAGAAGGCAGACAAAATATGCAGGACAGTGTTGTACCAACTGGGGCAAAGAGCGTGGCTGTCTATGCAGGACGTCAAATTGCATCTGCCCTCAAGGAAACTAACCCCCCATTTCATCGGCCCATTCAAAATACTGAAAAGGATCAACCCGGTTTCTTACTGCTTACAGTTACCACCTCATGACCGTATCTGCCCCACGTTTCATGTCCCATGCCTCAAGCCTCACTGTGTTTCCACCCTGCTGAGTCCGGCGGTCTCCCCTCCTCCACCTCTGGATGTAGACGGTTCCCCTGCCTACTCTGGCAGGGCCCTCCTGGACTCCAAACGACACAGAGGCACACTGTACTATCTGGTTGACTGGGAGGGCTATGGCCCAGAGGAGCAATCTTGGGTGCCAGCACGGGACATATTGGACCCGACTCTCATAGTGGACTTTCATAGGTATCATCTGGATCGGCCGGCTCCATGACAAAGGGGATGACCACCTGTCCATCAGCGTCAAATGGCTGGAACCACTCCTCGGGGGTACTGTCACGGGGATAATACCCCTCCTGGCCAGAAGATGCGCCACTCGGTGCCGCTAGCCCAGACCCATGCACCTGTTCACAATCTTGTAGCTGCTGAGGTATAAAAACAGCAAGAGGTGGAGGACAGATTGCGGATTCTTAATAAGCATTTTATAGTGTATTCTCTTTGTGATCAGTAGTTCCCTGTTTTCTCAGTTTGTTCCATAGGTGTTTATGTTCCAGTCCTGAGTGCCCATCCTGTCTACTCCTGCTTCTTCTCCTCTAGTCCTGGCCCAATGTTCCAGTCTGGTATTTTGTCACGCCTCCATGTTCAAGTCCTACTCACAGATTCACGTTTCAGTTTTCACCTTTGCCTGAATACACTGTGTGTCTCTCTGTCCCGCGTTCATTGTTTCACCTTCACTAGTACTTTACAGTTTGTACTGTGCACTTCTAAAACTACTCTGCACGTGAGGTCATTTTACTTTTCGTCCGTGTTCGAATGTAACAGCAACGCACGCCTGTCTCAGACTCCCGTCTGGACACTACGAATAGTTCATTTTTTGGAATTGCCAGAAATGCAAGTGTTTTATTTGGATGTTTTAAAATTTCATGTGATTATTGGAAATCTGGGGGTGCGGTGGCGCAGTGGGTTGGACCACAGTCCTGCTGTCCGGTGGGTCTGGGGTTCGAGTCCCGCTTGGGGTACCTTGCGACGGACTGGCGTCCCGTCCTGGGTGTGTCCCCTCCCCCTCCGGCCTTACGCCCTGTGTTGCTGGGTAGGCTCCAGTTCCCCGTGACCCCATATGGGACAAGCGGCTCTGAAGATGTGTGTGTGTGTGTATTGGAAATCTAAAGGATAATTTACACATTTTAAACATTACTTAGTTATTCAACATACGGACTACATGTCATCTGTTACACTTTATTTCCAAGGAAGATAACATCATTCAAGGTTTATTCTTTATAATAAATAGTAGTCTCTGTGATGAGCATAAAAATGATGTAACTAATGATATGTGTTCCTTTAATTTCACCAGTTTAGGGAAAGTCTGGTTAATTTCATAGAATGCCAATGTGTAATTTTTGTGAAAGGTGCAAGCTAATCTTTCTGTATACAAGCAAAATTATGCTTTGTTGCCTTCTGAACATAGGTATCTTCATAAGTCTTAATTGACAGCCACCTCATAATAGATTAATTGTTAATAAGACCATGCTAAACCACTTGCTGGGTTTAGTATAAGATTTAGGTGTGTGTAATTTGCAACTGGCTCATCACTGCTGCATGGGGAACTGATGAGTCCAGCTTGCCATTGTTTTGAATTTTGAATTTGTGACTGATGTTGCTACCTTAGTAAAAGCCAAAGCCATATCCATTATGATTTTTGCTTTTCTCCTCTCCCAGAGGAGTCCAATGATTTGCTCTATATGCCAAGTCATGCATTTTCAGCAAATGATAATTAAACTTTTTGATAGGTAGAAAGAGATGGCACAAGAGTGAAGTGGCTTGCAGAAAGTTAGCAGTAGGGGTGTTCATGGTTTATCTATCTGACTTGAATGTGAAACATATTGTAACATAGAAAAAAGTGAAATACATTTTACAGATGTTCTTACAAGGGGATTACAGTGGGATTCTATTCTGACGACCCCGTCGTAAGTCAAAACACCCCTTTTATTATAGGAACCATGCGGATTTATGCACAATATACTTGAATGTTCCGTTGTATAACAAGCTTTGTTATGTTTTTTCTCTAATTTCACACATTTTGAATGTTCAATTAGTACAATTATAGAGTAATACAGTATTATAATTATATTTTATACATTTTATATGATATACTGAAGTAGTGTATTACTATTATTTATACGTTTACTTCTGAATCAGTTGTCCTCCACTTTTTCTTTTATAGCACCACACTCACTTTTTGCTAACTACAGACAAACAAAAAGTAACTTGAAGGAAATCACAAATGAAAAGTTTTGTAAGCAAAATGCAATTGCTATAAAATATACTCTAGTACTGACTGAGACCCCAATAAAACAAATACAGCTGCCTTACAGGAGCATGTTCAACCAGTGTTATCATACAGCCAATGGAGCAGTCATTGTTTGGAGTTATGACTAAACATGAGGACACAAATATAACGTAATAAGGTTAATGAGACTGTAACTGTAAGTCCAGTTATGTATATACATCACACACATATAGTAGAAACTACCCAACTGTGTAGGGTTTTCCCATTATGGGGTTTTGCAGTGGTTTTATTGTTTTTCTTTCCTCTTTTCTGGATTCTATTACTGCAGACATCAACAGCCACTGTGAGCGTAGTGGTCACCGACGTCAATGACAATGACCCCATTTTCGATCCACTGTTGCCAAGGAACTTCACAGTCCAAGAAGAGGAGGCAAATCTATTTGTGGGTCAAGTTAAGGTATGCTTCTTTGGCCTAGCAATCATGACCAGTGTCCCAGTGGTACAAGAATTGATATCAGAACTTTGCTGTCCACAGTAATTGACCAACTTAAGTCTCCATATTAAAAGTTCACTTGTCAAGAGGCACGGAATCATGTTTCCTGCCTATTGACCCTAAACACTCGTCTTTTTTTGTAAAATACAATAATTTAGTTGCTTTAAGGATTATACTGTCTTTTTTTGCCTCATCCTCATTTAGTTTATTCACCTTCTCAGGGTTAGTTTTATAGATTAATGGAACTTGTTTGTTAAAAGTTAGATGAGCGTGTATCTTGGAGACTGCATATTTCTGGAGAGTGCTTGGCTTGATTCCAGTGACCCAGTGATCTCATGAAACATTAATATGTGTGACAATTTACATTTCAAAATACTATCAGTTTGATTGTAGACCTTCAATTGTCTTCCAGTGAACAATAGACATTAAAACGGTCACTCTGTGTATATTTCCGTTAACTTGGATCTTTCAGTACCAATACAGTATTCACTCAGGTTGTACCTTCATTTCCTTTGTTTATCTCATTCTGTCAGAGTGACAATGATTTAGACTTTTTATTAGTTGGACTTTTGTTCCTAATTGACATTTACGCAATCCTGCACATATGAGGATCAGTTAGGGACCATCTCCTGATTTTAAATTTGTCATATAATCGCAACCAAGTATTCTCTAATTGTTGTGCTATGTGGAGGATTCTGGAGAATTTCCTTTTTTGTTAATGGCCTTTCTCCTTATGGTATTACACGTCTCTACTAGCTGATATTCAGCTTTAAACACTTCAGGTTTAAAGGATTTAGCACATTAAAAAAAATGTATGTGCCGTATCAAGAATGCTGGAGAGCAAGTCAGTTTATGATGACATGTTCAATGTAGGAATCACAGTGACAAGTGCCTCTCAGGAGCATCAACCAAATCACTTATGGTAATAATATTGCATGAGTTCAATAAAAGTGGGTCAGTTTTTCCTGGGACTCACACCACTACAGAAATCTCTGGGAATACTGAATGTGTAATGCTCCTTCTTGTCACAGGAATTGTAAATTTGTGTCATTATTTTTTAGCTGTCAGCATTGAAAGTTTCTAAAGTCTAAGCATGTGAGTAAAGTATGCTGTCAAAGTAACATGGATATAATGAGCTATGGTTTAAGTATACAGTCTGAAATTGGTTTGGACTTGTTATGCAGCAATCTGTGCTAATGCTAATATGCATTATGCACACAAATCTACCATCATGTGTCCACTTGATTATTTCAGTCAGAGCACTGTTCACCAGCAGGACATGACAATCATGAAAATATGGGGTTGCCTGCATCAGTACTGCATAAATTTGGTGAAAGATGTCCAAAAATTACAACTTTATTTTTTTATTTTTTATTTTCTTTTTATTTAGTTTATTTTGCTATCATGAAAAAAATCTCACAGACATAGTTTTGTGAAAAAGTAAGTACACCCCATGGAAAATTTTGCCTTTTTCAACATATTTGGACAGGCAGACTTTTGATCTTCATTTAAACAGCATCTGTAGATAAAGGTGAAATACCTGAACAAAAAAACAGTGAAAATTAGATTTTTCAACCATTTATTCAACAAAAAATTTAACTGACGTAATATTCCTCTTTGGAAAAAGTAACTACACCCCACGTCTCAGAAGCTGTTATTGCCCCCTTTAGCAGATATAACTTCTTGTAGCCGTTCTGTATAACTGTCTACCAGTCTTTGATATTTACTTGATGGAGTTTTTGACCACTCCTCTATGCAGAATTCCTTTAGTTGTGAGATGTATGAGAGTTTTCTTGCATGTGCAGCCTGTTTCAAATCCCCCCACAACATTTCAGTGGGATTCAAATCTGGACTTGGCTAGGCCATTCCATCACCCTCCATTTCTTCTTTTTGAGGTATTCCTTGGTAGATTTATTGGTATGCTTTGGATCATTATCCTGCTGAAAGGTCCACTTCTGGTTCAGCTTCAAATTTTGGACAGATGACTTCACATTTTTTTTCAAACACTCTCTGATATGATGCAGAATTCATAGCTGAATCCATGATTGCATGTCAACCAGGCCCTGAGAGAGCAAAGCAACCCCAAACAATTTCCACCACCATGCTTTACAGTTGGTATGAGGTTCTTCACCCCAGATGCTGTCTTTGGTTTGTGCCAAACATGGCTGCTGGTACTGTGGCAAAACAATTCTATGTTTGAGTCATCTGTCCAGAACACATTGTTCCATAAGTCCTGGTCTTTGCCTAAGTGTTAACTGCCAAATTTAAGTCTTGCCTTGATGTTTTTTTCAACAGAAAAGGTTTCCTCCTGGCACACCTCCCATGCAGATCAAAGGTGTGCAGTCTTTTTCTGATGGTAGATGCATACACATTGACACCAACAGTTGCAAGAGTTACCTGCAGATCCTGGGATGAAATCTGAGGGTTTTTGGAGAATTTGTTAAGCATCTTAAGGTCTGCCCTTAGGCTGAATTTGCTTTGCCGGCCTATCCTAGATAAATTGGCAGTTGTTTAAAATCTTTTCCACTTGAAGATGATTCTCCGAACAGTGGATTGATTGATTGATTTCAAATAATTTAGAGATCTTTTTAAATTCCTTCCAAATCCATGGGCATCCACAATCTTCTTTCTGAAGGCCTTAGAGAGTGCCTTTGATCGAAGCATGATGATGACACCACACAATTCAGTAACAAAGAGCAAACCATGCCCTAGATGTCTGAGGTTTAAATAACACAGGTTCCTCTGGGATACTCCCTAACAATGTTCTAATCATTGGCACCTCACCTTGTAGACCTTATTCTAATTTTGTGCATTCCATGTAACAAATCTGTATTTTTGTTTATTTAAATAATAAAAAGGACTACATAATGCGCCTTGTGATTCCGGGATAGGCTCCAGGTCACAGCGACTCTGCTTGGGACAAGTGGTTGCTGACATTGGTTGGTTGGTTCTTTGTTGTTTCAATAATATGCCCCACAAATGCTTAAAATGTTGCTTTATTACAATTATCACCAAATGTTATCACAGAAAGGGGGTGCGGTGGCGCAGTGGGTTGGACCGCAGTCCTGCTCTCCGGTGGGTCTGGGGTTCGAGTCCCGCTTGGGGTGCCTTGCGATGGACTGGCGTCCTGTCCTGGGTGTGTCCCCTTCCCCCTCCGGCCTTGCGCCCTGTGTTGCCGGGTAGGCTCCGGTTTCCCGTGACCCTGTGAGGGACAAGCAGTTCTGAAAATGTGTGTGTGTGTGTTATCACAGATGTACATGCATTGTCAAAGGACATAGGTCACACTGATTTTAATTGGCCCAGGTGTCCTGCATGCTGGCACTCACATCCAGTATATCTCTTCCCATCTTTTAATACAACTTTAAACTTTATCAGTTTGTTCTTAAAATAAAAGCTAGTCAAAGTCTTTTAGTTTCCTTTCCCTATTTCTGTGGAAAATACTAAGTTACAGAGGTGCTTTGAATTCTAGAACCCTCTGCAGAAGACCATATCGCAGGCACAGAAGAAAAAGCATATAAAGATGAGTACCATAAGGTGAATAATATAATATAGAATAATCAAAGAATAATTAAAAGTAAAATTAATTTATAATAATAAAAACTAAAAAGTTATATTAAAACTGTGAATAAATAGATTCCAAAGATTTTTAGACCGCTGCATTTTTAAAGTTAAGTGATTAAAACTCTTTAGAGTGTAATAAGAAACTGTCACGCCCTCCACCTCGGTAACGAGCAACACCTGCAGCTGAACAGGGTCCGGGCACATAAAAGGACAGCCCGGAGCGCAGGAGATTGTGGAACCTTGTTCAGCCTTGCTGCTTGTGCTGCTCCTGCTTGCCTTTGTTCTCCTGACCTCCCAGTTTCCCTGTACCTGCTCCTTGTTTACGACTTGCTGGTTTGCCACGACTTCTCGCCTGTTTCCTGGACAACGACCCTCGGATTTCCCCTTCGGATTGTGTTCACAGATCGGTGACCGTTTTGCCTGTTTCCCTGACCATGTCTGCTGGATCGCCCCTTGACATCACTTCCTGTGCTCTGCACTTGGGTCCGATGCATCCGCGCTGGGAGGACACCATGACAATTTTTTTTTTTTTTTGAAGTTCTGCCTTCTTTCATGGAGACTGTTAAATTACTGAAATATAACTAGAGATTCTTTGTGTTTATCCACAAATGTCATGGTTGCGTCTGAGGGAAGCGGCGGACCCAAGTGCAGAGCAGTAATCGTGGTGTCTTCAGGGAAATCCAAGAGAGGAGGTCAGAGGACGGGCAAAGGGTCTTCGAGGTGCGAACGTCGTAACAGGGAGGATCCAAAAGGCGAGGTCAGTGTACAGGCAAGAGGTCGATGATCCGAAGGAGGCAGTAGATCGGGGGAACAAGGGACGGGTTCGGGGAAGGCGTTCGGGAACAGGAAATGGCTGGAGAAGGTTGCTAACGGGGAGGCAGATCAAGGTTCCGCATCAGCTGGTTGTCCGACGCAGCCTTTTATGCTGCGGTCTGCGTTGGGTCACAGGTGTTCCGTGTTGGCCCGGAGGTGTGGGCGTGGCAACAAAGAAATTCCTGTTAACTTATTTACCAGATGACTTGCACAAAAAGCTACAAGAAGATGCTATTTCACTTGATGTCTATGCCTGCCCTTTTCTAGGCAATAATTATACTTGCTATGTTTACTAGCACTCTGTTGCAACACCAAGAAATATGTTTGTTTTTCTTACTAACCATTTTAATGAACTTTTTAATTGATCTCGGAGAAGATGAATGAATTCATTATTGTCTATTCCTTTTATGCTTGTAAAAAGGTTTAAGTAGTTCACCCACTGCAATGCAGAGTTCATTTTTTGCACTTATTTTGTTGTGTGTGTGTGTGTGTGTGTGTGTGTGTGTGTGTGTGTGTGTGTGTGTCTAAGGATTAATTTCAAAGAATGGGGAATTAGTTTCAGACAGCTATGAATATTGTCAGGAGAAGTAAACAGACTGTTTATGTATGAAAACAAGGGAATGCATTGTAGATGGTTTACTGTGTTTTGCCCAAGACTGGTTGGAAAAGAGACATTACAATTTGTTTTGAGTGTCAAATGTGTGAACACAAAAATGCAGGTATATTAGCTATTATAATAAAGCTAGAGTGCTCTGTTACCTGGTAACCAGCTCCAGTAGCCTCTAGAATTGAAAAGTTGTGTGCTACTTTCTATGTTAAAGTAATTACACTATATGAGGAAACAAGCTTGTATTGAGCTTAACTGTTAATTACTTGTTGTTTGCATTAGGGACTATGAGTTATTCTCCTCTGCTATACATATTCCTTCATTGTCTCCAATTTTTTTCTGCTGAATAAGAAGGAATAACTTGAGAAAAGTCTAGGGATTTTCCCTTATGATATTATTTGAATTCCTGGGTTTGATTTAAAGATAAAGCAGCTGCAAGGACATGTGTCTTATTTAACCAGGAAATGATATATTGTTCAGTGCTACACTAGGGAACTTGCACTAAATTAAAATAATTACATATATTTGTGTAAATCCTAAGTCCTCCAAATATGGACCAAGAAAAATATTAAGTGCCAGAAAGTAAACTACGCCGTCTCTCTTACAGCCTACATCTAGGTAAATGCGCTGTATAGTTGATATGCTGGAAGTTTGCTTTATAAAGTTTTCTTACTCTGTATTTGGTTGTGTACAGGCAGTCTCCGAATTACAAACGAGTTCAGTGTCCTCAGTCTGCCATTAAGTTGGATTTTGATGTAAGTTGGATCAGTTAGGTATGGTGGGTATCTGACGTCAGTTTGTCAAATGTTTGTCTTAGTATATTGTAGAGTGTACCTTTCTATGCATAAAAAAACATCAAAGAAACACTTCGGATACACTAAAACATCTCTGATATAACCATACAGTAATAATAATTATAATAAATGTAATTACAGTATTTCTAATGGAAAGAGACATAGAAAGAGATAATAAGAAATGTTATTACTGTCATGATGAACAGAGGACACGGAGGAGGATGAACCTAAGTGCAAGATTCTTTATTCAGAGCAAAGGACTGCACATGTTCTTGTGCTGTGGAACAGGTGAATGGTCAGTTGATCAGTAAACTAAGAGAGGTGAGGATCTGAAATGGTGGTAGAGGAACAAGGCGGGCGCTCGTTATCATGCATGGGGGGGCGGGGGTGGGGGCCGGGGGGGGGGGGGTTTGTTGTGTGGAGTGAGATTCCACAACTGGGAAGAAGTGTCTAGCCGAGTGCTCTGTCAGTGAGATGTATTTATATCTATTTATAATAGAGATAGAGGGAGTGTGTGTGTTCAAAATATTAAAGAAACGTTGTTTGCTTTTCCATTGTTTGTTGGCATTTCACCTTTCGCGTTATTTACTCTTTACGTTCACTCATGATCATTTCCTTTTTCTTGGATGCATAATCATCACTTCCATCACATTTACGCTTTGGTGCCATGGTTAGGAGGATAAAAACAAAAAAAAATTAAAGCCAAATACTGTAACACGAGACACTGTTAACGGGAAAATAAGGAAGTCTGTCCTACCTTGGGCTCATGCGCCCTGCCCACAAGCCGACAAACTGCTCTAGACGTGCAAAAAATCAACTTCCGGTCAGTTAGGGGTGGTCTGTAAGTACAGGTTGTACGTAAGTCAGACATTCATAACTCCGGGGCTACCTATATTTATGTCTCAATGTCTGTGTCTGTCCTTGTTAATCTGTTTTCCTGGTAGTAGAGATAACAGATATTGCTTTTTTCCAGGCCTCCGACCTTGATTCAGGGCTTAACGGAAAGGTCAGCTACAGAATAGTGAGCCCTGTTGGACTGTTCAGAATAAATGCTAATGGGAGTATCTTCACCACGGTTCCACTGGACCGTGAGTCCAGGAGCTGGTACGAGGTGATTGTGGAGGCATCAGATGGCGCTCCAGACCCACGTCGGACCACCATCACGCTGAATGTGCAAATCCAAGATATAGATGACAACAGCGCTGTGTTCTCTCAAAACTCATACAATGTGAACCTTCAAGAGAACAGCCCTGTGGGGACAGTCTTTCTGCAGCTGAGAGTAAGCTTTCAACTCCTCAATGTTACCTGTATGTCCTGCACTTGCTTTTGTGTTTTTTTTTTTTTTTTTTGAACATTGATGTCCCACAGCAACAAAAGTAAGCAAAAGTTTACATCAAAGCATACAAGGCTGAAATAAAATTTGGCACTCACCCGTAATAATCCACAATAATTTGAGATGTAAAATTATGAAATCCATCCAATTAAGTTTAAATGCAGTTGATTTGTTGTGTTTTACATCCAAGAACATATGTTTATTTACAAGGTGCAGATGCAGATGAAACACAGTGAGCAGCAGGAAGTGGCAGGATGAAACAGGGCTAGATACAAGGCTTGACAGTTTCACATCTTGATATTTTGCTACTGCTAAAATGTCAACTGCAAGACTCTACAGGAGGCAGTTCCCTATTTGTATAGTTTTACCCCATTTCTTAATGACCACATTGTGTTGAGGAGCAGTGGGAGTCACCTCATCTTCCTAGAGGAATTGTTCTCTGGTGGCTGTCATGGAGGAAAGAGGAGCTTGTGACAGTTACATTATAACAAGAGTTATTACTTTAAGAAACTCAATGAATGTTCCAGCCATTGGCACTGAAGGGAAACATTTGTATCCAGTGGTCCCCATCTCTCCAGTAATCTCCCTTTGCTGACTAACCCTGCATCAGTGCCTTGTGACGCCTAGAGAAAAGCCCCTTCTGATGGTTTACGATAGGTCTCAGATAAAAAAAAAAAAAAAAAAGGAGAGGTAAGGGGAGATTTTGCCTGCCTAGGGGCTCAAGGGGGTTTATCGACATCCTTTCCAATCCCTCTGAGTATTCCGCATCAAAGGCCTAGTGCCCGAAAGGCTTTCACAGTTCCATTTTTATTCCACTGTCTGCATGGTATCACTTTTAATAATCAGGGTTACAGTGCTGATTATTGTCTTTGACTATGCACAAGGCAGAGCACTATGCCAGTGCTTTTACTAAAGCCTGCTCTCTTGTAGAATCATCTGTGTGTTTTAATGAGCTTTATGCAATATTTTTTCCAATTTTCTTGTTATACTCAGGTCTGTTTATCTCAGAACTCTTTCAAGATTGCACAAAATGCAAATGTCTGGTCTTCTTACCGTTTTTCCACTTTTACAGTTATTGTCAAATACTTATGCAGAAAAATACTCATTTTGGCATTGGGCCAAAATATAGATGAATGTGAAATTGTCAAATAACTGAAAGGTTGATATCCTCTCCCATTATATTTATTACAACTGTTTTGTTGCTAATCCAAAGGTTTGCCTGGTGTGTATTTTCCTGCTTGTCTGGTAAAGGCTGTAGATGCTGACCTTGGCGCTAACATCACATACCGAATCAGGACACAGGAGGCTAAGCAGCTATTCTCTGTAAACCCGGTAACCGGGCAGCTGTCAGTGCTGCAAGTGCTGGATTTTGAAAACATCTCTGCATCTGGAGCGGCATATACCTTCGTGGTGGAAGCTGTGGACAGTGGTGGGAAGATGCCCCCCGGACTGGCCACTGTCATAGTCAAGATAACGGTACAAATACTTTTTAAACTTGTTCTCATTCATATTTTATATATGTCATTGTTTTCAGTTCTATCTTTTATGGTTACTAAAGCTTTAGTAACACACACACACACACACACACACACACACACACACACACACACACACTTCCTGAACCGCTTGTCCTATACGGGGTCACGGGGAACCAGAGCCTACCTGGCAACACAGGGCGTAAGGGGGAGGGGACACACCCAGGACAGGACGCCAGTCTGTCGCAAGGCACCCCAAGCAGGACTTGAACCCTAGCCCCACCAGAGAGCAGGACCTGGTGCAACCCACTGCGCCACCGTGCCACCGTGCCCCCCTTGCTTTAGTAACAACTTACTACAAATCCTTTGTTTTCTTCTTTCAAACGACAAAGTAACTGATTTATATTAATGTGCTGTTGCATGAATAAATAACAGCACAATCATGAAGTGACTTCCTGTTTTTGAGACAGCAGCGATACCAGTCAGTTTAAGCTGGATTTCTGATTATTGAATATCACAGTGCTCCAGTCAACTGTGGAGCTTTAAAGCATAGTTCTGCCAAATATCTCAAGTAAACCATATGAATTTTACACAGCCGCTACTCCTGCATTGTATGTGAATGTTTGTGTACCTTAAAAAAAAAAAATGTAGGAAGGTCATCAGGATTCATCTATCCTGCATTTTATGCACCTACTCAAGCGATGAACATCGGTGAATGAAGTGGAAAGTAACAAACTAGGTTTCCTTAAAAATCACATCTGCAGCTATGTCTCTTTCTCTTAATGTAATGCACAAATTGTATTTTTGCTGAGATGTACACATCTGTTAAATGAATAAATGTAAATTTAAATGAATGTTTGCATCAGAAGTGAAGGAGTGCTTGCAGTGTGAGGTTTATATACTGCTAATCCAAATTTCCATTGCGTATCTGAGGACAATAATATTGAGTTTATTTAATTTGGAAACTGTATCGTGGTATGAAGAGCAATGAGGGTCCTTTGAGTAAGTAAAGTTACTATTACGTAAATGTGACACAAATCCAAGCAGACTTGACAATTCTACATTCACCTGTTGAAATTAATATCCTTAGGTGTTCATTGTACAAACAACTCTTTCATGTAGGCCTTTTTGATTTGTTCCAGATTTAGCTCTTGGAATATCTCTTTCATTTCAATCAAAATTTAATTCTGAAATTTTTCTTGCAGTGATATTTCAAGATTTTGTCAGCTAAACACACAAAATAGGCTTAATTTTTTAACCAAATGCAACTCATTCTTTATCTTAAGTTTCATTAAAATTGCATAGCTTGATCAAAAATTGCCACACTACGCAGTTCATACTTCAAAGTGAACTTTTTCTTGCATATGTGTGTTTTCACTTCACAGAATCCTGATTCTTATGATAATATTTGTATCATACTATTTTTTTCTGGTACTAGACTTTGATTGTAAGGCACTCTTGTAGAGTGATAAGCTTGCCACTTGACGTTAGGAAAATATACTACATTTTTGAGTTAAGTAATGGGGGCACGGTTGCGCAGTGGGTTGGACCAGGTCCTGCTCTCCAGTGGGTCTGGGGTTTGAGTCCCACTTGGGGTGCCTTGCGACAGATTGGTGTCCTGTCCTGGGTGTGTCCCCTCCCCCTCCAGCCTTATGCCCTGTTTTGCCAGGTTAGGCTCTGGTTCCCCGCGACGCTGAATGGGACAAGTGGTTCAGAAAGTGTGTGTGAGTTAAGTATTGGTATTCCAAGTATATCTGAGCCAACCTATAAAATGGGAGCGAAATGATAATCAGTACAGGTATTCACTGCTTGAGATGAGGTAAATATGAATTTGCTGTTTTATTTGGATTCAGAATGCTTTGTGTTCTTTGGCATTCAGTAGGATTGTAATGTAACCACTTTCTGTAACAAAACTGTTTAAATTATTAATCAGTAATCTTCTCACACTCAATGAGTCTTCATGACCTTTTTTGAAACACCCTCTGACACTTGCCAGAAATATGTAGTTTGCAAGTGTCAAGGTTTGCTTGAGACTTTCATGTCTGCAGCTATGTCTCTTTCTCTTAATTGTAATGCATAAATTGCACTTTTGCTGAGATGTACGTCGTTTTGGACCAACGCGTCTGCTAAATGAATAAATGTAAATGCAAATGTGTATGTAAAAAAAAAATACTTCATATTGCTGAATATTCAGCTTTTGGCTATGATAACCTGTACAGACAGTGATGTTTTGCTTAACATAATGAAGAAATTTTCTGTTAAAAAGAGCATAATCATTGTTCCACACCAACACTATTTTACTTAAGCAAGCACTTAAGAATTAGATTTAGTGATTACAAATTTTCACTTTCCTGTCCACTGCCAAATTCTACTCCTGTAACCCTCATTCTAGTCTTGCTCATGGTGTAATCCCAGTACTTTAGCCATTCACTCTGTTGATGAGCTTTTTTGTATTGTTCAGTCTCTCCTTGGCTTTTGCTTGGGCTTCTGTTTGCAGTGTTTGTGTGCTGAAACAAAGCCACCTGTATTTGCAGAAGATCAGTTTTCTTCTACTGTGGTATAAATGGCTTGATATGAGAAATCTGGAGGGACTTAAATGTCAGTCTGAAACAGCACTGAAAATACAGAGAAAGAGGAGGAAGGGGTGGGGGTCACTGTTATGTGCAGTAAGGGAAAAAAAACAATCAGAAGGCATTATTTAAAGGAACATTTAAAGCTCTTAGCTGCTCTGTAAATGTTGATGTTCTGTCAGTGGAAATAAGCTTGCTTGATAGATTGCTGAGCTGAATTGCTGGAAATGCGAGATAAACATGCACCCTGCAGACATTTTTGTGTAGCTTTTTAGGTTGGAATACACTTTTGTCTTCTGTTTAAAAAACCATTTTTGTGTTTTTCTATGTGGACAGTTTTTTTTTTTTTTTTTTTTTTTTTTTTTTTTTTTTTCCCCTTCTTTCTTTTTGAGAAGGCATATAAGATACAAAGATATCTTTGTAGAAACTGTTTGTTGGTCTGTGACCTGAGCACCTGAACTATTAAATTCTCCTTTTGCATTTCAAATCCTTACTTTATTGAACCATGCAAATGAACAGCTGCATTGCAGGCTTGTGGTAAAGACATGCTGTGCCTCAACCCTTTGGAGAGAGATCCAAATGAGAACTTTCAAATGGGTGTTAATTTTTTTTTTTTTTAATTGCAGCATTTTCGATGTACCACAAACTCTGCAGAATCTGTTCAGTGGGCAAGAAAAACTGGTTTCCCATAAGGCATGTCTTTGTTAGCTTCTTAATGTTCTGCATGATCTGTTAATGAAAATACATTTTTTTTAGTGCCCTCCCACAGCCCTAATGGCATTGCCAGCACTCGAGACTGACAGTTATAAATGTATATTATTATACTGAGGTTGAGAATGGACCAGCTTGAGTAGTTGCTCCAGTGAATACGCTTGTAATGCTGTTTTTACCTCAATACTGAACCAACCTAATTGTTCCTTTCAGGATATGAACGATTACCCGCCCATTTTCAGACAGACTGTATACCAGGGAATGGTGGCTCCAAATGCAGAAAAAGGAACTGTCATCACAACTGTGATTGCAGATGATCAGGACCCCCCTGTGAGTAGAAAATAAAAATGTCTCAAGTGATTTTAATCTCTGAAAGAAGCTGATCTTTTCTCAGTCAGTAATTAGGTTGTATTGTTTGGAATGATTTTTACATGAAATGAAAAATGTTACTGTTTGGGGGAAACTGATTTTATTAAATGATAACCAAAAGACAAATATATTTTTTTTTATTATTTTGAAAATTAGTATACTTTTCCAGAATCATATGCAGTTCTGTTCACATAGCCCAGTGTCTCTGGAAAATGGGCAACTCCTGTGTTGCCCTGCTAGATAGTATGCTAACAGCAAAGGTTCAAAGGCAGACATGCAAGAAAACTGTAAGATTAAACTGTGGTCTTGTTGTGATTGTGATTATTATTTAATATTTTATAAGAGCCTTTTTTTGTTATTTTATTATACACAATGCAATAGAAGTCACCATACCACTTGCCTGTTTCATCCACACAGGTCCTAAAGCTCAGTAGACATGGCAAGTGAGCTATAACACCTAGCAAACAAACTGGCCATTGTGAAATAAATGAGTAAATAAAGTGACAAAGATCACCTTTTCCCTCTGCTCACCAATATTGCAGCCTGAAAAGAGAAGCATTCAATTTCAACTATTGAACTTTCCATTATTTTATGCTTTGTCATGCTACAGATTCATTAATAGGGTACACTATGCACATTTCAGACACTTCTTGAAATAGTATCATGTATGATTTTTTTTATCCGTTATGCCTTCACAAAAAACCAAAAAAAGATACTGCTCTGTACTTTGAAGAAAATGCATCTCATCGGAGGTTTCTAAAATTGTCCTTATTCGTATCATAATATTTGTCTTCTGTGTAAATTTACCTTTTTTTAATTAATTAATTGTTTTTTTTTTTTTTTTACATTTTTTATTAGTAAGTCTCTTCCCATTTTTAGAGCTGTCAGCAGCTCCCAAGTTACTGGAATTATAAACTGCCTGGCCAAAAAAAAGTCTCACACTCTAATATTTTCTTGGACCGCCTTTTGCTTTGATTACGGCACGCATTCGCCATGGCATCATTTCGATAAGCTAATGCAATGTCACAACATTTATTTCCATCTGGATTTGCATTAATTTCTCACCAAGATCTTGTATTGATGATGGGAGAGTCGGCCCACCATGTAAAGTCTTCTCCAGCACATCCCAAAGCTTCTTAATGGGGTTAAGGTCTGGACTCTGTGGTGGCCAATCCATGTATGAAAATGATGTTTCATACTCCCTGAACCACACACACACACACACATTTTCTGAACCGCTTGTCTCATACGGGGTCGCGGGGAACCGGAGCCTACCCGGCAACACAGGGCGTAAGGCCGGAGGGGGAGGGGACACATCCAGGACAGGACGCCAGTCTTTCGCAAGGCACCCCAAGTGGGACTCAAACCCCAGACCCACTGGAGAGCAGGACCCGGTCCAACCCACTGCCCCCAACCTCCCTGATCCACTCTTTCACAATTTGAGCCCGATGAATCCTGGCATTGTTATCTTGGAATATGCCTGTGCTATCAGGGAAGAAAAAATTCCATTGATGGAAAAACCTGGTCATTCAGTATATTCAGGTAGTCAGCTGACCTCATTTATTCGGCACATAACATTGCTGAACCTAGACCTGACCACCTGAAGCAACCCCAGATCATAACGCTGCCCCCACAGGCACTAGGCATGATGGGTGCATCACTTCATCCGCCTCTCTTCTTACCCTGATGCGCCCATTACTCTGAAACAGGGTAAATCTGGACTCATCAGACCACATGACCTTTTTCCATTGCTCCAGAGTTCAATCTTTATGCTCCTTAGCAAATTGAAGTCTTTTTTTTCCGATTAGCCTCACTGATAAGTGGTTTTTTAAGAATACACAGCTGTTTAGTCCCAGTCCCTTGAGTTATCTTCACATTGTGCGTGTGGAAATGCTCTTGCTTTCACTTTTAAACATAGCCATGAGTTCTACTGTTGTTTTTTCACAATTTGATTTCACCAAACGTTTCAGTGATCTCCGACCATGATCATTCAAGATTTTTTCTGACCACATTTCTTCCTCGAAGGTGATGGTTCACCACTATCCTTCCAGGTTTTAATAATGCGTTGGACAGTTCTTAACCCAATTTTAGTAGTTTCAGCAATCTCCTGAGTTGTTTTCTTTGCTTGATGCAGGCCGATAATTTGACCCTTCTGAAACAGAGTAACATCTTTTCCACGACCGCAGGACATGTCTTCCGACATGGTTGTTTAAGAAATAAGAAGCTACTCATTGCATCAGTTAAGGTTAAATAACTTGTTGCCAGCTGAATCATATTAATCACTACAGTAATGGATGGCTTTCACCTATTTGCTTAGTTAAATCCAGGTGGTGACTGTTTTTTTTTTTTTTTGGCCAGGCAGTGTATATTTTTTTGTCAGGAATTAACAGAGAGCTCCACAGTGGTGCAGCAGGTAGTGCTCTTCCTTAGCAGCGCTCAAGCTGTTCATGCATGGGTTGGAATCCATCACAATCTGTGTAGAATTTTCCTGTGTTTCTGTGTTCATGTGGGTTTCCTCAAGGTGCCCTGGTTTACAGCCAAAGTCCAAATCAAACAGATAAATAGCCAACATTTTATTGCCTTTGATGTGTGAACATGTACCTGTGTGATTGCCCTGGGTTGTGCCCCTCTTGGTCTAGTACCTAGTAATTCCAAAATATACTCCAGAATCCTACAACCCCAACAAGGAAAAGCAGTTAACAAGACTGAGTAAGTGAGAGTGAAAATGAATGGAAGTGCTTGGCAGTTTTGCCAAAACATGTAAGCTAGCTATAAACTCTGACTAAAAAGTATGTTATGGCAGACATCATGGTTCTACACACCAAACAGCCTATTTTACTTCTGTGTTTCCTTTAGTTTCACTGAACTGTACTCCAAAGAAATGTACAAAAGTTGTCTTTTTCAAACTGTTACATTGTCAAAAACTAACATGGTGAGTGAAGATCTGAGTTCTTTATTTTATTTGACTTTTTTCTGATCATTCTATGGTTCAGCGATTGACACCTGATGTTGGAATTGATAAATCTTATGACAGGAAAATGGACAAGATGGTCAGACCTTAAAGACATTCTGTGGAGCGTCAGTTTATGGACTATGAATTTTTTGGCCAGCACCAGTATTTGTAATGTGATGTGAATGATGACAGGATGATGACTGGAGGGATATCGGAAGGGGTGTAAAATATTGACAGAAGTCTGCAGACTGGAGTGGCTATAAAGAGTCTGGTGGCAGAGGCAGCAGAGCTGGAAAATTTATGAATTAACATTTGTTACACCATATGTTTACCAAAACCAGGAACATCATGATGCATTTCTTTTTTCAGTGCTTGGGGTTGTTTGTTCCTTGTATGTTCATTATGTAT